>NC_029777.3:28805121-28819212 GCF_000817695.3 Arachis duranensis
GCAGCAGCTGCAAGTTCCTTTCGGGACAAGTCGGCAGCTTCAAGTTCCTCTAAAGACAAGTCGGCAGCAGCTGCAAGTTCCTTTCGGGACAAGTCGGCAGCTTCAAGTTCCTCTAAAGACAAGTCGGCAGCAGCTGCAAGTTCCTTTCGGGACAAGTCGGCAGCTTCAAGTTCCTCTAAAGACAAGTCGGCAGCAGCTGCAAGTTCCTCCCGGGACAAGTCGGCAGCTTCAAATTCTTCTGAGCCATCATCAGTTGCTGCAATTATATCTGAGCATCCATCCGAACCTAAACGTAAACGTGGACGTGAATCTAAACATTATTGGACTGTTGATGCCATAGGTATGTATAGATGTTTTATTAACTATAAATTAAATTACATTTTCATTGATATTGTGCTGTATGGCTATGCCATAGGAGTTGGATTTTATTCATGGTTACTTAAGTTTCTTCATGAAGTTTTCCTTTATTTTTATAATGTATTTTATTTTTTTATTTTGTTTCTTCATGAATCTATTCTTTTTGTTTCCCATAATCCTTCTCCTGTATATGTTTTCTTTGTTAAGCACCTATGTTTGAAAACTTCACATAGAATATTTAAAGAAGAAAATTTGAATACATAGAGTGTACATAACCATGTATCTTGTGACAGGAAGACTGCATATATATGTTTAGTTGTGATTCTGTTCGTTCTATTACTACCTCATATGCTGGTCTAGAATCCCAAAAGAACTACCTCTTCCATTTTCTTATTTATTTATCATTTTATAGCACTACTATACATTGTGACAATAATGTTCATAAAGTATACATGAGTAATTGACAAGAAAATAATAATTTAAGTGATTGATACAGTTCACTGTTATAGCTTTTCTGGTCTGGTCTGATACTCATTTATTTATACTCGTTTGTCTATTTTAGATGAATATGGAGATAGTACACGTCTTCATTTATTAGTGAAGGATGTGCATAATTTGCCAGAAGGTTTGCGCATAGTTGTCAATTTTGATAAAGATTATGCAGCAATAGGAGAAGCAGCTGGACTCCTTGCAGGAGTTTGTGGGCAATTGGCCACTGATTGTGTTGCATTTCCAATTAGTTTTGACAAGTGGTCAGACATTCCAACAAGCTTTTTTGAAAATCAATGGAATATTTTTTTCCTAGTAAGAAGATTACTCAAACTCTAAAGCTTATTTCTTTGCCATTATTTAGTTATATTTGCCGGTTATAATATATATTCTTTGTTATAATATTGAAGGCTCGATTTTGCTTCAAAGTGAGTGATAACTTGGCCAAACAATTTTTGCTCCAATCGCTTGGCAAAAAATGGAGGGAACATAGGATAAAGCTTTGGAATGATTTTTATGATCCGAGGTTGAGTAAAACCGAGATCATAAATAATGCACCAGAAGATATTGCTCCTGATCAATGGGCTTTATTCGTAGAATATCGTTTGAAGCCTGAAACTCAGGTAAGTACTTACTCTCCTAGTTAATGCTGTTGAATATATATAATTGAATATGAAGTAGTCAATGTTGTTGAAGAGTGATGTTGATTTCTGGCTGCGGGACAGTCTTAAATAGTGGTGCATTCTCTGTTTATTTTAGTCCTAAATTGCTGTGGTTAGTGCACATTTTTACCCTATTTAAGTCAGTTTTGAAAGATGATGGTTCTTGCGGTTAACATGCAGAAGTGAATATTGCTATAAATTTACAGAATTTAGTAAGAGGAATATTGCTGTGGTTAGTGCACATTTTTACCCTATTCTTATGTGTGTCCAAATTCAACTTGCAGAAACTTTGTAAGAGGAATCAAGAAATTCGGCAAAAACAAATAATTCCTCATACTTCAGGTGCTAAATCAATTGCAAGAAGAAGGGCTGAATTGGTAATCAATTAATGCATGCATATCTAATCTATCTCAAATATAATGCATGCATCATCTCTTAATTTTCTACATATCTAATCTAAGTTATTAGGCTGCTATTTGTTTATCAAGTCTTTCTACTTTTCTTAAATTTTAGACGGAAGAGACAGGAAAAGAAGTTAATAGAGTTCAAATGTGGGACATCACTCACAAGAAAATAGATGGAAGTTATGTTAATGAAAAGGCTAAAGAAATAGCGGTAAGACTAAAATCCAATAAGTAACTTGTTTGTATTTCTTTTTCTTTCTTTTTTATAAGATAATACTATTTTTTATTCTTTCTCTTTCTTTTTATATATGTAGGAGAAGATTGAAGCACATAGCAGCCAACAACCGATGGAATTAACTGTTAATTCTCCTCTTGATGCTCTTGGAGTAGTTTTTGGGAAAGAGCACCCTGGCCGAGTTAGAGGTTTAGGTATGGGAGCTGTTCCAACAATTGCTTTCAAGAACAACACCACAAGGATTAGTCAAATGAATTTAGGTTCTTCAAATGATGTTGGCACATCATCTACTTGTGGTCCAAATGTGCAAGAGGAGTTGGATACTGTTAAAGCACAATTGCAAGCGCTAGTATCCTATATTGCTTCTAAGGAAGGAGGAAAAATTCCAATACAATTGGCTGGAATGTTCCCTACTCAACAAGTTTCACAGGTACATTCATATTCTGCCTATGATTCCTATTATTAATATAATTAGTAGTAGTGCTAGCTTATGCTAGAGTGATAGTAATAATTAACACAAGTTTAACAAAAGGCATATAGCTTATGCTGGAATGTAATTTATAGTATAGCCTCAACCACACACATAAGATAGTTCAAGTAGTGGAACACAACACAACACTGCTTTGGGTAAAGGTGCAAATTAAAGTCTTACCTTCTAAGCTCAACATAACACAAAACAGCTTAGCTTAAATTGTCTAAGGACTTTGGCCCTGTGAATATCACAAAAACTGGTATTGGTTTCTCCATCCAGTTTCCATGAACTAAAGAATTTATAGTACATTTTATTCTTCAGATTGCCTCTGCCATATGTGTTGTTCAACTGGTATTTTATTTGTTGAATGTCACCTGGCAAATTTGTGGTGAGAAATTGATATGATTTTTTTACCTCCTAGATGATCTCTGCTAGGGATATATTATTGAAAAGTAAGCATAATGGATTGTTTTACAAATGTAACCTTACTTTATGTATTAGAGATTTATAGCATCAATTAAAGACTGAATTTCTGAATGATTAGACTGGCCTTGTATTTTAAATGTTTTCAAGTGGTTAGTTGGCTCTATAATTTTAAATTGGTTTCATTATTGTATCAATGCTATGTAATTAGACATGATAAATGTATATCAATATATGTCATTTCCTTGCATTTCTTGTGCTCATAATAGTTATATTTTTGTTGTAGGGATTGGATCAAGAGAGTGAGATTCCATCACCAAAAGAGTTAGGAAGTAGGTCTTCTGGAGCAAGCAATAAGAAAGCATGACCTTACTTGATATGTTAAGACGTATATTAAGAATTATATGTTAAGGCCTATTATTGAAAAATGTTACTTTGATACTTTGTTTTTGGATTATGACATTTCAATTATGACTTGGATTATGACTTTTGGATCATGTATGAATTAAAAATCATCTAATGATGTTTGATTTATGATTATGCGTTTTGGTTATTACGAGATTTTTAAGTGAGTTTCGAAAATATCACTTTAAATTGGTCGTTTCAATCTTATTTTAAAAAGCATAAAATTGTCATCATAATTAGGTACAAATGGCGATTAGAAACCCCCATTTTAAATGAAAACGATGCCATTATACGCTGGTAGAAACGGCAGTTAAAAACTGCCATTTTAAACACAAAAGATGCTATTATAACCTGGTAAAAACGGCGGCTAGAAACTGCCATTTTAAACACATAAGATGCCATTATAATCTGGTAAAAATGGCGGTTATAATGGTAAAAACGGCGGTTAGAAACCGCCATTTTAAACACAAAAGATGCCACGACATCCTGGAAAAAACGGCGGTTATAGCCGCCATTTTAAACAATTCAGAAACCGCCATTTTATACGGAAATAATGGCGGTTACAAACCGCCATTTTAACCCTCAGAGAACCGCCGTATTATCCTAAGGTAATTGTGGCGGTTTTCTGAAAACCGCCGTAATAACCAGAATGGCGCCCAGAATAACGGCGTTTCTTGGGGGCGCCATTTTCGCTAATAATGGCAGTTCTAACCGCCGTAATTCCCCAAAATAACCGCCGTTTTAACCCCTTTTTTGTAGTGTAAGAAATTATTAATAGGAATACGCTGCAAGTACAGTCCGTAACCAGCTAAAAATCCGCTTATCAATTTAGAAGGGTTGTCACAATATTAAAATTAAAATACTGGGAGTATGAATCCCAGGTCGTCTCCCAACGAGTTGCAGAAAGATGTGCTATTTTATCAATCAGGTATTTTCAAAAATGGTTGAGTTGATAAACAAGAAATTAATTTAGAGAATTTAATTAATTTTAAAAAAAAGCCTTGACTGGGAGTAGATTAGTTGGAAGCCCTATTCTTGTTGAAGTACTCTCAAGATTAATTAATAATTGGAAGCTGCTCTGCTTAGTTATCCCTTACTAGATAAAGGAAAGTCAAGCAAGTTGGAAAGCTGTTTCTAGTCACAAGTCCTAATCCTCTCCCTTGGGAAGGACTAGTGTCAATGATTAGAGGGTGATCCAACAATAAATCCAATTATAATTTTTCTCTTGAGTGATTCAACTCAAGGTTTCCTTTCAATCATCTCCCAATCAAGTTATGGAACTACTCACTCATCACAATTATAAACTTCACAGAATCAATGGGGAAAATAAAAGAAGACATAATAAATAATAATGAAAGAGATTAATTGAAAATAAAAATAGTCTATATTAATAACTTGTGAAAATAATCAAATGTCAACTCTAGAGGAATTAGGAATATGGAAGAATAAATGAAAAGTAAATAACAGAATATAATGATTAGTACCGGAGGTAGACTCTTCTCAAAAGCTAAAGCCAAAACCTTCAAAATCCTAATTATGAATGCTCAAGTGAGTAAACCTAGGGGAGGAGTAAATTCAGATCTAAAAACTAAAAATTATACGGAATGAATGTTGTTCCCTGTCTCTGCATGTTCCCTGGCTCTAATCTGTGTTTCTGGGCCGAAAACTGGGTTGAAATCCGCGCAGTTGCGTCAGGCTCGCGAGTGCGTCACTGTGATTTCTTTCTTTTCGCGCGGTCACGTCAGCCATGCTACCGCGTGACTTCTCGCTGGTTATCTCCTCAATTCTTTGTGTTCCTTCCATTTTTGCATGCTTCCTTTCTATCCTTTAAGCCATTCCTGCCCTATAATTCCTGAAATTACTTAACACACATATCAAGGCATCTAATGGTAATAAGAGAGGATTAAATAAAAGAAAATAAAAGCCAAAGAAGCATGTTTTCAATCATAGAGTATTTTTAGGAAGGAATTGTAATTACATGCAAATCATATGAATAAGTGGGCAAAGACTTGATAAAACCACACAATTAAACACAATATGAATCATAAAATAGTGGTTTATCAACCTCCTCACACTTAAATATTAGCATGTCCTCATGCTAAGTTGAAAGAGAGAAATATGAATGAACAGGAACATGCAAGACTCATGTAATGCAATGCAACCTATATGCATATGAATGCAACTATATGAGTTGGTCTGCATGATTAAAAATAGATAAGTTTTCTAAGACAAAATATGGGGCAGATTTCACTAATTCAGAGCATATTGTAAAAGCAGATAAATTTGTAAGAAGATAGCTTGTGAAAGTAGGGGATACAGGGCTGAGCATTGAACCCTTACTGTTGGTGCATGTGCACTTTAATCATATCTAGCATATGGGGTAATCACTCTATCCTTCTCTAATCATGCTTTCAAAAGGTTTTGTTTTTCACCTAATCAATCAACAATTTTAAAATGCCAATGCAAACATCATGAGGTCTTTTCATGGTTGTAATGGGGCTAAGGTAAAGGTGAGGATACACATATGGCTAAGTGAGCTTATATATTGAATCTTTAATTAACCTAAGCTCCTACCTAACATACATATACTCTATATAATTTCAACATTCATCTTAGCTACCTAGGATTTCCTTTTCACATTCCATATTCATGTATCAACCTTTATTTTAATTTTATCATATGTGCATTGATTATTAAATTCTGACTTATCATTGGGGTGATTTTGTCCCCTTATTCACTAAAGTAAAGAAAATCTGTTTTATTTATATCTTTTTTTCTCTTTTTTTTGTATAGCTTACCAATGCACATAGATTTATAATTTCCTTTTATGGTTTCACATGAATAGGTACCCAAATTCCCTTTATTCTATTATGATATATTTTCTATTACCCTTTATTCCCACAATTTTCCCATACTCAATTAACACACAAATTCTATCTTAAGCTAACTAAAGATTCAATTGGGATTTTTAATTGTTTTCTGCTTAAGGCTAGTAATGTGGTACAATATGCAACGAATGGGATTAAAAACAGCTCAAAGTGGTTAACAAAGGTAGTTAAAAAGGGTTAGCTTATTTGGGATATGTGAGTTAAACAAACAATGGCCTCAATCATATGCATGCACATAACACATTAATTTTGGACATATAGGATAAAACAAAATTTAGATTACAATCATAGAGAAGTAAACACACAAGAAAAAAATGTTTATGGTTAAATAGTGTAACCATGTATTTAGGCTCAATGTCTCACGGGTTGTGTGCTTTTTTAGCTCAAAAATTATGTTCCAATTTCAACTTCAAACAAATTTAACATAAATATTTTGATTTAAATTAGTGAAATTTTGAAAAATATATGGTCTTAAAAGAAACTTATTGTCTTTTCAATCAGGTAGAACATGCATGCAATTAACCTACTAATATGCAATCTATCCTATTCTAAAGAAGAAAAAATTGGTGTTAAGGGGAAAAGAATTACCTCCGGAAGTCAGGTACTGACCGACCTCCCCACACTTAAGGCTTTGCACCGTTCTCGGTGCCATCTGTTAGGAACAATGGTGGGCTGGTGGCAGTATCTCCACAGTCGGGACCGTCATGGCTCCCTGTATTGGTAAAGGAAGTAGAGTCCGGAGTGCCTGGGTCCTTGTCAGGTCTGTGGTTTCCTATGAGTAGCTCCTTAAGGTAATTAAAACGACGGTGGTTGCGGCGCTCTCGGAGCTTGGCTTTCTTGTCTTGTTGGTCCAACCACTTCAGTATTTGATGCAGCAGCTGACTAGTAGATGGTGGAGGAACTGCAGTATCCTCTGTGGATTGGCTGGTAGTGGCAAGTGGTGGCCTGAGATATCTCCCGTTAGGGACGTACTGATCATCCCGTGGAAGTATGGCTTTGGTGTCTCCAGCTTTGTAGGAGACTCCGGCTGCTGAGACAAGATCAGAGACCAAGGCAGGAAAAGGTAGGTTGCCCGCGATTTGCACGTGTCCCATAGCATTCCGGATATGTTTCAGTAAATTTAGAGGCTGGTCTATGAGGATGCACCATAGTAGAACGGCCATGTCTGCGGTGAAGGAGGACTCATGAGTGCTCGGGAAGATGTAATGGGACATAATCTGTGCGCATATGTGAGCCTCTAAGGTAAGTGCAGAAGCTGAAATTTCCTTGGGGCGGGAACGATGGTATCCGAAGATCCATTTGCTGCCAGGTTGAGCGATAACTCTGAGAACAGCGTCCCAGTCAAAGTTGTACGCATGGCGCTTGAGTGCGGCTTCTTGAAAAGCGTCTAATCCTTCCGGAGCAGGGGGAAGATCTAAGGCTCACTGAATGGCTTCTTCTGTAATGGGGACTTGCTTTTGACATATATAAATAGACTGCAGGGTCGGCAGGTGGAAGTTGGAGTAGAACTCAACTACCCAAGAAAGATTGACCTGTCGTGGCTGTCTCTGTAGGAATCCCCAATGTCTTTGTGTAATTTGTGGCTCAACAAATTTGGCAATACGAGGCGAAAGGATAAGAAGGTGTTCATTGTTGTGATTCCGAGCTGCCAGAATAGGAAACATCTGCTCACAGTAGCGATTTGGAAATCGTGCGGTGTCCTTTGCTGGGAAGGCTCTCTCCTTTTCATCAACCTTTATTATCCTTTTAATTCTTTTTGTTGAGGGCTTGACTACAGTTGAATAAGACTCTGCCACTAATGCTCTTTTTGTTCCTTTCCTTGTTGTGAATTTGGGGGTAGCTTTCTCTTTGCCTTTCTTGGTGGCCATCCTGAAAGAAAATGAGGAAAGACATTAGCATTCAAGGGTTATTGCAAGGAAAAGAATAGGAAAGGTGGTAATCAATGCACAGGTATGGATAATGATGTGAACACATGGTCATGACTACATGTGGCAAATCAACAATGGAAATATAGCAAGTGCATGTGAGAAAAATTGAATGCAAGGTGTTTATTGGCATGCCGGCAAATGGCACGAGTAGCATAGATCAAGCATTCAATGTCCAAATTAGATTACCAAGTCTCTCAAATTAATAATATATTTGTAAAAACAATTATATTCAAGTAATAAAATAGAAAAGGGTTTTTGTGAAAAGCAGGCATTTAGAGTAGTAGATTTAAAAGAAATCCAAAAATAGTGCAAAATGCCATATGGGCATTTTCACAAACACATAGCATGCATGTTAAATAAGGTATGGAAAATATTAATTAGAACATGCAAGTAACCCTATAAAAATAATATATAATTGTTTAAACAAATCCCAAACAATCCATAAGCAACATGTAAAAATAATGACCCAAATAAAATTCCAACACCAATAGGAGGAATAGGAAAAGAAAAAGAAAACATGGTTAGAGAAAGTACAAGAGAAAGAAAAAGAAAACATGTTAAGAAAAAGAAGAATGAAAAAGTAAGGAGAGAAGAATAGAGAAGAAAAACCTTGATTATGCTGGTGGAAGAGAAGGGGTATAAGAGAGAAAGATGGGAGGAAGAACGGAAAGGGAAGAAAGAAATAAGAATGGGGGGAAGGAAAAGATAAAACAGGCTGGCAGATTTGAATGAGTTGGGCGGCACAAACGGCGCGGATGCGTGGGACATGCGGTCGCGTGGAAAGCTGATGTGCGGAAAACGATCCGACACAAAACTCACCGGCAAGTGCACCAGGTCGCATCAAGTAATAATAACTCACATGAGTGAGGTCGATCCCACAGGGATTGAAGGATTGAGCAATTTTAGTTTAGTGGTTGATTTAGTCAAGCGAATCAAGTATTGGTTGAGTGCTTTATAATTGATAGAAGCTAAATTGCTTGAAATGTAAAGGGAGAGGGAAGATTTGCAGTGAATTAAAGATAACAGAAAGTAAAAGTGCTAAATCTTAAAGAACAAGTAAATTAAATTGCAGAAACTTAGATTGCAAGAAATATAAATGGCTGAAGCTTAAAGTGCAAGAAATATAAATTGCTTGAATCATAAAAGGAATTGGGAATTGGGATTGCAGAATTTAAACAAGCAAAAGTGAATTGCAATAAACAGACAAGTAGAAGATGAATTGAATTAGAGTAGATCACAAACAGAAGAGTAAATATGCTTTAAAAATTTAAAAACAGAAAGTAAGCGATGCTTAATTTGCAGCAATTTAAAAGAGGTTGAAGATCTCAGGAGTGGAAGAGACTAGATAACAAGTCTAGATCTCAAATCCTTCCTTGATCCAACAAGAACAATTGCAAAAGAAATAAAGGAAAGTAGATTGCAGAAAGAGTAGTAGATGAAACAGTAAATAGAGATTGAAATTCAATTATGCAGAAAAGTGAAACAAGAGATCACAAGGTGAGATTGAAACAAAAGTTCTTCAATTCTTCACCCAAGATCCAAAGCAAGAAAATTAAAGAGTGCTCAAGCACGAACAAGGAAGAAGAGAGATCAATTCTCCTTTCCAATTCTCTAAGATCTAAATTCAAAAGTAAAAGCTTAAAATGAAAATGAAAGTAAAAAGGAAAATTCAAAAGTGATTCTAGAGGTCCTAATTACATCAAACTAGCTCCTATTTATACACTTTCTATTCTTGGATTTTGGGGTTTGGATGGGCTTTTGATTTGGTGAAGAAATGAATTAAATTGGGTTTATGCTCAGCTCACAAGTTGAGCTGAGCATTGAGGCTTTGTGTGTGGATCCTTTTGTAGCGTGGAAGGCATCAGGGGAATGCTCATCTCACTTTGTGAGCTGAGCATTGGTGCCTTGGTGCAAAATTGTTGCGCGCCTTGTGGCCCTGGACCGTGTCAAGATGCTTGTGTGATGCACCATGGATAGTGCTCAGCTCTCCAAGTGAGCTGAGCATTGAGGCATTCAAGGGAAGGTCCTTGGTTTGAAACTTGAGGGAAGCATGCGCCGAAGCTTTTCTCTTGGTGAAGGAAGTGACGCCTTGCTCCTTGCTTCCTCTAGGTGCTTGGTTCAAACCTTGGAGGATGCATTTGGCCATTTTTGGCTCATTTTCACTTGTGAGTAGCGCTCCCCCAACCCCCTTTGGTCATGGGTTCAATCCTTGGAGCAAGCATTGGCAACTTATTTTCTTTGATTTATTTCTTGTGAGAGCCCGATAATGCTCACTTGGTGAGCTGAGCATTGTTTTTCCTTTCCTTGTTTCTTGGATTCATATTGTGCTCAGCTCACAAAGTTAGCAGAGCATTGTGCCTTGGTCCCTTGAGGGAAAATGTAGCGCTCCCTTGGTGAGCATGGTGCTCTTGGAGAGAGCTTCATGGTTTTCCTTCATTGTTGTGCCACACTTCTTCCTTCCTTGGCCACACTTTTTCTTCCTTTGGCCACGCTTCTTAGGCCACGCTTTCTTCTTTTCTTCTTTTCTTCACCTACAATTAATCAAAACAACCAATCAAAGTATCACCAAATTCACAAGGTTTATAAATCATTAAAAAATCAATTAAAGTTAGCCTAAACCTCATGATTTAGCATCAATTAGATGGTGGTTGTTTGATTCAAAGAAGTCATGCATTTCCATTCCAAATTACTTACTTAGAATGCAAGAAAGTGCATAAAACCTAATGAAAACAAAGAAAAAGACTAGTGAAACTAGGCTAAGATGACTTGTCATCACAACAGCAAACTTAAAACTTGCTTGTCCCCAAGCAAGAAAAGAATTATGCTCAAAGGTTCTTTCAATAAGAATGGATTTAAAGAATAACATGTGCTATCCTGTGAGTGAAGTGATTAAGTGACAGTGGGGTGAACTCTAAATTATATGCTCATGCAAGGGTTTCAGTGCTTACTAGTCCCCACATTTTGGAAGTCTTATGTCTTAGGACTTTCATCCAAATGGTATCATGGAGATCTCTCTATAGGTAATCACCTTGAAGCAGCTTATAGTTTATGTGCTTTGGCCTTGACTCTAAGTGTCATGTCTCAAAGCGGCTCTTTAGGTAAGCTTTCAATCAATACTCCTAAACCAGTTGGTTTTAAGGTATTAGGTGTTAAAGCACCCCTAAGGATTTATTTGCTCAAGCCTCTCTCTTTGAAACAATTCGACCACAAGCATTTACTAGGATAACAACTCTTTGAGTTTTTGTTTCTTCCCTTTTTTTCTGCCTAGTAATTGATGCTCAGAGCCTTGGGCCATGTTCTTTCATTTTTGTGTTTTCTTTCTTTTGTTTGCTGCTTCTTGGATCAATAAATGTTTGAAAATCTCCACAATACTTCTTTGAACTCTACGCCCTGCCTATGAGCTCCCATTTCATAAGCATGCAACCTCAATATATAATTATACAACTAGAACCACCACTTCTCCTAATCTTTTGCTTGCCTCAAAATTGTTTAATTCCTCAATCCTTCTTTTCAAAGAATTGTCATGTGATGCCTTCTTAAGACATTGAGTGCAAGCAAGTTTGGAGAGTATAGGGTTGTGATTATTCAAGCATCTCAATTATTGAATTACAGAAAAACTATACTATGCAGACAGACAGGGGTGCAAAATCACTTTCAATCACAGCAATATCTGATGTAAAATGATCACTTAATAATACAACCTTTTGGAGTTTACTTGCTTTCCCCGTCCTCATCATCATCATTGCTGGTCTTCACATTCCTCTTTCATCTCTTTGATTGATGATGCTTAATTTTTCCAAAAGCTTGTACGAGGCTCTGCAGTGATATTGGAAGTTGCTTGTTCCCCAAGCACTTAAAAAAATGGTTAGCATGCATTAATTATTTGTGGGCTTTTGAACTTACTTTGGTGTGGGAACACCAAACTTAGTACCTTGCCAGTGGTTCTCATGCATCAAATTGACCATATGTGAACTCTTTTTTCTTTGCTAAAAGTAACAAAACTGAAAACTAGGAAATAGCAAAATAGTTAACTAGTTTAACTAAATGCTTGAAGCTAGCATTATGCAGGAGGTGAGAATATGTTTTATGATGAGATTTTGGTGGAACACCAAACTTAGAATCCTTCATTCTCCCTTATATTGTTTTAGTGTGCAACACCAAACTTAGCTTCTTGCAATATAGATAAAGCTAATTAACCATTTTATTAAAATAGCTGTTCCGAGGGTTACCTGAAATTGTAGGTTGATCTCGGACAAGATCTTCTGTGCTGGTTGGAACTGATGTGTCCGGCTGGTGAATAGCAGCCGGAGCTGGTGCGTGCGACTTGTTGGACTGAATGTGCTACTGATCCTTTGTCACCGAAGGGTGGGGGGTACCTGCAGGGGACTTTGATGCTTAAGTTAGCAAGGGGATTAAGCAGGTATTGAGTAGAATCAGAGTATGAGTTATACCTGGGTGCTCCAGTGTATTTATAATGGTGAGATGTGGCCTTCTGTGGAGAAGATAAGTTAGTTATCTTATCTTATCTTTTATCTTTAAGTGAGGTCATCTTATCTTTTAAGGGAACCGCCCTTCTCGCTGTAGGCTTGGGCCGCTTTAGGATTTGGGACATGTTCCTCTATTTGGGCCCTTCCTTGGGCTTTCGTAGGGACTTGACCGAGATCTTTGGGAAGAGGTCGGGTTGTCCTGACCTGAAGAGGTCGAGTCTTTGACTTCGGTCCTTCTTTGGTGAAGCCGAACTCAAGCATTTTGTCGATTCCTTTTGTAACACCCTACCATACAAAGTCTTATGCTTAAGTCATAATTCAGAGATGGCAAGGTATTACGACCTCTAAAACAAAAATTAGTACGTATAGTAATATGAATAATTAATTATAACTAGGAGCCTTTGTAGAAAAAGGGGTAAACAAAAACCGCAACCTTAAAGCGCAACACTCCGATCGATAACATAACGAACAAGGATAATCCAACGCGTGATTATATATATACAAGGGAGTGTCAAAAACAGGAATATCAAGACTCAAGATCCGGATGCGAAGATAACCGGTCCGAGCATAACAATATATACATATGATAAAATAAGGAAAACCCCAAAGGAAACCCAAAGGGACACAAATACAGAAAACCTATTCTCCAAAATCTCCCATAAGAGGAGTCATCACAGTTTGTATTATTTAATGGAGATATACGTATCTAAACAAAACATATAAACCAAAAACATGGTCCCCAAGAACAAGGAATCTTCGCAATCAAGAAGCCTCCAGCATGCCTCAGCGGGAAACCTCACGTCCTGCATCTGAAAACCACAAAATCCGCATGGGTGAGAACCAGAGGTTCCCAGCAGGTAACAGCTTCCACATATATAATACATAATAATGGAGGAAAGCCGAAGGTAATCCTAAAGCTTCCTCCAGATAATATCAAAGCTTATAAACAAGCTAAACCATATAAGGGCATCTGACTAAAGATTCTTCAGTCTAACTAATACTTCCCTTTCCAATTCCTTCAGACCTCCCAACCACCAGCAGGAGTATATTATAGCAAACACAGTTATATCAAACAAGAAATATACAAGTAGGAGCAGTTAAGACATTTAGACAATTAGCAAGTAATATGCAATCAAATAGGCAATCTCAAACAATTCACATAGTATGCATATGATGAATGCCTGTCCCTAGTGGCCGATGATATCATCTTGTCGGTTATATTGCCAACCCGACAAGTCCTGGTCGCTAACCATTGGACTATCCCTCTGTCGCGCATCCCCAAACTCGAGTTATACTCGTTATAAACTTGATCATAAACATGATCCATATCAATCACCCTCA
>NC_029777.3:28819222-28820041 GCF_000817695.3 Arachis duranensis
CAGCCATTCCGGCTCACGGTTCAATCCAGAACCAGCCAATATTCATAGCATACACAGCTATTCCGGCTCACGGTTAAATCCATAACCAGCCGTTTCATTAACAATTATAGCCTTTCGGCCCATGGTATAACAAGCACTTCCACCACCATCCTCCACATCTCACATAATCATCTTGATCCTCATTGATCATTCATATTTCCCTTGCTTCACTCGCAAGTTACCTCATTCACTAGCCCCTTTTTAATAGCTAGGCATGCCATAATGATTTAAGACATAAATGGTGAGATCGGAGGCTTAGAAGTATGAGATTTGGCTTTTAAAACTCAAAAATCAACTTTGGGATGAAAACAGGGCCGCGCGTACGCCACCCCACGCTCACGCGTGGATGGCCTCAAAAACTCATCGACGCGTAAGCGTCATGCACGCTAGCGCGTGGATTCCAAACTTGCCCATCGACGCGCACGCGTCAACCACGCGTACGCGCCGCGTGGAATAAACATTTGCCAATCGACGCGTACGCGTGGGCGTTCTCGTGCCCCCGGCACAACATTGGCACAGTTCTGGCATAACTCTCTGGAAAATGGCTGGGCATTGGGTGCAGCACCATCGGCGCACCCGCGCACATCACGCGTACGCGTGCATGGCATTTTCGGGAAGAACGGCGCGCACGCGCCAGGTGCGCCCACGCGCAAGGGGTCATTCTGCTAAAAATTTTCTAAGTTAAAAACTGCAGAATTCACAGATTTATACCCCAATCTTCCAACGGACATAACTTCCTCATTTTAAATCGTTTTTCGCCCGTTCTTCGAACGGCATGGA
>NC_029777.3:28820314-28826255 GCF_000817695.3 Arachis duranensis
TTGACATATCATATACTCTTCCTCATGCCAATTCTCAACAACACCAAATCCAATAAATCATCATTGTACGCAATCAATATCATACTCACCATCAACATGGTTCAACCCACAATTCAACCATAACCAATCATCAAGCATATATCACAACATGCATATTTCTCATACATCATACCACCAAGGCATCAATAATCATCATCACATATATGACCACATCATATATCTCAATCATTCAACAACATCAACCATTCAATGCCTATCTTAGGGCCTCTAGCCTAAGTATTTCCTACCACATTACATATTAGATACGGGAAACCGAAACCATACCTTAGCCGAATTTCCCAAGCTCCACCGGAGCACTTCCAAACCACTTAACCACAAGCTCTCAAGGCTTCAACACCTCCAAGAACAGATTTCTCACCACCAAACCTTTTCCAAGCTTTTCAAGATCACCAATCAAGCTCCAATATCCACACACACACAACCTAAGCCACAACCATCATACCCATACACAACATTTCAAAACCCAAACATCATAAAATCACAAATCACACTATGGTTGAGAATCTTACCACACACAAGATTAACCTTCTCCTTCAAGAGAGTTGGGTCCTATAACATCAAAGAACCCAAAATCTCAACATTTCACCCATAAAACTCGAAAATAGGGGCTGAGATTCGAACAGCAAAGTGTGGCTTACCTCAAGATTGATGGTATGGGTTTTGTAGAGCTCTCCGCGGTGAACGCGTGGCCGCAAACGGGGCGGCAATCGGAGCTCTAGATCAAAAGTTATGGTGATTTGAAGATCAAGTGAGAGAAAGAACTTGAGAGAGAGTGTTCTTCCTCCCCTCTCTTCAATTCAGCGTGTTTGAGTGTTGTGTGAGGAGAGAGAGTGCTGAAAACTAGGGTTTTGGTTAAGTTATGTTGGGCCAAGGGCCCACTTTGGGTCCAATTGGCCCGGTTTGGCCCGTTCGGTCCAATCTTGGTCCGAATTCTATAAAATTGGTACCGAAATTCTCGTCTCAGTCTCCTCTATCACATTTAGCCATAAGAATCACATTTTAGGCTTTCTAGAATAAATTCTCACTTATGGGTTAATTAGCCGTTAATTAACCGGGTTTTACACCTTTGTAGTTGCTTTTGAATGTAGAACGTTTCCTCTAAAAGACGTGCGCTTTTATATCGGCGCTTTTTTGGGAACGTGCGAGGGTTTAATGCTTTCTTTAATTTTGAGCATTAATTGCCCCGTTTTCCCTGGGCTCTTTACTTTGATTTTGAAAAACCCAGAAAACGGTTTCTCTTCCTTTTATTTTCTTTGTAACCTCTTCGTAACTTTTTCCGCTTCTCTCTTCACTCTCCATCTTTCGCTTGCGTTTCTGCTTTCTGGCGTTAGTGGCGTCGCTCGGCGGTTATCTAGGCAACTTTCGTTTCTTGCCCCTTTTTTGAAGTTTCTTCCATCTCCAAGTTAGTCCCTTTTCATGCTTTCTCTTTGATTGTGGTTTTGTGAAGAGGTTTCGGTTTTGATCCTCTCTTTTTGGCAAAGTTTGGATCTTTCTGTTTTCTTTGAACCCTAGATTTGTTGAAGTGTGCTTTTTGAGAGTTTCTCTATTTTCTGCATGATCCTTTTCGCCTTTGTTGGGTGCCTCTAGGGCTTTGCATGTTTTCGTTGTTTCTGTTCTTGGTACTGCTTGTCCGTGTCTGTTCCTCGTTTATTTGAAGGTTGCTTTTGTCTGCTCTTTAATAAGGTTGCATCTTTTAATGGTCTCTGCTTGGCGTGCTTTTTACTGAAAAGTGTTGCTGTTTTGGATTCTTTTTTGAGAAATGCTGGGATGTTGACTTCACACTATTTTTCTGGGAACCTTGCCTTGTTACTGCCTCCAAAGGATGCCCCAGGACTTTGGTTTGAGTCTTGGGGTTTTCCTTTTCTTGCTTTTCATTGCCTGAGAAGTATTTAACCGAGTTGTTTTCTCCATTGTCCGAGATGTTTGTAGTAACCTCATTTTCTTTTCTTACTTGTAGGACTAGTTGGCCTCATGTCTTCTCGCAATAATATTGTAGAGATGTCGTCCAGAGTTCCCGAGGGGATGTCCGATTGGTTGGACTCCTTTGTTTTGTTGTGTGTTTCTGTTGTGGATGCTGATTTTTGCACAGAACTGAGGAAACAACATAGGATTTGTGGTAACAATGCCCGTGAGGAGGATTACGAGCTTGTTACCCCTGATTCTGACGAGAGAGTTTGCTTTCCGACTTCTATTGAGGGAGAGCGTCCCTTCTTTTATGCTTACGAATACTTTTTTAGTCAGTTGAACGTTCTTTTCCTTTTACTGCTTTTGAAACCGACCTGTTGTGGTCATGTAACATTGCTCCATCCCAGCTTCACCCGAATTCCTGGGGTTTTATTAAAATTTTCCAACTTCTCTGTCGTGAACTAGATGTAACACCTTCCCAGACTCTTTTTCTTTACTTGTTTGTTTCCACCAAGCCTGGCGATTCTTCAAAAAAGAAAGCTTCTTGGGTTTCTTTCCGGTCCGCCCAGGGCCATAAAGTGTTTGCGATGTATGATG
The DNA here is from genome assembly GCF_000817695.3 of Arachis duranensis. Taxonomy (NCBI): domain Eukaryota; kingdom Viridiplantae; phylum Streptophyta; class Magnoliopsida; order Fabales; family Fabaceae; genus Arachis; species Arachis duranensis. The sequence continues at coordinate 28,822,877 of NC_029777.3, forward strand.
AGTCCTTTAAGGACTTCAAGAACTACTTCTTTAAAGTTCGAGCTGTTGAGGGGGCCCGCCCCTTTTTTCTTAATGAAAATGACGAGCCTGTTTTTCTTCTAGAGTGGCAAAAGAATGTAAGAGTGCCACGTTACACATGGGAAATGCTTAGTGAGGTTGAGCGGGCCTTTGTAGTTGTTCTTGAAGATTTGTGGGGAAAGCCTCCCTATCTGGATACGAAGAGATTTTTGAGTGATCCATCTTTGGTTCGGGCTGCTTTGGGTACTGTTTGCTTTATTTTTATACTTGCTTCCGAGCTTTTTCTTCTCATATGTTGTAACTTGTCTTTTGTGGTTGATTTTGTGTTTTTCAGAGATGTCGAAGAATAATGATTCTATGAAGGCCTTCAAGAAGGCGAAGAAGGCGACTGCTGCTTTAAACATTTCGACCAAGGCGGCCAGAGAGGGATCTTCCCAGGTTCTAGTTAAACCTCCTATACCTAGTTCTCCCGGGCCGAGGAAAGCAATTCCTATTCCTCGGGTTCGTCTGGTCGATCCTTCACAATCTTTTGCTGTAGCTCCTGGTGCCCCTCCTAATAAGAAGCAAAAAACATCCGAGCCCTTTAACCTGGATGCCCCAGATTTTGATGCTATCGAGTTTGTTGACCAGCAAATTGCCCCCTATGGTTGGCTTTCCATGGATGACATTTCTCTTCTTCAGCATCTGGATCTTTTCACAAAAAGTAGTGTGAAGATGGCTCATATGGGTGCGGCTATATTCCGAACAGTTCAGGGGATTCCGATTCATGCCACAAAATCCTTCATGGAAGAGGCCAAGTCGGAATTTGATCGAATCAAGGGTCTGAAGGAGGAGTTGGAGGTGAAGTTGGCGAAGGTGGAGAAGGAGTTGGAGGGTGAGAAGGCCAGTTCTATTGCCTTGGCTGCATCTTTGAAGCTGGCCGAGGACATGGCATTGAAACATAAGGATAGCTATGTCTCGGCTTATAGGGAATTGATGCATCTTCGGGAGGATTTGGAAACCGCTCGGGTTAATTATGGTGAGCTTCAGGGTCACCTTGTAGGTAGCGTAACTGCAGCCTCTGAGAACCTGATGGAGCAGTTCTGGGTTGTTGCTCCTGATGCCGACTTGACTCTCAGCAGCCTGGACAATGTCATGAGGGATGGTAAGATTGTCCCTGATGACCAAGATGATGATGAGACTGATCCTCCCCCAGTGCCTTCTCTTAAGGTGTCGACCTCCTCTGTTCCTCCCGTTACATCTGATCCGGATTGCCAGATTCTGAACCGGGATGATGGAACAGTAGATGCTGTGCCCCTTCAGACTCGTCATCCTTCTCCTTGTCCTGACGCTGCCAAGAAGGCTCCTGATGTTTGCTGATCTCTTTCTGGATGTGTAGTTGGCCCGGCTTGTGGGCTTTTTAAAACTTTTTAATTGCTGACATTTCCTAGTTGCTTGTTTAGCAAATTTTTATTTTGAAAAACAAAAGGTAGCTTGCTATCCCTTCACGGTAGGTTTTGGTGGCCTTCCAGGGCCTTATAACTTTTGTGGAGTAATAGAGGTAGTCGGATTGCTTTGTTTTATTTGTTTGTAGCTTGGATCCTTTGAGGTTGTGACTTATGGGTCCAACTTGTTTCTTGGTGGATCTTTTGCGCTGGTCCCCCTTTAAGTTATTTCTGTAATCCTCTTTCTTGGACCTTTGTCAGGTCTCTTTCGGGGATTACTTTTATAACTTAATTGTAGGAGATCGATTTCGTTAGGTCGATCACTTTCTAGGTTATTTCTGTAATCCTTTTTTTGGACCTTTGTCAGGTCTCTTTCAGGGATTACTTTGATAACTTTTTAGTAGTAGGAGTCCGACTTGGTTATGTCGGTCTCCTTTAAGTTATTTTTTGTAGTCCTCTTTCTTGGATCTTTGTCAGATCTCTTTCAGGGACTACTTGTATAACTTTTTAGTGGTAGGAGTCCGACTTGGTTATGTCGGTCTCCTTTAAGTTATTTTTTGTAGTCCTCTTTCTTGGATCTTTGTCAGATCTCTTTCAGGGACTACTTGTATAACTTTTTAGTGGTAGGAGTCCGACTTGGTTATGTCGGTCTCCTTTAAGTTATTTTTTGTAGTCCTCTTTCTTGGATCTTTGTCAGATCTCTTTCAGGGACTACTTGTATAACTTTTTGTTTTGGGCTGACTTTGTTATGTCAAGCCCTTCTAAGTTAAAGTAATCCTCTTTAATAGGGTTGGCCAGACCTCTTTCCAGGGTTTACTTATAACTTGGGTTGACTTGGTCTGACTTGTGAGCGTCGGCCAGCCTTTAAGTTATTATTTTAGCTATCCGTAAGACCTCGTCAGGTTCTTTTTTGGATTGCTTTCGATAACTTCTTACATTATTTTGTGTTCATCTTTGTTGATTTGTAGAAAGTGGTTGGCATCTTTAGATCGTCTTTTGGGTGAATCGCATTTTCACCTTTATCGGACGGTTATCTTTATCGTGATCGTGCAGTGAAATTGTTTTTCACTTTCTGCCGATCTGTTGCTTTATAATCGGACGATGAATACTTCAGATTAATGCGTCTTGGAGTCTTGTAGAATATCTAAATAAACTTTATTCAAAGAAAAAATACGAATATATACATGTGGGAATTTCCTTGTCCCTTTAAGTCGGGTATGATCTAGGTCTCGATATGGTGCCTCATTAAAAAACCTTTTCAGGAAAAAGAGCGCATCCATTTAGTGAGATCTTTTACCTTTTCTAACTGTAGTACCTTCTTAGGTTGCAGGCGTGCCATGATCTGGGAAGCTCTCATCCATCGAGTTTGGACAGTCTGTAGTAGCCCTTCCCAAGTACTTCTATAACTCGGTAGGGTCCTTTCCAGTTTGCTGCCAGCTTTCCTTCTCCAGGTCGAGTTGTTCCAATGTCATTTCTGATTAGGATGAGATCATTCTCTACAAAACTTCTCGGCACTACCTTTCAATTGTATCTGAAAGCCATTTGTCGCTTTAAAGCTTCTTCCCTGATCCGAGCTCTTTCTTGGATCTCGGGTAACAAGTCGAGCTCTTCTCTCTGAAGTTGAGAGTTTGCTCGTTCATTGTAGTGGACTACTCGGGGAGATCCTTCTTCGATTTCTATTGGAATCATTGCCTCCGCTCCGTATGCCAGTCGGAATGGTGATTCGTTTGTAGTAGAATGGGAGGTTGTTCGATATGCCCATAGGACTTGTGGGAGTTCCTCGGTCCAGGCTCCTTTTGCTTCTTGTAGCCTCCGCTTTAGTCCGGCCAATATGACTTTGTTGGCCGCTTCGGCTTGTCCATTGGCTTGGGGATGTTCGACGGAGGTGAACTGGTGTTTTATGTTCAAGTCGGCCACCAGTTTTCTGAAGCCTGCCT
>NC_029777.3:28827131-28827821 GCF_000817695.3 Arachis duranensis
TCTTTCTGGCGTTTAACGCCCAGAAGATGCTCCTTTCTGGCGTTTAACGCCCAGATGCTACCCTTACTGGCGTTAAACGCCCAGTGGGTGCTTCTCATGGGCGTTCAACGCCCAAATTGTTTCTTACTGGCTTTTTCACGCCAGTGAGCTTCCAAATTTTCCTGTAACTCTGTGACTTCAACCAATTGCTATTTCACCTTTTGAAGATACTATAGCAGCTACCTGTAAAACGAATAAAATTAAATTTTGTGATTGGCTGGGTTGCCTCCCAGCAAGCGCTTCCTTAATGTCATTAGCTGGACTATTACTGAGCTTTTAATCAAGTCTCAGTTTTGAGCATTCTTGCTCAAAATTGCCTTCAAGATAGTGTTTAACTCTCTGTCCATTAACAATGAACCTTTTGTTAGATTCATTATCCTGAAGCTCTACGTATCCATATGGTGATACACTTGTAATTACATATGGACCTCTCCACCGGGATTTTAATTTCCCAGGGAATAATTTGAGCCTAGAATTGAATAACAGAACTTTCTGCCCTGGCTCAAAGACTCTGGATGACAATTTCTTATCATGCCATCTTTTTGCTTTCTCTTTGTAAATTTTTGCATTCTCGAAAGCATTGAGTCTAAATTCCTCTAGCTCATTTAGTTGGAGCAATCGTTTTTCTCCAGCTAACTTGGCATCAAGGTT
>NC_029777.3:28832144-28833334 GCF_000817695.3 Arachis duranensis
TGTAGTATTTCCTTGAATTCGGCTAGCTGCTGTGTTAGAAAGTCTAATTGCTGATTGAATTTATTAGCCTGATCCACCGGACTGAGTTCTGCAGTTACTGTTTTAGCTTCTTCTTTCACGGAAGATTCACTGTTCGGATACAGATGCTGATTTCTGGCAACTGTATCAATAAGCTCTTGAGCTTCTTCAATTGTTTTTCTCATGTGTATAGATCCACCAGCTGAGTGGTCTAGAGAAATCTGAGCTTTTTCTATAAGCCCATAGTAAAAGATGTCTAATTGCACCCATTCTGAAAACATTTCAGAGGGACATTTTCTTAGCATCTCTCTGTATCTCTCCCAGGCATCATAAAGGGATTCATTATATCCTTGTTTGAAGCCTTGGATGCTTAGCCTTAGCTGTGTCATCCGTTTGGGAGGGAAATAGTGATTCAGGAATTTTTCTGACAGCTGTTTCCATGTTTTTATGCTGTTCTTAGGCTGGTTATTAACCACCTCTTAGCTTGATCTTTCACAGCAAACGGAAACAGTAGTAATCTGTAGACATCCTGATCCACTTCCTTATCATGTACTGTATCAGCAATTTGCAGAAATTGTGCCAGAAACTCTGTAGGTTCTTCATGTGGAAGACCAGAATACTGACAGTTTTGCTGCACCATGATAATGAGCTGAGGATTCAGCTCAAAGCTACTAACTCCAATAGAGGGTATACAGATACTACTCCCATATGAAGCAATAGTGGGGTTAGCATATGACCCCAGAGTCCTCCTGGACTGATCATTCCCCCTTAATTCCATAATGGAATAAAAGAGATGATATGTATGTTGCTATTATTTGTGTTATAATAATGGAATAAATAAAAATAGAATTTGTAAAAATATTTTGAAAGTACTTTGTGAAAATTTTCGAAAAATTTGAAATTGAAATTTGGATTTTATATCAAAAATTTCGAAAATGTAGTTTTTAAAATTTGGTTAGAAAAAAAAAATTTTTTTTTTGAATTTTGAATTTTATGATGAAAGAGAAAAACACAAAAAAGGCACAAGACTTAAAATTTTTAGATCTAATGCTCCTTATTTTCGAAAATTTTTGGAAGGAAAACACCAAGGAACACCAAACTTAAAAATTTTAAGATCAAGACACAAGAAAAACTCAAGAACACCTTGAAGATTCACAAGAACACCAAGAACA
>NC_029777.3:28834348-28848039 GCF_000817695.3 Arachis duranensis
GTTTAGAGACTCATGCCGTCACAAAGTGTATATTTCAGATCTGAAAATGTCATGAGGTCCCAAGTACTTCTCTAAAAGTTGTTTAAATAGTAAACTAGTACCCTAGGTTTATAGAAAATGAATAAACTAAGATAATTGGTGCAGAATTCCACTTCTGGGGCCCATTTGGTGTGTGCTGGGGCTGAGACTAAAGCTTTCCACGTGCAAAGGCCTTTCTTGGCGTCAAACTTCAGGTTATGACGTGTTTTGGGCGTTCAACTCCGGATAATGACGTTTTTCTGGCGTTTAACTCCAGACAGCAGCATGAACTTGGCGTTTAACGCCAAGTTACGTCGTCTATCCTCGCTCAAAGTATGGACTATTATATATTGCTGGAAAGCCCTGGATGTCTACTTTCCAACGCCGTTGAGAGCGCGCCAATTGGACTCTTGTAGCTCCAGAAAATCCATTTCGAGTGCAGGGAGGTCAGGATCCAACAGCATCAGCAGTCCTTTTTCAGCCTAAGTCAGATTTTTGCTCAGCTCCCTCAATTTCAGTCAGAAAATACCTGAAATCACAGAAAAACACACAAACTCATAGTAAAGTCCAGAAATATGATTTTTGCCTAAAAACTAATATTATTCTACTAAAAACTAACTAAAACATGCTAAAATCTACATGAAATTACCCCCAAAAAGCGTACAAAATATCCGCTCATCAGAGATCGATTTCGTTAGGTCGATATCTTTCTAGGTTATTTCTGTAATCCTCTTTTTTGGACCTTTGTCAGGTCTCTTTCAGGGATTACTTTGATAACTTTTTAGTGGTAGGAGTCCGACTTGGCTATGTCGGTCTCCTTTAAGTTATTTTTTGTAGTCCTCTTTCTTGGATCTTTGTCAGATCTCTTTCTAGGACCACTTGTATAAATTTTTAGTGGTAGGAGTCCGACTTGGCTATGTCGGTCTCCTTTAAGTTATTTTTTGTAGTCCTCTTTCTTGGATCTTTGTCAGATCTCTTTCTAGGACCACTTGTATAAATTTTTAGTGGTAGGAGTCCGACTTGGTTATGTCGGTCTCCTTTAAGTTATTTTTTGTAATCCTCTTTCTTGGATCTTTGTCAGATCTCTTTCTAGGACTACTTGTATAACATTTTAGTTGTAGGAGTCTGACTTAGTTATGTCGGTCTCCTTTAAGTTATTTTTTGTTGTCCTCTTTCTTGGATCTTTTTCAGATCTCTTTCAGGGGCTACTTGTATAACTTTTTGTTTTGGGCTGACTTTGTTATGTCAGGCCCTTCAAAGTTAAAGTAATCCTCTTTAATAGGGTTAGCCAGACCTCTTTCCAGGGTTTACTTATAACTTGGGTTGACTTGGTCCGACTTGTGAGCGTCGGCCAGCCTTTAAGTTATTATTTTAGCTATCCGTAAGTCCTCGTCAGGTTCTTTTTTGGATTGCTTTCGATAACTTCTTACATTATTCTGTGTTCACCTTTGCCGATTTGTAGAAAGTGGTTGGCATCTTTAGATCGTCCTTTGGGTGAATCGCGTTTTCACCTTTATCAGACGATTTATCTTTATCGTGGTCGTGCAGTGACATTGTTTTTCACTTTCTGCCGACCTGTCGCTTTATAACCGGACGGTGAATACTTCAGATTAATGCGTCTTCGATTCTTTGTAGAATTTCTAAATAAACTTTATTCAAAGAAAAAATGCAAATATATATATGTGGGAATTTTCTTATCCCTTTAAGTCCAGCATGACCTGGATCTCAACAAGGTGCCTCATTAAAAAACCTTTTCAGGAAAAAGAGCACATCCACTAATGAGATCCGTTGCCTTTTCTAGCTGTAGTACCTTCTTAGGTTGCAGGCGTGCCATGATCTGGGAAGCTCTCGTCCCTTGAGTTCGAACAGTCGGTAGTAGCCCTTCCCAAGCACTTCTATGACTCGGTAGGGTCCCTTCCAGTTTGCTGCCATCTTTCCTTCTCCGAGCCGAGTTGTTCCAATGTCGTTTTGGATTAAGATGAGATTGTTCTCAGCGAAACTTCTTGGTACTACCCTTTGATTATATCTGGAAGCCATTCGACGTTTTAGAGCTTCTTCTCTAATCCGAGCTCTTTCCTCGATTTCAGGTAGTAGGTCAAGTTCTTCCCTCTGAAGTTGGAAGTTTGCTCCCTCATTATAATGGACTACTCTATGCGATCCTTCTTCAATTTCTACTGGAATCATTGCCTCCATTCCGTATGCTAATCGGAAAGGGGATTCCTTTGTGGTGGAATGTGGCGTCGTTCGATATGCCTATAGAACCTGTGGAAGCTCTTCTGCCCAGGCTCTCTTTGCATCTTGCAGTCTTCGTTTTAACCCTGCCAATATGACTTTGTTGGCGGCTTCGGCCTGTCCATTGGATTGTGGATGTTCGACAGAGGTGTACTGATGCTTTATATTCAAGTCGGCTACTAATTTTCTGAAGCATGCGTCTGTGAATTGGGTGCCATTGTCTGTGGTTATAGAATATGGAACCCCGAACCTTGTGACAATGTTTCTATATAAGAATTTCCGGCTTCTCTGAGCGGTGGCATTGGCTAGGGGCTCTGCGTCGATCCACTTTGTAAAGTAATCTACCCCTACTATGAGGAATTTAACTTGTCCTGACCCCTATGGGAAGGGGCCGAGAAGATCGAGTCCCCATTTTGCAAATGGCCAAGGCGATGTCACGCTAATGAGATCTTCTGGCGGGGCGATGTGAAAGTTGGCATGTTTCTGACATGGTGGACATGTCTTTACAAATTCTTTAGCTTCTTTCTGTAGAGTTGGCCAATAAAATCCCGCCCAGAGTACTTTTTTGGCGAGACCTCGTGCTCCGAGATGATTACCATAAATACCGCCGTGTATTTCTTCTAGCACTTCCCTTGTGTTGGAGGTCGGCACACATTTTAGTAAAGGTGTTGAGATTCCTCTGTTGTACAAGATGTTGTTTATGATGGTGTAGTACTGTGCCTCCCTTTTTAACCTCTTTGCCTCCTTTTCTTTTGTGGGGAGCGTTCCTCTTTTGAGGTAGTTGATTATGGGGCTCATCCATCCTTGGTCCTGACTTGTTATAGTCATGACTTTTTCTTCTTCCGAGATTGATGGGTTTTGTAACATTTACTGGATGAGGCTCCTATTGTTGCCCCCTGGTTTGGTGCTAGCTAGTTTTGAGAGTGCATCAGCTCGGGCGTTTTGTTCGCGGGGTATGTGGCAGATTTTATACTCCCTAATTTGTCCGAGCTGTTACTTGGTTTTATCCAAATATTTTTTCATGGTGGGATCTTTGGCTTGGTAGCTCCCTGTTATTTATGATGTGACCACTTGTGAATCGCTGTAAATGTTGAGTTTTTGAGCTCCGACCTCTTTAGCCAGCTTCAAACTGGCTAGTAATGCTTCATATTCTGCCTGGTTGTTTGAGGCCGGGAACTCAAACTTGAGGGAGAGCTCAACTTGGGTTCCTTGGTCGCTTTCTATTATCACGCCTGCGCCACTTCCAGTTTTATTTGAAGAACCGTCCATGTAAAGATTCCATTCTGTGGGGGTTTCTAGGGCATCTGTGAATTCTGCGATGAAGTCGGCCAAATACTGTGATTGGATGGCCGTCCGAGCTTCATATTGGAGGTCAAACTCTGACAGCTCGACTGCACATTATAGAATTCTGCCTGCCAGATCTGTTTTCTGCAATATTCCTTTTATGGGTTGGTTAGTTCGAACCTTAAAGGTGTGAGCCTGGAAGTATGGGCAGAGTCGTCGAGATGTTAGGATGAGGGTATAGGCAAATTTTTCTATTTTCTGGTAGTTCAGTTTGGATCCCTGTAGTGCTTTGCTAATGAAGTAGATGGGTTTTTGCCCATTTTCGTCTTCTCTGACTAGTGCTGAGGCTATTACCCGGCTCCCTACTGCGAGATATAATATGAGCGATTCTCTTTCTTGTGGTCGAGATAGGATAGGTGGCCGTCCTAAGAACTCCTTGAAGTCTTGGAAGGCTTGTTCACATTCTGTCGTCCATTCGAACTGTTTTCCTTTTCTTAAAGTAGCATAGAAGGGGAGAGATCTTATCGCAGCTCCTGCTAAGAATCAGGATAGGGCGGCCAACCTCCCATTGAGTTGTTGTACTTCTTTGACACAGGTTGGGCTCTTCATATTGAGTATGGCTTGACATTTGTCTGGATTTGCTTCAATTCCCCTTTGTGTGAGCATGAAGCCTAAGAATTTGCCTGCTTCTACTGCGAAGGTGCATTTTGCGGGATTGAGCCGCATGTTGTGCTTCCTTATAATGTAAAACACTTGAGTCAGGTCAGATAATAATGCATCTTCACTTTGTGTCTTTATCAACATGTCATCCACATAAACTTCCATGATTTTTCCGATGTGATCTGAGAAGAGTTTATTCATTAGCCTTTGATAAGTAGCTCCTGCGTTCTTAAGACCGAAAGGCATCACGATGTAGCAGTAGTTTGCTTTCGGTGTTAGGAACGATGTCTTTTCTTGATCTGGTGGATACATGGGGATTTGATTGTATCCCGAGTATGCGTCCATAAATGAGAGATATTTGTATCCGGAGGAAGCATCTACTAAAGCGTCAATACTTGGGAATAGGTATGGATCTTTTGGACAAGCCTTGTTGAGATCGGTGTAATCGGTGCACATTCGCCACTTTCCATTTGATTTTTTCACCAAGACAATGTTAGCTAGCCATAGCGGGTATTTGACTTTTCTTATGAATTCGGCTTCCAGTAGTGCCTATACTTGCTCGTTCACAACTTGGGAACGCTCTGGCCCAAGTTTTCTTCGTCTCTGTTGCACCGGTCGAGATCCTGGATAAACTGCCAACTTATGACACATTAGCTTAGGGTCTATGCCTGCCATGTCTGCGACTTTCCATGCGAAGAGATCGACGTTATCTCGCAAGAATTGTATTAGTAATTCTTTTAAATCTCCTTTTAGGATTGTGCCGATATTAGTTCTTTTAAAACTCCGCCCAGCTCGACTGTGTGGAACTCTTCTCCTTTGCCTCTGAGGTTTAGGCTTTCGTTATAACAGCAACGTGCCGTCTTCTGGTCTGCTTTTATCGTGGCTATCCCTTTTGGGGTTGGGAACTTCATACATAGGTGTGGGGTCGAGACTATTGCGTCGAGTTGATTGAGTGTTGTCCGTCCTATGAGAGCGTTGTAAGCTGAACTTACATCGACTACGATGTAGTCTATTTTGAGGGTCCTGGATTGGTCCCCTTTTCCGAAGGTTGTATGTAGTGGTATGTATCCGAGTGGTCGAACCGGGGTATCTCCTAGCCCAAACAGGCTGTTTGGATATGCTTTAAGTTCTTTTTCTTCCAAGCCGAGTTTATCAAAGGCTGTTTTGAATAAGATGTCGACAGAACTCCCTTGGTCTATTAATGTGCGGTGTAGGTTGGCGTTTGCCAATATAATGGTGATAACCATGGGATCATCATGTTCTGTGATGATGCCGGATGCGTCCTCTTTAGTGAATGTTATTGCCGGAATGTTGAGTGCTTTCTCCTCTTCTTCGACATGATATACTTCTTTGAGATATCTTTTGTGAGAGGATTTGGAGATCCCACCTGCTGTGAATCCGCCGTGTATCATGTGAACATGTCTTTCTGGGGTCCGAGGTGATTGTTCTGTTCGTTCGATATCTTCATCCCTTCGTCTCTTTCTTTAATCATCTCGGGTGGCCAGGAATCGATCTAATTTTCCTTCTCTCACCAATTTTTCTATGATATTTTTTAAGTCGAAGCATTCGTTTGTGGAGTGTCCTCGGACTTGATGGTATTCACGGACTTGATGGTATTCACAATATTCCTTGCGGTTTCCTCCTCCCCTTTTGCCTTTGAGCGGCCGTGCTGGGGGGATTTTGTCCGTATGGCAGACTTCTTTGTATATCTCGACCAGGGATGCCCTAAGAGGGGTGTAGTTATGGTATTTTTTGATTTTCTCCCCTTGTCGATCTTCTTTTCTTTTGGGTTCCTTGTCTTTGTCTCGGTAGGAGGCCCCCGATTTTGAGGTTTCTCCTAACCGAGCGTTTTCCTCCATGTTGATATACTTTTCTGCCCGCTCCTGCACTTCGTCTAAGGAGGTCAGGTACTTTTTTTATATAGATTGGCTGAAAGGTCCCTCTCATAGGCCATTGATGAGTCCCATGATGGCGGCCTTCGTTGGTAAGCTTTGTATGTCCATGCATGTTTTGTTGAATCTCTCCATGTAGTTGTGGAGGCTCTTTCGATCTCCTTGTTTGATCCCTAGTAAACTGGGGGCGTGCTTGGCTTTATCTTTCTGAATAGAGAATCTGGCTAGGAATTTTTTAGCTTACTCATCAAAGCTTGAGATGGACTTCGGGGGTAGGTTGTCAAACCATCGGATCGCTGTCTTTGTGAGAGTTGTTGGAAAAGCCTTACAGCGAACAGCATCTGGGGCATCAGTGAGGTACATTCTACTTCTGAAGTTGCTGAGGTGGTGGTTGGGATCCGTGGTGCCATCATACAGGATCATATCCGGGAGTTTGAAGTCTTTTGGAATTTTGGTTTTCATGATTTCCCTGGTGAACGGGTTTGGTCTTTGTGTGAATTTTCCTCGAGATTAGTCCGGGGGGCTTTTGATTTGAGATCGGCTTCCAATTGCTGTAGTTTTTCTTCCAACTCTCGACGTCGTCGCACCTCTCTTTGGAGATCTCTTCCAATTTCCCGTTGTTTTTGGGTTTCTTTTTTCAGTTGTTTTAGGCGATCCAGGAGCGCTTCTATTGCCCCTGAATTTGGTGAGTCTTTGTCTTTGTTGGTTTCCGGAGTGTTTTGTAGCGTGACATCCGCATTTTTGTGCGGTGTCCGATCCTCCAAACCTGAATCATGGTCGTTGTCATGGTCGTCCGCCATGGTGATAGGATGACTTCCAGGTTCCCCGACAATGGCGCCAATGTTCCGAGGGTTACCTGAAATTGTAGGTCGATCTCGGATGAGATCTTCTGTGCTGGTCGGAACTGATGTGTCTGGCTGGTGAATAGCGGCCGGAGCTGGTGCGTCCGACTTGTTGGACTGAATGTGCTGCTGATCCTTTGTCACCGAAGGGTGGGGGGTACCTGCAGGGGACTCCGATGCTTAAGTTAGCAAGGGGATTAAGCAGGTATTGAGTAGAATCAGAGTATGAGTTATACCTGGGTGCTCCAGTGTATTCATAATGGTGAGATGTGGCCTTCTGTGGATAAGATAAGTTAGTTATATTATCTTATCTTTTATCTTTAAGTGAGGTCATCTTATCTTTTAAGGGAACCGCCCTTCTCGCTGTAGGCTTGGGCCACTTTAGGATTTGGGACGTGTTCCTCTATTTGGGCACTTCCTTGGGCTTTCGTAGGAACTTGACTGAGATCTTTAGGAAGAGGTCGGGTTGTCCTGACCTGAAGAGGTCGGTCGCTTTGTCTGTCGAATATCCCGTGTCAGTCATCTTGACCCAGGGTATGAACAATAGCTATGAAAAGAAAAATACCTCAGGTTGGGTTGCCTCCCAACAAGCGCTTCTTTATTGTCACTAGCTTGACATTTTCTATCCTCTGATCATGGAAGTTGAGAACTCTGTTGCCTTTGAGTTTCTCCTCTTACTGTGGGCTTTCTTTCCTCTATTTCTTCTTGAGGAACTTCTCTATGGTGCTTCTATTTGATGATTGTTTCTTTTTCCATAGCCTTCTCACTTCCTTCTATGATTGCTTTCCATTTCTCCCACCTAGCAACTTTTTCATTATCTTTCAGGTTGTTTTCAGTGGCTTTGAGGAAAGTGTTTGCCCTCTTCTCACCCGTTTCTGCAAAGTGCTTAGCTAGTTGTTCCATCTATCTCTCAATTCTTCTGATTGAAGCTTCCTGGTTCTTTGTTGTCACCTCTTGGTGCTTCATCATTCTCTCTATTAAGATCTCCGAGTTAGTGATCCTCTGAGAGTGGTTTAAATGTATGAGATGGACTGGTGGCTATGGAAAACCTTGCGAAGGAATTCCACATGTATTGTGTGGGTAAAATGTGTGTGTTGTAAAGGTATTCTGTTGGTTTTGTGAGTTGTTATGAGACTGAGGGTGCATGTTTTGTGAGCATTAGTTTTGATTGACATTATTAGATGTGTGATTTTGGTTGTTTGTGTTCATGAATTTGCCATGGTTGAAACTTCTTTGTTCTTGATGTTGGTACTCCCTCATTCTTCGATAAGAATGTGGCTTCCATGGTGGAAATTGTGCATTCATTGTAGCAGAATGTAGACAATCAATTTTTCTAGCTATCAGCTCCAGTTGTTGCTGAGTTTGATGGTGTAGTTACTTGTTTTGATTCATGACTGCCTTCACTCCTTCAAGATTCATCACTTCCTTTTCTGAAATTGCATTCTGTGGTTTCTCAAATGAGTGATGATTGTTGACTCCTTTGTCATTGAAAATTGCAGTTCCTTGGGCGGTTGTTGTCGCTTTGAGTAGGCCATCTGAGAAGTAGTCTGCCGCTTCTCTTGTTTCCGGGGTTAATCCTTCATAGAAAGCTTGGAGACCCACTTTGTCACTTGCTTTCTTGTATCTTTCCCATTCTTTGAAGAGTGGTTCTTCCCCTCCTTGTATGAATGGATGTATTCCCTCTTTCAGCTTGATGGTTTGTTGGGATGAGGAGAATTTGGCTAGAAACTTGGCAACCAAATCATCCCAACTAGTGATACTTCCTTAGGAAAAGGTTTCAAGCCATTGTGCAGCTTCATCCCTTAGTGAGAAGGGGAATAACAAGAGCTTACAGGTGTCATGATCTATACCATGGGGTTTGTCAGCACCATAAGTCTTCAGAAAAGTGGATATGTGCTGCTTAGGATCCTCCAATGGATTTCCACCATAGGAACAATTGTTCCTAATTAGTGTAATGAGTTGTGGCTTCATGTCATGATATTCTTCTTCCACATAGATTTCTTCTCCAATAATAGCCTTCCCTCTGACTTCTCTTTTCAACCTTCTGATAGTCTGTTCGTCTTGATCCTCAGAATTTGGAACCTCTCTTCTTTCATGTGACATGCAAACCAATACAAGGAACACACAGTGATACTTTTTGAAAATTGAGTGCAGTTAGTTGAGACAAAATTTCAAACAGTTAGTGTGTTAATAGAGGCAAATCTTCAAACAGTTAGTGGGTTAATTAAAAATTAAAGAAACAGAAAAGAAAAAGTGCTTGATCTAGACTTCCACTTCACTTGATCATTGTCAATCTATTTCAATCCCTGGCAACGGCGCCAAAAACTTGATGTGCGGAAAACGATCCGACACAAAACTCACCGGCAAGTGCACCGGGTCGCATCAAGTAATAATAACTCACATGAGTGAGGTCAATCCCACAGGGATTGAAGGATTGAGCAATTTTAGTTTAGTGGTTGATTTAGTCAAGCGAATCAAGTATTGGTTGAGTGGTTTATAATTGACAGAAGCTAAATTGCTTGAAATGTAAAGGAGAAGGGAAGAATTGCAGTAAATTAAAGAGCAAGTAAATTAAATTGCAGAAACTTAGATTGCAACAAATCTAAATGGCTGAAGCTTAAAGTGCAAGAAATATAAATTGCTTGAATCATAAAAGGAATTGGGAATTGGGATTGCAGAATTTAAACAAGCAAAAGTGAATTGCAATAAACAGACAAGTAGAAGATGAATTGAATTAGAGTAGATCTCAAACAGAAGAGTAAAAATGCTTTGAAAATTTAAAAATAGAAAGTAAGCGATGCTTAATTTGCAGCAATTTAAAAGAGGTTGAAGATCTCAGGAGTGGAAGAGACTAGATAACAAGTCTATATCTCAAATCCTTCCTTGATCCAACAAGAACAATTGCAAAAGAAACAAAGGAAAGTAGATTGCAGAAAAAGTAGAAGATGAAGCAGTAAATAGAGATTGAAATTCAATTATGCAGAAAAGTGAAACAAGAGATCACAAGGTGAGATTGAAACAAAAGTTCTTCAATTCTTCACCCAAGATCCAAAGCAAGAAAATTAAAGAGTACTCAAGCAAGAACAAGGAAGAAGAGAGATCAATTCTCCTTCCCAATTCTCTAAGATCTAAATTCAAAAGTAAAATCTTAAAATGAAAATAAAAGTAAAAAGGAAAATTCAAAAGTGATTCTAGAGGTCCTAATTACATCAAACTAGCTCCTATTTATACACCTTCCATTCTTGAATTTTGGAATTTAGATGGGCTTTTGATTTGGTGAAGATTTGAATTTAATTGGATTTTTAATTGATTTTCTAGCCCATGAAGAAATTGGTTCCAGGAGGATGCTCAGCTCACAAGTTGAGCTGAGCATTGAGGCTTTGTGTGTGGATCCTTTTGTAGCGTGGAAGGCATCAGGGGAATGCTCAGCTCACTTTGTGAGCTGAGCATTGGTGCCTTGGTGCAAAATTGTTGCGCGCCTTGTGCCCCTGGACTGTGTCAAGATGCTTGTGTGATGCACCATGGGTAGTGCTCAGCTCTCCAAGTGAGCTGAGCATTGAGGCATCCAAGGGAAGGTCCTTGGTTTGAAACTTGAGGGAAGCATGCGCTGAAGCTTTTCTCTTGGTGAAGGAAGTGACGCCTTGCTCCTTGCTTCCTCTAGGTGCTTGGTTCGAACCTTGGAGGATGCATTTGGCTATTTTCGGCTCATTTTCCCTTGTGAGTAACGCTCCCCCAACCCCCTTTGGTCATGGGTTCAATCCTTGGAGCAAGCATTGGCAACTTATTTTCTTTGATTTATTTCTTGTGAGAGCCCGATAATGCTCACTTGGTGAGCTGAGCATTGTTTTTCCTTTCCTTGTTTCTTGGCTTCATATTGTGCTCAGCTCACAAAGTGAGCAGAGCATTGTGCCTTGGTCCCTTGAGGGAAAATGTAGCGCTCCCTTGGTGAGCATGGTGCTCTTGGAGAGAGCTTCATGGTTTTCCTTCATTGTTGTGCCACACTTCTTCCTTCCTTGGCCACACTTTTTCTTCCTTGGGCCATACTTCTTAGGCCACGCTTTCTTCTTTTCTTCTTTTCTTCACCTACAATTAATCAAAACAACCAATCAAAGTATCACCAAATTTACAAGGTTTATAAATCATTAAAAATCAATTAAATTTAGCCTAAACCTCATGATTTAGCATCAATTAGATGGTGGTTGTTTGATTCAAAGAAGTCATGCATTTCCATTCCAAATTACTTACTTAGAATGCAAGAAAGTGCATAAAACCTAATGAAAACAAAGAAAAAGACCAGTGAAACTAGGCTAAGATGACTTGTCATCAAAAGCCCTTAAGTGAGGTGACGCGGTCGCGTCGGTCACGCGGACGTGTGACGTGATTTGCGTTAGTGGCGCGAGGGCAGCTTCGCGCTCGCACAACTCTCTGTTTAAATTGTGTTTTGCCAGAACTTGAAGTGACGTGATCGCGTGGTTGACGCGATCGCGTGGATGGCCAGATGGAGATAACGGCGTGGACGCGTAGGGCACGCGTTCGCGTGGCAAGACTTGTGCGACTATCACAAGTGCAGCCCAAGTCTAGCTCAACTCTCGGCCATTCACCCTTGTTACGTCGAATTGTAGGGCCACGTGTTCACGTGGTTGACGCGGATGCGTGGGGAGGCCAAATTACAAATGACGCAGTTGCGTCATCCACGCGGTCGCGTGGATCAAATTGTGCCAAAGGCACGCCTCCAGCCATATTCCTGCGCAACTCTATGTCCAATTTCCTTTATTTCCACTGCTCATGCGACGCGGACGCATCGGCGACGCTGGCACGTCGCGTGTGATTTCTCTCTCTTTTTTTTATGCAAATGCAGTATGCAGATGATGTGCAAGATATAGGCAGTAGTACGAAGAAGAATTATAGATAAGGGAAGATAAGGAGAAGAAGAAGAACGATCATACCATGGTGGGTTGTCTCCCACCTAGCACTTTGCTTTAACGTCCTTAAGTTGGATGCTTCATTAGCTTAGTTTTCAGTTGCTAGTGGATTCTCCAAGAGGAAGATATCTAACTCCTTGTTTATCATCACCTTTTCACCATGGTAGAGCTTCAAACGATGTCCATTGGCCTTGATGAGTTCAGAGCTTGAAGGGTGACTTAGGTGAAAAACACCGTACGGCTCTGCCTTCTGGACTCTATATGGACCTTCCCACCTTGATCACAGCTTGCCTGGCATGAGCCTCAGTCTGGAGTTGTAAAGGAGGACTAAATCCCCAGGTTGGAACTCTTTCATCTTGAGGTGTTAATCATGTACTGCTTTCATTTTCTCCTTGTACAGCATTGAGTTCTCATAAGTTTCTAGGCGAAGGCTCTCCAATTCCTGCAGTTGCAACTTCCTTTCAGCTCCGGCTTTCTCAAATCCCATGTTGCACTCCGTTACTACCTAAAAAGCTTTGTGCTCTACTTCAACTAGAAGATGACAGGCCTTTCCATAGACTAAGCGAAAAGGACTCATCCCAATGGGTGTCTTGTATGCTGTTCTGTATGCCCAGAGTGCATCTTGTAGCCTGGTGCTCCGGTCTCTTCTATGAGGTTTGACTATCTTCTGTAATATACGCTTTATCTCTCTGTTAGACACCTCGGCTTGCCCATTAGTCTGAGGATGGTAGGCTGTTGCTACTTTATGAATGATCCCATGCTTCTTCAGTAATCCTGTTAGTCTCTTGTTACAAAAATGGGTGCCTTGATCGCTCACGATTGCTCGTGGTGATCCAAAGCGACAAATAATGTGGTTTCTAACAAAGGAAACAACAGTGTTAGCATCATCAGTACGGGTAGGAATTGCTTCCACCCATTTAGAAACATAATCTACAGCTAACAGTATATAAAGGTGGCCATTAGAATTTGGAAATGGACCCATGAAGTCAATGCCCCAAACATAAAAAATTTCACAGAAAAACATAATTTGTTGAGGCATTTCATCCCTCTGGGATATATTACCAAACCTTTGGCATGGGGGATGGTGCACGAAATTGTGATCATCAACAATGGCGCCAAGTTTTTGGCGCCATTGTCGGGGATTGTTCGAGTATGGACAACTGACGGTTCATCTTGTTGCTCAGATTAGGTAATTTTCTTTTTATTTTCTTTTCAAAAAAAGTTTTAAAAAATTTGTCTTTATTTTCGTTTTTCTAAATAATATTTTCGAAAAAAATAATAAAAATACAAAAAAATCATAAAATCTTAAAAATAAAAAATATTTTGTGTTTCTTGTTTGAATCTTGAGTCAATTTTTAAGTTTGGTGTCAATTGCATGCTTTAAAAATATTTCTTGCATGTTCATCATGATCTTCAAAGTGTTCTTGGTGTTCATCTTGACATTCATAGTGTTCTTGCATGCATCATGAGTTTTGATTCATAATTTTCATGTTGTGAGTCATTTTTGTTGTTTTTCTCTCTCATCATTAAAAATTCAAAAATCAAAAAAATATCTTTTCCTTATTTCTCTTCTAATTTTAGAAAATTTGAGTTGACTTAGTAAAAAAATTTTAAAAATTAGTTGTTTCTTACAAGTCAAGTCAAATTTTCAATTTTAAAAATCTTATCTTTTCAAAACTTTTTCAAAAATCAAATCTTTTTCATTTTTATCTTATTATTTTTGAAAATTTAAAAATATTTTTCAAATTTTCTTTTTCTTAATTTTATCTTTATTTTCGAAAATTATGCTAACAATTAATAAGATTGATTCAAAAATTTGAAGTTTGTTACTTTCTTGTTAA
>NC_029777.3:28848733-28852067 GCF_000817695.3 Arachis duranensis
TAACAAGAGAAGGAGATGGCAGCCGAACCCAACAACAATAATGCAAGGAGGATGCTTGGTGATTTCACTAAACCAACGTCCAAGTTTGATGGAAGAAACATCTCAATTCCTGCCATTGGATCAAACGATTTTGAGCTGAAACCTCAATTAGTTGCTCTAATACAACAGAACTGCAAGTTTCATGGACTTCCATCTGAAGATCCTTACCAGTTTTTAAAGTCGTGTCCAGAGCTCACAAATCTGCAAGAACTCAGTTAAAAACTGGTAAGGATCTTTAGATGGAAGTCCATGAAAGTTGCAGTTCTGTTACATTAGAGCAACTAATTGAGGTTTCAGCTCAAAATTGTTTGATCCAATGGCAGGAATTGAGATGTTTCTTCCATCAAACTTGGACGTTGGTTTAGTGAAATCACCAAGCATCCTCCTTGCATTATTGTTGTTGGGTTCGGCTGCCATCTCCTTCTCTTGTTCGAAAATTTTAGAAAGGTTGCCTCTGGATTGTTGTAATTTAGCTTCTCTTAGTTTCCTCTTCAGAGTCCTTTCAGGTTTAGGATCAGCTTCAACAAGAGTGCTTTTGTCCTTGTTCCTGCTCATATGAAAGAGAAGAGAACAAGAAAAGAAGAGAAATCCTCTATGTCACAGTAAAGAGGATCCTTATTATTAGTAGAAGAAGAAAAGAATAAAGAAAGGAGAATCCAAACACATGGGTAAGGATAGAGGCAGTGATTGGAGATGAAGAGAGGTGAAGAGAAGTGTTAGTAAATAAATAAATAAATAGAAGAAGAGAAGAGAGGGAGAATTCAATTTGAAAAGATAAGAAGATAAGAAGTTAGAAAAGATATTTTAAAATCAAATTTTTGAAAAAGATAAAATTTTGAAAAAGATATGATATAAAAGATAAGATAAGATAGATTTAATTTTTAAAATTAAAATTAATTACTTAACTAACAAGAAACTAAAAGATAAGATTCTAGAATTTAAAGATTGAACCTTTCTTAACAAGAAAGTAACAACTTCAAATTTTTGAATCAATCACATTAATTGTTAGCATAATTTTCGAAAATAAAGATAAAATTAAGAAAAAGAAAATTTGAAAAATATTTTTAAATTTTCAAAAATAATAAGATAAAAATGAAAAAGATTTGATTTTTGGAAAAGTTTTGAAAAGATAAGATTTTTAAAATTGAAAATTTGAGAGAGAAAAACAACAAAAATGACTCACAACATGAAAATTATGAATCAAAACTCATGATGCATGCAAGAACACTATGATGTCAAGATGAACACCAAGAACACTTTGAAGATCATGATGAACATCAAGAACATATTTTTGAAAAATTTTTGATGCAAAGAAAACATGCAAGACACCAAACTTAGAAATCTTTAATGCTTGGGCTCTAACAAACGAAAAATGCATATGATAAACAACAAAAAAATACAAAACAAGAAAACATCAAGATCAAACAAGAAGACTTACCAATAACAACTTGAAGATCATGAAGAACACCATGAGTGCATGAATTTTCAAAAAATGCAAGAAAAAATTTTTAAAGCATGCAATTGACACCAAACTTAAAAATTGACTCAAGATTCAAACAAGAAACACAAAATATTTTTGGTTTTTTATGATTTTATGATTTTTTTATTTTTCTTTTATTTTTTTCAAAAACAAAGAAAAAATTTTGAAAAATATTTTTTGAAAACTTTTTGAAAAGAAAAATAAAAAGAAAATTACCTAATCTGAGCAACAAGACGAACCGTCAGTTGTCCATACTCGAACAATCCCCGGCAACAGGGCCAAAAACTTGGTGGACGAAATTGTGATCATCAACAATGGCTCCAAAGACTTGGTGCTCTCAAACATAAATCACACTTTGTCACAACTCCGCACAACTAACCAGCAAGTGTACTGGGTTGTCCAAGTAATACCTTACGTGAGTAAGGGTCGATCCCACAGAGATTGTTGGTATGAAGCAAGCTATGGCCATCTTGTAAATCCCAGTCAGGCAGATTAACTAATTTAAGAGATTATTGGTTTTTAGAATAATAATAATAAATTAAATAGGAAATAAAGATAAAGTTACTCATGTAATCCAATGGTGGGAATTTCAGATAAGTGCATGGAGATGCTGTGTCCCTGTTGGATCTCTGCTTTCCTACTGCTTTCCTTCAATCCTTCTTACTCCTTTCCATGGCAAGCTGTATGTAGGGCATCACTGTTGTCAATGGCTACATCCCATCCTCTCAGTGAAAATGGTCCAAATGCTCTGTCATAGCACGGCTAATCATCTGTCGGTTCTCGATCATGTTGGAATTGAATCCCTTGATTCTTTTGCGTTTGTCATCACGCCCAGCAATCACGAGTTTGAAGCTCGTCACAATCATTCAATCCCGGAATCCTACTCGGAATACCACAAACAAGGTTAGACTTTCCAAATTCCCATGAATGCCGCCATCAATTCTAGCTTATACCACGAAGATTCTGATTAAGGAATCCAAGAGATATGTGCTCGGTCTAAGGTAGAACGAAAGTGGTTGTCAGTCACGTGTTCATAAGTGAGAATGATGATGAGTGTTACGGATCATCACATTCATCGAGTTGAAGTGCAACGAATATCTTAGAATAAGAATAAGTCGAATTGAATGGAAAATAGTAGTACTTGCATTGAAACTTGAGGTACAGCAGAGCTCCACACTCTTAATCTATGGTGTGTAGAAACTCCACCGTTGAAAATACATAAGTGATGAAGGTCCAGGCATGGCCGAATGGCTAGCCCCCAAAATATGATGTGAATTCGAAAATAAGGGAGAAGGACCAGATACGTGGTCAAAAGACACTGAATACAATAGTAAAATGTTCTATTTATACTAAACTAGCTACTAGGGTTTACAGAAGTAAGTAATTGATGCATAAATCCACTTCCGGGGCCCACTTGGTGTGTGCTTGGGCTGAGCTTGATCTATCCACGAGCTGAGGCTTCTCTTGGAGTTGAATGCCAAGTTGTAACATGTTTTGGGCGTTCAACTCTGGTTCGTGACGTGTTTCTGGTGTTTGACTCCAGAATGCAGCATGGAACTGGCATTGAACGCCAGTTTACGTCATCTAATCACGAATAAAGTATGAACTATTATATATTGCTGGAAAGCTCTGGATGTCTACTTTCCAACGCCGTTGAGAGCGCGCAATTTGAGTCTGTAGCTCTAGAAAATCTATTTTGAGTGCAGAGAGGTCAGATTCCAACAGTATCAGCATTCCTTTGTCAGCCTCCTATCAGAGTTTTGCTCAGGTCCCTCAATTTCAGCCAGAAAATACCTGAAATCACAGAAAAATACA
>NC_029777.3:28852437-28887906 GCF_000817695.3 Arachis duranensis
GGGAACAAGATTTACAAAATTCAGCAGCGTCTTTAAAAAGAGTAGGCCACCAGAATCCACAGTCTAAGATTTTTCTAGCTGTTCTTTGAGGGCCAAAGTGTCCTCCACTCTCAGATCAGTGACAGGCCTCTAAAATGGACTAAAATTCTGATTGAGACACACACCTTCTAATTACCTGGTCAGCACCACATCTCCATAAATATGGGTCATCCCATATATAATATTTAGACTCGCTTTTCAGCTTGTCTCTTTGGTGCTTAGTAAAGTTTGGAGGAAAAGTGCGTCTAACTTGATAATTAGCGACAGGTCTTACCAAGGGACTACCTCAGATACTGCTTGTAGGTTATCAAATGGAAAATTATCAGCTATAGGAGTAGAGTCATCTTTAATGTGCTCAAGGCAACTCAAGTGGTCTGCCACTAGATTCTGGTTACCACTCCTATCCTTTATTTCTAAATCAAATTCTTGTAGTAGTAGTATCCAACGTATAAGCCTTGGTTTGGATTCCTTTTTAGCTAATAAATACTTTAGAGCTGCGTGGTTTGAATACACTACTACCTTAGCACCAAGTAAATAGGCTCGGAATTTATCCAGAGCAAAAACAATAGCAAGAAGCTCTTTTTCAGTAGTAGTGTAGTTAGACTGAGCAGTGTCTAAAGTCTTAGACGCATAAGCAATGACAAAAGGATCTTTACCTTCACGTTGAGCCAGTGCTGCTCCTACTGCATGGTTGGAAGCATCGCACATGATTTCAAAAGACTGGCTCCAGTCAGGTCCTCTCACAATTGGAGCTTGAGTCAGGGCAGTCTTCAGCTTATCAAATGCTTGTTTGCAATCCTCGCTGAACTCGAACTCGATATCTTTCTGTAGTAACTTGGATAGGGGAAGTGCTACTTTACTAAAGTCCTTAATGAATCTTCGGTAAAAACCTTCATGGCCAAGGAACGAACGAACTTCCCTCACAGATGAGGGGTAAGGCAAACTAGAAATAACATCCACCTTTGCTGGATCTACAGAAATGCTAGTATTAGACACAACATGTCCTAGTACAATTCCTTATCTTACCATAAAATGACATTTTTCAAAATTCAATACAAGGTTTGTACTGACACATCTATCTAGTACTCTAGATAAACTATCCAAGCAAAGGCTAAAGGAATCACCATAAACGCTAAAATCATCTATAAAAACCTCCATACAGTCCTCAAGAAGGTCATAGAAAAGACTTATCATGCACCTTTGGAAAGTAGCTGGTGCATTACACAAGCCAATGGGCATTCTCTTATAGGCAAAAGTCCCAAAAGGACATGTAAAAGTAGTATTTTCCTGATCTTTAGGGGCTATATGAATTTGGAAATAGCCTGTGTAACCATCTAAAAAGCAATAATGTGATTTACCTGACAGGCGATCCAGAATTTGATCAATGAATGGAAAAGGGTAGTGATCCTTACGAGTGGCTTAGTTGAGACGCCTATAATCAATGCAGACCCTCCAGGTGTTTTGTACTCTGGTCGCTATGAGCTCTCCATGCTCATTCTTCACTGTAGTGACTCCATACTTCTTGGGCACCACTTGTACTTGGCTCACCCATTCACTGTCTGAGATGGGGTAGATAATATCTGCCTCTAATAGTCTGGTCACTTCCTTCTTGACAACCTCTAAGATAGTGGGGTTCAGTCTTCTTTGGGGTTGACGAACGGGTCTTGCTCCTTCTTCTAAAAAGATTCTGTGCTCACAAACTTGAGGGTCGATGCCTACTATGTCTGCCAAACTCCACCCAGTTGCTTTCTTGTGCCTCCTCAGCACACTAAGTAACTGCTCTTCCTGTTGAGAAGTGAGGTCCCGTGCAATGATAACTGGAAACTTCTGCTTGTCCTTGAGGTAAGCATATTTGAGGTGTGGAGGGAGGGGTTTTAAGTCTAACTTCTGATCATGGTCAGGCTTTGGATTGTCTGGAGTTGGTGGCAGTGGTAGAGTACTTTCATTGTCCTCAGAATTCTTCACACTCGGACCTTGTCCTATTTACTTCTCTTCAAACTCCTCCTGGTGAACTTCAGCTACGGTGTCATCTATGATGTCACACTGGAGGATAGAATGATCTTCTGGAGGGTGCTTCATAACTCCATTCAGATTGAAGCTTACTACTCGGCCATCTATTTCAAAAGAGTATGTTCCTGCAAAAGCATCTAATTTGAACTTCGAGGTCTTCAAGAAGAGTCTTCTGAATAGGATTGATGATGGCTTCTCTGAGACATTTTGGGGCATCTCCAGGATGTAAAAATCAATGGGAAAAGTGAGACCTTTAATACCCACTAATACATCTTCAGCAACTCCAGCCACTGTAATAATACTTTTATCTGCTAACACAAAATGAGCTGCCGACTTTTTTAAGGGAGGGAGCCTCAAAACATCATATACAGATAAAGACATTATACTAACACATGCTCCTAAATTACACATGCAGTCAGAAAATATCACACCTCCAATGGTATAGTTAACCATGCATGGGCTTGGGTCACTACATTTTTCAGGTATATTTCCCATTATAGAACTACCTAAAGGAATAGTTTCTAATTCATTAATTTTGCCTTTATGTATGCATAAATCCTTTAGAAACTTTGTGTATTTAGGTACCTGTTGAATAACATAAAAAAGGGGAACAGTTACCTCAACCTTTTTGAATATTTCTACCATTTTGGAATCATGTTCTAACTGCTTCCTGGGCTTCCTTGCAAGTTGTGGAAATGGAATAGGAATGCCGTCCTCTATAGTGTCTGCGCCCTTTGGTACTTCTTCCTGTGATTTGCGTCTTCTTCTTCAGCCATGTCTTGCATGCTCTTTTCTTCTTCAACGGGTTTGGCTCTTCCTGACTCCTCTCTTGCAATGTGGTTCCGGACCTTAGGGTGATGGCATTAATGCCACCCTTTGGATTGGGTAATGGTTGAGAGGGGAGTCCACCAGAGCTTGAGGACTGGTTGTTGGAGTTGTTCAGTAATCCAATCTATGAGACAAGGGCTCACAAAGTAGAATTCAGACTATTCAGAGTAGCAGTAAAGTTGTTTTCCATGGCCTGTTGTCTCCGATCAATAGATTGTAGTAACTCATCATTAGGAGATGAAGAGGGATAAGTGATCTGAGAGGTCTGCTAAGATGCTTGAGGCTGTCTTAAATGAGGTGCTCTGTAGGTCTGATTCTGATTCTGCTGCCTGAAGTTGTTATTGTTATTCTACCTCTGATTTCCATTGTTATCTCTGCCTCCTCTGGTTAGAATTATCTCTCCAGCCTTGGTTAGAGTTATCCTGCCATCCATGGTTATAGCTGCCACCTTTATTTGTACCCTTAATTGGGGCGGTCATAGAAGTTATGAGTGGCTGCTACAGTGTGGTCTTCCGGTTGGAGTTGCAGACACTCATCAGTGTAATGACTGTAATCTGTATAGATTCCACATACTCTTTGTGGAACCAACTGCTGGCTGTGCTGTGGTGGAGAAGGCTGAACTTGCTGAGCCTGTTGTTGACTTAGTTGCATCTGCTTCAGCAAGTTAGTCATTTCACATAAGCTCTGAGCTATAGCAGCAATCTCTTTGCTAGTGGATACCTCTGCAACAGCTCTTGACCAACTTTGTTTCTGCCTGTGATTCCTGGTAGATTTAGCTAAGTCACTGATCAATTGCCATGCTTTTTCCGTAGTCTTGTACTTTTTCATAGACCCATTACTAGCACCTTCCAATGTGGTCCTATCTTGAGATTTCATGCCCTATGTAAAGTAGCGAGCAACACTATCTTGTGAATCATATGGTGGGGACATGCTTCTAGAAGATTATTAAAGCGTTCCAAGTATTCATAGAGAGTCTCATATTCATCCTGAACGATCATGGACATGTCTTTTCTCAGTTTATCGGCAACCTCAGCTGGGAGAATTTCTCTAAAAATTATCTTCTAAGCATATTCCAGTTGGAAACAGTTGTTCCGGGTTGAGTGTAGTACCACTCTCTTGCCTTTCCCTCAAGAGAGAATGGGAAGGCTTTTAACAGAATGGAAGTTTCATGAGTGCCATCATGCTTAACAGTAGAACAAGCAGTCTAAAAATCTCTAAGGTGCTTGATAGGCTCTTGAGCAGGTAAGCCATGAAACTTAGGCATCAAGTTAAGTAGCAAAGACCTTATTTCAAAATCCACAGCCACTGCTGGGTGGTGTGCCTAGAATGGTTGTAGTGTAAAATCAGGGGCTCCTTCCTCCTGGATAGTGACTCTCCTTGGTGCTGCCATGTCACCTGCACATAAATCAACTGGATCAGTAGAGAGGGAGCTTGTTTCTTCCTTAGATGACGTTTCAGGTTCGTCCTCAGAGAGGACTCGCCGATGCCGAGCTTGCCTTATACGTGAAATAGTTCTTTCAATCTCAGGGTCAAATATTGGCAAGCTTGGATCAGGAAGTGAACGCGTCATTTAATGAAAGAAACGTACAGCTCATAGTGATAAAATAAAAAGAAGAAATTAAAATTAAATAAATGCCAATCAAT
This sequence comes from Arachis duranensis, assembly GCF_000817695.3. Lineage (NCBI taxonomy): Eukaryota > Viridiplantae > Streptophyta > Magnoliopsida > Fabales > Fabaceae > Arachis > Arachis duranensis. The sequence continues at coordinate 28,856,959 of NC_029777.3, forward strand.
AAATTAGTACACTGTTGCAACTCCCCGGCAACGGCACCAAAATTTGACGTGGCAGAAATTGGCGAGTTAAGAAATTATTAATAGAAATACGTTGCAAGTACAGTCCTTAACCAGCCGAAAATCCGCTTATCAATTTAGAAGGGTTGTCACAATATTGAAATTAAAATACTGGGAGTATGAATCCCAGGTCGTCTCCCAACGAGTTGCAGAAAGATGTGCTATTTTATCAATCAGGTGTTTTCAAAAATGGTTGAGTTGATAAAACGGAAATTAATTTAGAGAATTTAATTAATTTTAAATAAAAGCATTGACTGGGAGTAGATTAGTTGGAAGCCCTATTCTTGTTGAAGTACTCTCAAGATTAATTAATAATTGGAAGTTGCTCTGCTTAGTTATCGCTTACTAGGTAAAGGAAAGTCAAGCAAGTTAGAAAGCTGTTTCTAGTCACAAGTCCTAATCCTTTCTCTTGGGAAGGACTAGTGTCAATGATTAGAGGGTGATCTAACAATAAACCCAATTATAATTTCTCTCTTGAGTGATTCAACTCAAGGTTTCCTTTCAATCATCTCCCAATCAAGTTATGGAACTACTCACTCATAATAATTATAAACTTCACAGAATCAATGAGGAAAATAAAAGAAGACATAATAATTAATAATGAAAGAGATTAATTGAAAATAAAAATAGTCTATATTAATAACTTGTGAAAATAATCAAATGTCAACTCTGGAGGAATTAGGAATATGGAAGAATAAATGAAAAGTAAATAACAGAATATAATGAATAGTACCGGAGGTAGACTCTTCTCAAAAGCTAAAGCCAAAACCTTCAAAATCCTAATTATGAATGTTTAAGTGTGTAAACCTAGGGGAGGAGTAAATTCAGATCTAAAAACTAAAAATTATGCGGAATGAATGTTGTTCCTTGTCTCTGCATGTTCCCTGGCTCTAATCTGTGTTTCTGGGCCGAAAACTGGGTTGAAATCCGGCCCAGAAACTCTGCCAGCGACTTCTGAAATTCTGCAGATCATGCACGTCACGCGACCGCGTCGTCCACGCGTTCGCGTCACTCAGTGTTTCTCGTATCACACGTGCACGTCGTCTACGCATTCGCGTCGTTCATGCGGTTCCAATCCGCGTGGTTGCGTTAGGCACGCGAGCGCGTCACTGTGATTTCTTCATTTTCGCGCGGTCGCGTCAGCCATGCGACCGCGTGACTTCTCACTTGTTATCTCCTCAATTCTTTTTGTTTCTTCCATTTTTGCATGCTTCCTTTCCATCCTTTAAGCCATTCCTGCCCTGTAATTTTTGAAATCACTTAACATACATATCAAGGCATCTAATGGTAATAAGAGAGGATTAAATAAAAGAAAATAAAAGCCAAGAAGCATGTTTTCAATCATAGAGTATTTTTTGGAAGGAATTGTAATTACATGCAAATCATATGAATAAGTGGGAAAAGACTTGATAAAACCACACAATTAAACACAATATGAATCATAAAATAGTGGTTTATCACCCTTTATTCCTACTTTCTGTTTAGTTAGGTTTACGAACCTTAGTTTTCTTTGCATGCAAGTAATCTTGTTTCCTGAGCGTTGCACTTTTTATTTTGCGATTTTACTTTATCCGCTTTTCAAGGCTCCTCATATGCTGTATCTTTTTCAATATTATTATGTATATATTTTATCTTAGAGTTCGTAATACCACACCACCTCTATTTTACAGATTAAGCATAACGCTCTGTGTGGTAGGGTGTTACAGACGAAGTCGGATTAACTCTTCTTAATTATCATGTTTTTGGTTAATGATAACTTGGATAGGAAACCTTAACTCTCAATCCTTACCAAGATATCTTTTAGCAATTAAATTTTTTTGTTTGCTGTTTAATTTTTTTGTCATTTAATTTCTTGTCTTTTGCATTTCAAACCCCATTTTCTCATAGCTAATGATACGCACACCTGATTATAATTCCTTTGAGAGATGACTCAGAATTTAATATTTTCGATTTTTATTGACTTGAATTTGTGACAAACAAATTAAACTCTGATACGAGTCATTTACTGGTTTAGAACTATACTTACGAGAAAATTGTTTTTTAGAGATTCCGAATCGACGTCTGATATAAAAAAAATAACAATTTTATAAACATATGTCAAAATCAGATCCAACAATCTAATAAATAAGAGAATTTTAAAATTACAATAGAAAAGAGAAGAAATGGATAAAAGTAATAGAAAGAGGCAAAAGAGAGAAAGAAATGAGGAGGAGATAGCGATGACAAAAAGAGGATCCGCTACCATCACCGAACAAGGAATGATTGCAATGCGACGAAAACACAGGTCGGAACAAACATGACTGTGGCTGGAGAGCTCTGCTTACAACTTATGGTTGAGAGCTGCTTGCAGGCGTTGATGTTCTTGAGGACGACTTCATTGAGGCCAAAGAGGTGCTTATGACCTTCCTTCAGCATCAATTAAATGTCGTACGATTGAATGTTGAAATCCACACCATTGTTTCTTGTTTGTGATCATTGAAGAAAGAGAGAGAGGAAAGGAAAAAGTGTTAGGAAAATTTTAATTAGGATATTTTGTAGTTTTATTTATTTAAGTTTTTTTTTATCTTAAATTAAATAAAATATTGAGATATAATTCAGTTTTATACACTTTATACTAAACACAATACATAAATTTAATTAGTCATTTTTTAAAATTTTATCTTTTAATTTTTTGTTTCTCAATCTAAATTTTTCTTCTAAATACTACTTTAGAGATGTAGTTGATGAAAGGAATTTATCCTCTCTTAACTCTGAAAGATTCAAACTTTAATTTAGACACGAAGAAATTTTAAAACTTTGAACTAGCTATGGAAGTGTTTAATGCTAGCAAAAAATTAGTTGTCTTATGCATGATAGATACTTCATTTATGAACGGAAAAAAAAAAGAGTGATTATGTACAAAAGTATGCATCACATTTCCTAACAAGTTTATGTTATTTTCCATTAAATTAGTATTATATCCTGGAACAGTTACATAAGACAGATAGATAAAGAAATTTACAAGAGAAAATCTTAAATTAAGATGTGGAATGGGCTATATGAGCATCAGGATTCATGATCACCAGGCTGTAGCATAGGAAACCAAAAGTTAACAATGACCTCTTCAAGTCTTTATTCACATGTGATCATTTAATATTTCCATAAGTTTGATTATTAATATAATTTAAGTTTAAAATAGCGACGCTGGTCATAGGACAATTTTATATTATTTAAACTAAAGCAGAATATAGCATAGCACAGAGCCAGCTGATCCACATGCATGTGATCGGATCCAGTATTTATTTATTAATTAAATTCGTTTTATATCACCATTCATTATAAACCTACCAAGCTAATAATATAATAAGCTTATCAGTCCAGAGAGTTCAATCTCAACAAACCAGTCACGAGCTAAGTAGAATTATTCTTGCGTGGATAGTAAAGAATATTCAAGTCAACCATGAATCTACATTTATACGTACGAAGGAATCTGATCTTTTTAGATTTGCGATATCGTAAGAGTATATATTTGAGATATAACTATGTATGTATTTTTTTATTTGCTTAAAATTTTTATGTAATTTTTTATATGATATATCAAAATTTTTATAATTTAAAAATTTATGTAAATTTACGCAAAATCTTTAAATTTTTTAAAAAATAATTTTATGACCGTATACAAGAGTTCAAAGAATTACAATTAAAAAAGGGAAAAAAAGATGTAATCATTTACACTATCTAACTATAAAAACCTAATAGCACTACAAGAAAAAAAAGTCAACGGTCATGCTTTCTTTTGTCACGCTTTACAACTATCAAAACACAATTTTCTATTTGCCTAACTGAGTCATTCAATCATTGTTGTTCAGTTCATCAATTGTCGTCGGGTTGACTTCCACTCACTTGAGGTATTACTTGATACGACTCAGTGTACTTGTCGGTTAGTTTGTGGGTATTCAAAATTCCGCATCAGTTACGACCTGCATCTGAAAAATAACAACATATGGTATGAGAACTGGGTTCTCTGTATAGTAACAGTGCCCAATAGATAAGATATAAGGCTCCGAGAAGGCAAAGGCGATCCTAGAACTTCACATCGATACAAAGATTCAAACTTAAAGAAATATATAATTAACCATAACGGGATAATCTAACTTCAGGATTTCTATTCTAACTATAGCCACCACTGTCCCACAGTCTTCACCAACCTACCCTTTATGCGATCCCATCGCCACCGCCTACTAATCTTCCTCAATCCCAACACAACACAATTGATGCAAACAAGTAAAGCATAATTAATTTACATATACCGCAAGTAAATCAATTAGCAATTAGGCATATTATTTAATTAGGCATAACTCAAGAAAACGAAGAAAGCAAGCACGTAGAAAATGCATACGATAAATGCCTACCTTATTTGGCTTGTGATATCACTTGTCGATTCAAAGTTGCCAACCCACACATCCTTTCGGATGTCGCCTTTCTACCACATCCCTGGGATATAGTGCCCGACTCACTGTGTGCACCCTGAGATATAATGCTTGGCTCACTTTTATGCGCAACCTTGGGATATAGTGCTTGGCTCATTCATATGCGCAACCCTAGTATATAGTACCCAGCTCACTCTCAACCCTAGGATATAGTGCCTGACTCTTATGGCAAGAAAGGTTATGCAAGCTGGACGCTACATTAGCCCTCACATCTGAATATAGGCGGGAGACTGTCACAGCCCTTACGCCAGCGCCGCTACCTCGACAAGCGGGATTAAACCATTATCTTTGTCAGGGACATAGCGACTTACCAATCAATGAATATCATAATTATGATACAGTGATTACTACTCGTACTTCAACAAATTCGTCAACCTCAATCTTTTCTAATTTCTCATCAACTTTCATTTTTTCAACTCATCAAATTCATCCTCATTTCTCAAGTTCTTCTAAGTTCATAAACCATTCATATATAATATTGTTCAACCTCATTCATTTCTCAATTTATATTCATTTCTCAATCATCATCAACATAACACCCCACCATGTCTACACAAGTTAACCCTTCCACAGAATTTTTCAAGCCTAGGTCACCGGCTCTAAACTCATAACAAAATAACCTTTTTAATTCACTGATAAGAGAGAATTATACCAATTCAGAATTAAATAGATTTCCATTGTAAGTATAATCCGAACCGGTAACGAATCCTCTCAATCAAATTTAATTCAAAAGGATAGTCACATTCAAACCACAATTAACCGAGAGTATTTAGACTCTCGGGTCGTTCTCCCTAGGAACTAGTGACAACAAGTGCATACAATTTTGGTTGTTGAAGGCAAAAGGGGGTGTTCAATGAAGAAGCAAGCAATAAAGACAGAGAAATAAAAGAACGAGACAAAATTGCAATTAATAAACTAATAAAGAAATAAAAGAACTATGTATGTAATGTGAACAAGCAAAACTATAAAGTAATGAAAAAGTGGTTTAAAACATAAATAAAACCTTGACTTGGGATGAGTTATGGAATCCCTTCCTTGCCATAACCACAACTATGATAATTATGATGGATTAATCTCACTAAATCAACCCTCACATCGGAGAGTAAGTCAAGTGAGCATAATTGTTATCAATCCGCAAGTCCTAGCTAACTTACTAATTACCTTAGTAAAGAGCTAACGTAAGTGGAAACAGTAGCAACTAACAACCCAAGAATTATCACTAAATATTGGACATTATGGCTCTAGTAATCCATACACTCATTTTTCCCATGCCAAGGGGTGGAAATCTACCCCATAACTAAGATTGGTATTTCATCAAACACATAGAAGGCATGAACATAAAACATGGCAAAATTAGAAAAATGGTAAAAACTATGAACCATAAATGATTAAAATCAATAAATGCAACTCAAACAAACATAAAATAAGCATCAAACATCAAATTAAACAACTAGAAATTCAAAATTGCAAAGCAAAGTAAATATTGACAAGAGAAATAGAAATATGAGAAAATGTAAAACAACTAGTGTATTTGAAAGAGACAATTAAAGAAATACTTACACTGTAAAATTGCGAAATCCAAAAGCAAGACTTGAAGTATAAAATGCTACAAATTCTAACTAAACCCTAAGAGAGAATTCCCTAATTTACACTACTCCTACTCCTATTATGTAAAACTATGGAAAATTATGTCTAAGTCCTAATGCCTTTAAATGTGTTGAATTCCCCTTCATATAGTATCAAAATTCAGCCTTCAAGCCTTCAAAAATGGGCCAAGAGGCCTCCAAATTTGCGCAGCACACGTTTCATTAATGCAATCACGTGCAGGGACCTGTGCGGACGCACAGACGTGTGCGTGCGCACACTCGGCTGAAAGATGACCTGTGCATACGCACAGGTGCTTGTGCACACGCACACTTCTGTGTGTGCTTTTCCTTGTTTTCTTCATGTTTTCTCCCTTGTACATGCTATCTTCCAAATTTGGCCATCCATTCTTGCTTTCAAGGCCTGAAATTACTCACAAACTGTATCACGGCATCGAATGAAATAAAAGTGGAATTACTTCGCTCTATTAAAGCACAAAATTGCATTTTTTCACGTTTAGGATCAATTTAGGGATCAAACACAAAAGTATACTATTTGAGTGCTTAAGTGTGAGTTCATATGCTAGAATCCATTGAAATCAAGGCAAAATATATCAAAAAATATGGACTCATCAATTCCCCCACACTTAAACAATAGCATGTCCTCATGCTAAACTAACAAGGGGAGTGATCAAAGGGGAAATCAACTTATTAAATGTAACTATCTATATGCATGCAAGTATGTATATACTATATATAACTATATATACTATAGTATCCTATTGAATTGGTGAAAATAAATAATCAAATTCCCAAGCAAATATATAGACATATATGGCTAAGCAAAGAATTAATTCAACGTAATCAAAATCTATAGAATTGATTTATTCATCAAAATAAAGCAACTTGCAAGAATACATGATAAGAAGTATGGAAACATAGAGTTGAGTGATCGAACCCTCACTGGGTGTGTATACACTCTTAACGCTCGGTGTTTTAGGGTCTAATCACTCAAGTCTCCTCCTAATCATACTTTCAAGGATTTGCTTTTCATCTAACAATCAACAAATATGTGATGCATGAATGCAAGTATTATGAGGTCTTTAGAGGGATGTAATCGGGTTAGGGTTAAGGTAGGATAAATATAGCTAAGTGGACTAAGGAATTGGATCTTTGATTAGCTCAAGTGTCCAACTCAACCTACATCAACCAAATAACAAAATATGCAACCTAACTTCCCATAATCACACTTTTTATACACATTCATGCATCGTTTTCATCCACATCCACATATGCATTTCTTATTCATATATTTTTTTCTTTTTCTTTGGGGCAACCTTTGTCCCTTCATATTATATATTTTTTTTTCATATATATTTTTTCTATTTCTTTTTCTTCTTCTATGACAGATGCATATGGTTAAAAAAAATTAATACATGAATACATGAAACACACTCTTCAACCTAAGCTAATCAAAGATGCAATTCAAGCTAATTCATGGTTTTTCGCATACGGTTGTGATGTGCTAGCAATTAGAACAAATGGGATTAAGAGGCTCAAAAGGGGTTAACAAAGGTAAATGCAAGGGTAGGACCATATGGATTAGTGAGTTTAATACAAAAATGGCCTTAATCATGCTAAATGCATTCAAAATATCAAACACCTGAAATAAAGAATCAAGCAAAACCAATATTACAATCATAGAAGGAGCATAGCACACAATGAACAAAAATAGTGGTTAAAATGTGTAACCACTCATTATGGCTCAACAACTCACAAGGTTGCTTTGTTCTATCTCTCTTCTATGTTCAATAAAAAAAATCATTCAAGCAAGTTTTAAAATAATTTCCAAATCAATTCAATAGAATGCCCTTGAAACAAAATTCTTGAAAATTCTTTTGTTGTATTTTACCAAAGTTATTTCCTATATATGTATGTATGTATGTTGTGATGGATGCAATTTCAAAATCTTTCCTAGTTCTATTCCTAATTTTCAACATCGCAAAAACTAACATGAACAATTAGGACAAAATTGAACTAGGTGCTATGCTATTCACAACATCCAATCACAACTTCTATCTATAAAATATATACCATGCAAAAGATGCAAAATGCAATAGATATAAACTATGAAGAAAATGCAATGCAACAATAAAAAATACTCCAAATATCTACAAGAAACATAATAAAAGAAAACAAAAATAGAGTGCAAAATGTTCGGAAAAGAAAATTTACGCCCCAAAAAATGGTGAATTCCCCCCCCCCCCCCCACATTTAAACGTTTTCACTGTCCTTCGTGCACAAACACGATCCTGGGGGTGTCTCTCAAGAGCACCACCTTCATTTGGTGGATGCGAGGGCTCGGGTTGCATGGAAATTGCGAAGTTCAATGCATTCTTGGCATCTCCCTCTTCGGCGTCCTTTTCCTCTCCCGACTCCTTGCCTTTATTTCTCATCCTAAAAAAGAATGGATAAAGTATAATTAGGAATCCTAGGGCAAGAAGCACAAAAGGGTAAAGGAGTAAGTAAATAAGCATCTAATTCAGGAAGTTTGTATAGAGGTGTGGTATGATAAAAAAATATTAGCCATGTGTGTATTCCAATTATGCCTGCGGTTGGAACACACACACAATGGCCGGTGAAAATGGCATCCACTCAATTAAAAAGTAAGCATATGTTTCTCAATTAGATGGCCTAGGTTGCAATTAAAGAATAAGCAAGAGAGGAGGCATAAACAACCTAGGTAACCACAAAAGTGAATTGAGTATTTGATATTGGATATTGAAATTGTATTGCAAGTGAAAGCGCAAAATTGATAGATGATAGCACAATCAATAACCAATGTAATAATAAACCAAAAACTCCTTATTCATCATAAAACATAAAGAAAAGGTCACATGGTAAGATACTTTTTACTAAAAGTGATAAGTTTGATAAGAATCAAGTTGAGTCACTCAAACAAATGCAAGGCATTAACAAGGAACAAGTATTGGACATGTAATGAATGTAATATGAAAATCTTGATGAACGAGTAATGTCCAACTCAAATCATGTAATCCAATACACTTACATAATTTTTCCTAGCAGTACAATGAAAACAAGAATTATCGGATCCACTAGGCACTAGTATAACAAAGCAAAGAATAAGTGCATTGGTGAAATCTAATCAAGAAGCAACCCAATCAACATCAAAACAAACACTTGCAATTTATATAAATAGAAACAACTAAAGTAAAACTAATATAATAACTAAAATGAAGATGAAATGCAAAGAAAACTAAGTAAAGTAAGTAGAAAAACATGGAAAACGCAAGAAAGGGGAGGGGTGGAGGTGGCGGAAGTGCTTAGGGCTTAATTGAAAGTGCATTAAAAATTTTGCCCAAAACAGCACCTGCGCTTACGCACACCAGGCGGGACAGGGTGGGTGTACGCTTGCACCAAGCGTGCGAGCGCTCCGGACAGAAAGGGGGTCAAGACGTGTGCGTGTGCACAAGCTCGTGCGCACGCACAGAAATCTTTTTTTTTTACTCTTTTTTTTTTAAGCAAGGATCATGTGTGCGTGTGCAAATAGGTACATGCGCGCGCACAGAAACAAAAAAGGTTGGGGTTCATGCGCACAGCTATGCCAACGCTCCCACCAAAAGGGATGCAAGTTGGCGTGCGGACGCACAGGCCTGTGCGGCCGCACAGAGAACGTGAAAAGAAGGTTGCGTGCGTATGCACAATCATGTGTGCACGCACAAAGTGTAAGAACATAGGGATGTGCACACACAAGGGGTGCGAGCGCTCCAAACAGAGGGCTTATATACAAGTGTGCGTACGCAAGGGTCGATGCGTACGCACAGGACGCAGAAAATAGAAGTTGCATGCGCACGCACAGATGCCCTACTTTCCAAAAAATTTTCTTAAAAATCTAAGGTGCCAAGCCTTAGCTCATCCAAAATTCAACCCCAAATCATTCAAAAATCCATAAACGCATGATCCATATGAAAATTAACCTACCAAACTCAAAATTAAACTAATCCTAGGCTAACTAAGACATGCAAGCATGCAATAAACCAAGACTATAAACAAGAAAAGTGTAAGAGCAATGTTACTATGGTGGGGTGTCTCGCACCTAGCACTTTGGTTTATAGTCCTTAAGTTGGACTTGTTGAGGAGACTCTTATTAGGGTGGCTTGTGTTTCCACTCCTCCTTGAATCTCCATCCATGCTTGGTCCTTAAAGATCCTCCGGGATCCCATATCCTAGGCTCCCGGTCTCCTTCCTGTTGATCTCTATGCTCCTGATGAGCAGATAATTTATACGCTTTTTAGCATTGTTTTTAGGTAGTTTTTAGTAGGATATAGCTACTTTTAGGGATGTTTTTATTAGTTTTTATGATAAATTCACATTTCTGGACTTTACTATGAGTTTATGTGTTTTTCTGTGATTTTAGGTAATTTCTGGCTGAAATTGAGGGACCTGAGCAAAACTCTGATAAGGAGGCTGACAAAGGACTGCTAATGCTGTTGGAATTTGACCTCTGCACTCGAAATGGATTTTCTGGAGCTACAAAACTTCAAATGGCCTGCTCTCAATGGCTTTGGAAAGTAGACATCCAGAGCTTTCCAGCCATATATAATAGTTCATACTTTATTCGTGATTAGAAGACGTAAACTGGCGCTCAACGCCAGTTCCATGCTGCATTCTAGAGTCAAACGCCAGATACACGTCACGAACCAGAGTTGAACACCCAAAACACATTACAACTTGGCATTCAACTCCAAGAGAAGCCTCAGCTCATGGATAGATCAAGCTCAGCCCAAGCACACACCAAGTGGGCTCCGGAAGTGGATTTATGCATCAATTACTTACTTCTGTAAATCCTAGTAGCTAGTCTAGTATAAATAGGATAGTTTACTATTGTATTAGACATCTTGGGTCTCAGTTTCATTTTATTCATCTTAGGAGACTATTGATCACGTTTGGGGGCTGGCCATTCGGCCATGCCTGGACATCACTTATGTAATTTTAATGGTGGAGTTTCTACATACCATAGATTAAGGGTGTGGAGCTCTGCTGTACCTTAAGTTTCAATGCAATTACTACTATTTTCTATTCAAATCCGCTTGTTCTTATTCTAAGATATTCGTTGCACTTCAACATGATGAATGTGATGATCTGTGACACTCATCATCATTCTCACCTATGAACGCGTGACTGACAACCACTTCCGTTCTACCTTAGACCAGGCGCATATCTCTTGGATTCCTCAATCAGAATCTTTGTGGTATAAGCTAGAATTGATGGCGGCATTCATGGGAATCCGGAAAGTCTAACCTTGTCTGTGGTATTCCGAGTAGGATTCCAGGATTGAATAATTGTGACGAGCTTCAAACTCGCGATTATTGGGCGTGATGACAAACGCAAAAGAATTAAGGGATTCTATTCCAACATGATCGAGAACCGACAGATGATTAGTCGTGCTGTGACAGAGCATTTGGACCATTTTCACTGAGAGGATAGGATGTAGCCATTGACAACAGTGATGCCCTACATATAGCTTGCCATGGAAAGGATTAAGAAGGAATGGATGAAAGCAATAGGAAAGTAGAGATTTAGAAGGAACACAACACCTCCATGCACTTATCTGAAATTCCCACCATTGAATTACATGAGTAACTCTATCTTTATTTTCGGTCTTATTTATTTAGTATTCGAAAACTCCATAACATTTATTATCCGCCTAACTGAGATTTACAAGATGACCATAGCTTGCTTCATACCAACAATCTCCGTGGGATCGACCCTTACTCACGTAAGGTATTACTTGGACAACCCAGTGCACTTGCTGGTTAGTTGTGCGGAGTTGTGACTAAGTGTGATTCACGTTTGAGAGCACCAAGTCTTTGGAGCCATTGTTGATGATCACAATTTCGTGCACCAAGTTTTTGGCGCCGTTGCCGGGGATTGTTCGAGTTTGGACAACTGACGGTTCGTCTTGTTGCTCAGATGAGGTAATTTTCTTTTTATTTTTCTTTTCAAAAAGTTTTCAAAAATATTTTTCAAAATTTTTTTCCTTGTTTTCGAAAAAAAAAATTTATTCAAAACTTTTAAGAATGAATTCTAGTGTTTCATAAAGTATGTTGAAGCTTGGCTGGCTGTAAAGCCATGTCTAACTCAATTGGACTGATGCTTCCTCTTCACATGCTTGAACTATGTATTCTAAAGCTGGCTGGCTATTAAGCCATGCCCAACCCTTGGATTGGAGCTTTAGACTAACATTGAAAGATTCCTGGAATTCTTATTAAAAATTTTGAATCTCTTAATTTCTTTTTCTATATGTTTTTTTTTCAAAAAAAAAATAAAAGAAAATACAAAAAAATCATAAAATCATAAAAACCAAAAATATTTTGTGTTCTTGTTTGAGTTTTATGTCATGTTTTAAGTTTGGTGTCAATTGCATATTCATATTGTTCTTGCATTTTTTCGAAAAATTCATGCATTCATGGTATTCTTCATGATCTTCAAGTTGTTCTTGATAAGTCTTCTTGTTTGATCTTGATGTTTTCTTGTTTTGTGTTGTTTGTTGTTTTTCATATGCATTTTTGCATTCATAGTGTTTAAGCATTAAAAATTTCTAAGTTTGGTGTCTTGCATATTTTCTTTGCATCAAAAATTTTTTAAAAATATGTTCTTGATGTTCATCATGATCTTCAAAGTGTTCTTGGTGTTCATCTTGACATTCATAGTGTTCTTGCATGCATCATTGGTTTTGATCCAAAATATTTATGTTTTGGGTCATTTTTATGTTTTTCTCTCTCATCATTAAAAATTCAAAAATCAAAAAATATCTTTTCCTTAATTTTCTCATAATTTTCGAAAATTTGAGTTGACTTAGTCAAAAATTTTTAAAAATTAGTTGTTTCTTACAAGTCAAGTCAAAATTTCAATTTAAAAAAATCTTATCTTTTCAAAACTTTTTCAAAAGTCAAATCTTTTTCATTTTTTTATTTATTTTTGAAAATTTTAAAAATATTTTTCAAAAATCTTTTTCTTAATATTATTTCATGATTTTTGAAAATTACACTAACAATTAATGTGATTGATTCAAAAATTTGAAGTTGTTACTTTCTTGTTAAGAAAGGTTCAATCTTTAAATTATTTTCAAAAATTTGATTTTAAAATATCTTTTCTAACTTCTTATCTTCTTATCTTTTCAAATTTGATTTTCAAATCTTTTTCAACTAACTATTTGACTTTTTGTTTGTTTCTTATCTTTTTCAAAACCACCTAACTACTTTTCTCTCTCTAAATTTCGAAAATATCTCCCTCTTTTTCAAAAATTCTCTTTTTTTAATTAATTAATTGTTTTAAATTTTAAATTTTAATTTTATTTCTTATCTTTATTTTCGAAAATCATTTAACTCCTTTTCAAAATTTATTTTCGAAAATTTCTCTCTCTCATCTTGTTCTATTTATTTATTTATTTACTAACACTTCTCTTCACCTCTCTTCATCTCAAATCACTGCCTCTACCTTTACCCTTTATTCAGACTATTCATTCTTCTTCACCCTTATTCACTTTCTTCTTCTACTAATAATAAGAAACCTCTCTTCATCTCAAATCACTGCCTCTACCTTTACCCTTTATTCAGACTATTCATTCTTCTTCACCCTTATTCACTTTCTTCTTCTACTAATAATAAGAAACCTCTTTACTGTGACATAGAGGATTCCTCTTCTCTTCTTTTTCTTGTTCTCTTCTTTTTCATGTGAGCAGGAACAAGAAAAAAGGCATTCTTGTTGAAGCTGATCCAGAACCTGAAAGGACTCTGAAGAGGAAACTAAGAGAAGCTAAATTACAACAATCCAGAGACAACCTTGCTGAAATTTTCGAACAAGAAAAGGAGATGGCAGCCGAACCCAACAACAATAATGCAAGGAGGATGCTTGGTGATTACACTACACCTACTTCTAAGTTTGATGGAAGAAGCATCTCAATTCCTGCCATTGGAGCCAACAATTTTGAGCTGAAACCTCAATTAGTTGCTCTAATGCAACAGAACTGTAAGTTTCATGGACTTCTATAAGAAGATCCCTACCAGTTCTTAACTGAGTTCTTGCAGATCTGTGAGACTGTTAAGACTAATGGAGTAGATCCTGAAGTCTACAGGCTCATGCTTTTCCCTTTTGCTGTAAGAGACAAAGCTAGAGCATGGTTGGACTCTCAACCTAAAGATAGCCTGAACTCCTGGGATAAGCTGGTCACAACCTTCTTGGCTAAGTTCTTTCCTCCTCAAAAGCTGAGCAAGCTTAGAGTGGATGTTCAAACCTTCAAACAAAAAGATGGTGAATCCCTCTATGAAGCTTGGGAAAGATACAAGCAGATGACCAAAAGATGTCCTTCTGACATGTTCTCAGAATGGATCATGATAGATATATTCTATTATGGTCTATCTGAGTTCTCTAAGATGTTATTGGACCATTCTACAGGTGGATCCATTCACCTAAAGAAAACGCCTGCAGAAGCTCAAGAACTTATTGACATGGTTGCAAATGACCAATTCATGTACACTTCTGAGAGGAATTCCGTGAATAATGGGATACCTCAGAGGAAGGGAGTTCTTGAAATTGATGCTCTGAATGCCATATTGGCTCCGAACAAAGTGTTGACTCAGTAAGTCAACATGATTTTTCAAAGTCTGAATGGATGGCAAAATGCATCCAACAATACTAAAGAGGCATCTTCTGAAGAAGAAGCTTATGATCCTGAGAACCCTGCAATGGCAGAGGTAAATTACATGGGTGAACCTTATGGAAACACCTATAATTCATCATGGAGAAATCATCCAAATTTCTCATGGAAGGATCAACAAAAGCCTCAACATGGCTTTAATAATGGTGGAAGAAACAGGTTTAGCAATAGCAAGCCTTTTCCATCATCTTCTCAGCAACAGATAGAGAATTCTGAGCAGAGCTCCAATAATTTAGCAAATATAGTCTCTGATCTGTCTAAGGCCACTTTAAGTTTCATGAGTGAAATAAGGTCCTCCATCAGAAATTTGGAGGCACAAGTGGGCCAGCTGAGTAAGAAAGTAACTGAAACTCCTCCTAGTACTCTCCTAAGCAATACAGAAGAGAATCCAAAGAGAGAGTGCAAGGCCATTGATATAGTCAATATGGCCGAATGCAGAGAGGGAGGAAAGGACGAAAATCCTAGTGAGGAAGACCTCCTGGGACGTCCTCTGAGCAAGAAGGAGTCCCCTATTGAGGACCTAAAGGAATCTGAGGCTCATATAGAGACCATAGAGATTCCATTAAACCTCTTTCTGCCATTCATGAGCTCTGAAGACTATTCTTCCTCTGAAGAGGATGAAGATGTAACTGGAGAGCAAGTTGCTCAATATTTAGGAGCTATCATGAGGCTGAATGCCAAGTTGTTTGGTAATGAGACTTGGGAAGGTGAACCTCCCTTGCTCATTAGTGAACTAGATACATGGGTTCAGCAAACATTACCTCAAAAGAGACAAGATCCTGGCAAATTCTTAATACCCTGTACCATAGGCACCATAACCTTTAACAAGGCTCTATGTAACCTGGGGTCAAGCATAAATCTTATGCCACTCTCTGTAATGGAGAAACTAGGGATCATTGAGGTACAGCCTGCCATATTTTCATTACAAATGGCAGACAAGTCAGTAAGACAAGCTTATGGATTGGTAGAGGACGTGTTAGTGAAGGTTGAAGGCCTTTACATCCCTACTGATTTCATAATCTTAGACACTAGGAAGGAAGAGGATGAGTGCATCATCCTTGGAAGGCCTTTTCTAGCCACAGCAGGAGCTGTGATTGATGTTAACAGAGGAGTATTAGTCCTTCAATTGAATGGGGACTACCTTGTGTTTAAGGCACACGGCCATCCCTCTGTAACAAGGGAGAGTAAGCATGCAGAGCTTCTCTTAGTACAAAGACAAACAGAGCCCCCACAGTCAAACTCTAAGTTTGGTGTTGGGAGGCCACAATCAAACTCTAAGTTTGGTGTTGAACCCCCACACTCAAACTCTAAGTTTGGTGTTGGGAGTTCACAACATTGACCTGATCACCTGTGAGGCTCCATGAGAGCCCACTGTCAAGCTATTGACATTAAAGAAGCACTTATTGGGAGGCAATCCAATTTTTATTTATCTAATTTTATTTTTCTGTTGTGTTTTATTAGGTTCATGATCATGTGGAGTCACGAAAAAAATATTAAAATTAAAAACAGAATCAAAAATAGCAGAAGAAAAATCATACCCTGGAGGAAGGACTTACTGGCGTTTAAACGCCAGTAAGGAGCATCTGGCTGGCGTTCAAATGCCAGGAATGCACCCTGAGGAGAGCTGGCGCTGAATGCCAAAAACAAGCATGGAACTGGCGTTCAACGCCAGAAACATGCTGCACATGGGCGTTGAACGCCCAGAACATGCATCACTTCGGCATTTAAACACCAAAATTGCATGGAAAGGCATTTTACATGCCTAGTTGGTACAGGGATGTAAATCCTTGATACCTCAGGATCTGTGGACCCCACAGGATCATCTCAGGATTTGTGGACCCCACAGGATCCTCACCTACCTCAACTCACCTTCTCTCTTCTTCACCAATCACCTCAATCTATCTTCCTCATTACCTCTTCACGTCTCTCCCTCTCCTCCATATCTTCTTCTTCTTCTTCTATTCTTTCTTCTTTTGATCGAGGGTGAGCAACATTCTAAGTTTGGTGTGGTAAAAGCATAGCTTTTTGCTCTTCCATAACCATTGATGGCACCTAAGGCCAGAGAAACCTCTAAAAAAAAGAAGAAAAAGAAGAAAAAGGGAAGACAATTGCTTCCACCTCTGAGTCATGGGAGATGGAGAGATTCATCTCAAGGGTCCATAGCTCAGTAGAAGAGCATTTGACTGCACATCAAGAGAGCATGAGGAATTCCCTTATCAAGAAATTCTTGAGATACCTCATGGGATACATGTTCCTCCACATAATTATTGGGAGCAACTAAGGATAGGAACACCAAAATCACTAGGGATCATGCAACAGAGGCAAGGAAGAGACATAAAGGAGCTCAAAAAGCCCCATTGGCCCTTCAAAAAGTGCCACCCTCACTAAGGTGGACTTATTCCTTGTTCTTATTTTCTCTGCTTTTTGGTTTTTTATGTTATATGTTTATCTATGTTTTGTGTCTCTACTTCATGATCATTAGTAGTTAGTAACTATGTCTTAAATTGTTGTTTATGAATGTTAAAATTGTTGGCTCTTGAAAGAATGATGAACAAAGAGAATGTTGTTGACAATCTGAAAAATCATGAAAATTGATTCTTGAAGCAAGAAAAAGCAGTGAAAAAGTAAAAGCTTGAGGAAAAAATATTTTGGCGAAAAAAAAATTAGAAAGAAAAAAAAAAGCAAGCAGAAAAAGCCAATAGCCCTTAAAACCAAAAGGCAAGGGTAAAAAGGATCCAAGGCTTTGAGCATCAATGGATAGCAGGGCCCAAGGAAATAAAATCCAGGCTTAAGCGTCTAAATCAAGTTGTCCCTAATCATGTGCTTGTGGCATGCAGGTCCAAGTGAAAAGCTTGAGACTGAGTGGTTAAAGTCGTAATCCAAAGCAAAAAAAGGGTGTGCTTAAGAGCTCTAGACACCTCTAACTGGGGACTTTAGCAAAGCTGAGTCACAATCTGAAAAGGTTCACCCAGTCATGTGTCTGTGGCATTTATGTATCTGGTGGTAATACTGGAAACAAAGTGCTTAGGGCCACGGCCAAGACCCATAAAAGTAGCTGTATTCAAGAATCAACAAACTTAACTAGGAGAATCAATAACACCATCTGAAAATTTATACGCTTTTTGGCATTGTTTTTAGGTAGCTTTTAGTAGGATCTAGCTACTTTTAGGGATGTTTTTATTAGTTTTTATGCTAAATTCACATTTCTGGACTTTACTATGAGTTTATGTGTTTTTCTGTGATTTCAGGTAATTTCTGGCTGAAATTGAGGGACCTGAGCAAAACTCTAATAAGGAGGCTGACAAAGGACTGCTAATGCTGTTGGAATCTGACCTCCCTGCACTCAAAATGAATTTTCTGGAGCTACAGAACTTCAAATGGCGCGCTCTCATCGGCGTTGGAAAATCGACATTCAGAGCTTTCCAACAATATATAATAGTTCATACTTTATTCGTGATTAGAAGACGTAAACTGGCGCTCAACGCCAGTTCCTTACTGCATTCTAGAGTCAAACGCCAGAAACACGTCACGAACCTGAGTTGAACGCCCAAAATACGTTACAACTTGGCGTTCAACTCCAAGAGAAGCCTCAGCTCGTGGATAGATCAAGCTCAGCCCAAGCACACACGAAGTGGGCCCCGGAAGTGGATTTATGCATTAATTACTTACTTTTGTAAACCCTAGTAGCTAGTCTAGTATAAATAGGATAATTTACTATTGTATTAGACATCTTTTGTCCCAGTTTTATTTTATTCATCTTAGCAGACTATTGATCACGTTTGCAGGCTGGCCATTCGGCCATGCCTGGACCTTCATCACTTATGTAATTTTAACGGTGGAGTTTCTACACACCATAGATTAAGGGTGTAGAGCTCTGCTGTACCTCAAGTTTCAATGCAATTACTACTATTTTCTATTCAATTCCGCTTGTTCTTATTCTAAGATATTCGTTGCACTTCAATATGACGAATGTGATAATCCGTGACACTCATCATCATTCTCACCTATGAACGTGTGACTGACAACCACTTCCGTTCTACCTTAGACCGGGCGCATATCTCTTGGATTCCTCAATCAGAATCTTCGTGGTATAAGCTAGAAT
The DNA here is from genome assembly GCF_000817695.3 of Arachis duranensis. NCBI lineage: Eukaryota > Viridiplantae > Streptophyta > Magnoliopsida > Fabales > Fabaceae > Arachis > Arachis duranensis. Next base: position 28,875,910 of record NC_029777.3, read on the forward strand.
TGATGGCGGCATTCATGGGAATCTGGAAAGTCTAACCTTGTCTGTGGTATTCCGAGTAGGATTCTGGGATTGAATGACTGTGACGAGCTTTAAACTCGCGATTGTTGGGTGTGATGACAAACGCAAAAGAATCAAGGGATTCTATTCCAACATGATCGAGAACCGACAAATGATTAGCCGTGCTGTGATAGAGCATTTGGACCATTTTCACTGAGAGGATGGGATGTAGCCATTGACAACGGTGATGCCCTACATACAGCTTGCCATGGAAAGGATTAAGAAGGACTGGATGAAAGCAATAGGAAAGTAGAGATTCAGAAGGAACACAACACCTCCATGCACTTATCTGAAATTCCCACCATTGAATTACATGAGTAACTCTATCTTTATTTTCGGTCTTATTTATTTAGTATTCGAAAACTCCATAACATTTATTATCCGCCTAACTGAGATTTACAAGATGACCATTGCTTGCTTCATACCAACAATCTCCGTGGGATCGACCCTTACTCACGTAAGGTATTACTTGGACGACCCAGTGCACTTGCTGGTTAGTTGTGCAGAGTTGTGACTAAGTGTGATTCACGTTTGAGAGCACCAAGTCTTTGGAGTCATTGTTGATGATCACAATTTCGTGCACCAGCTCCAAGCTGGATGAACAAAGTCTCAAATGACCCTTGTAGTACCCTAACACTCTCCGAAAATCACTCAATTGTTTTCTACACCATGCTTGAATCCCACTTCTTAAATTGGTCTTTTTGAAGAACCTTGGATCCTTTTGGCAACCACCATCCTTTCCTCTACCCTGTACCAACCCAAGAAGGACCTTGAGTTGGTAGTCCATCTCCAAGATAGCATATTGGTGGGGGCCAATGAAGCTCAATGGTAGAATTGTCACCCGCTCAATATGTTCTTGGTTGTCAACTCCTTCCTCCTTTTCCCCATCACTCACATCATAACATGGAGGTTGTGAGAAGTCTACCTCCATGTTTCTCTCAAACTCAATGGGGAGAGGATCAATAGGGTCATTAAGGGGATTGATTAAAGAGGACAAAAAATCATCACTGATGGAATCCTCCTCTTGATCAATCTCCCTCATATCTTCCTTTCTCTCCTTCAGTTCACATACTACCCTATCTTCCTCTTGTTTCTTGTCATGCTCTAACTCTTCTTCTTTCCCTTGTCTCCATGCTCTCCTCTTTACCACATTTTTTACTCAATCCTTCACATTCTTCAAGAGAAGTGTCTTGATCGGATGAGCGTAAGAGGATTAAGCAGTTCACCGCTTTGGCTATGGTTACCACAAATTGCCCTTGTATCCTTTGGAATCCTTCTTGCTCTTGGCGAAAGGCTTGAAGGTCTTGATGGTCTTGGGTCAAGGGTGGGAAAACATCACAATTAGATAAGAGAGAAAGTTCATTAGGTGGAAAGAAAGTTGCGTATGTGGGAGGTGACTCATGTTGGTAAGTATCTTGAGGTGCTATATAAGAATGTTGTTGTTGATAGTAGTGGTGTGGTGTTTGAAAATGTGGTGGTTGAGAATTATGTTGGAGGTATGGGTCATAGGCATATGGTGGTGGGGGTGCATGATCAAAGTGAAATCCACCATATCCTTGGGTTGGGTATATGCATTGGGAAGGGTATGGCTTATTGTAGTATGGAGGAAGTTACTCCTCCCAAAATTGATGCTCCAATCCCATGATGCAATCCAAAATTGAAGTTATCACACCCTACAAATGATCACAACCAAACTCCAAACCAAGAGGGAGATAACTCATAGAGAAAATTGGAAATAAAAGCTAAAGACATCAATTAACAAAAGAAGCAAAAACCCTAATTAATAGCGAAAACAGGCAAACAACCAAAAAGTATCTATTCACACTATGGACATATTTACAACAACCAAAATATAGCACTCATGACGCTAGCCCCTGGCAATGGCACCAAAATTTGATAAGAGAGAATTATACAAATTCAGAATTAAATAGATTTCCATTGTAAGTATACTCCGAACCGGTAATGAATCCTCTCAATCAAATTTAATTCAAAAGGATAGTCACAATCAAATCACAATTAACCAACAGTATTTAGACTCCCGGGTCGTTCTCCCTAGGAACTAGTAACAACAAGTGCATATAATTTTGGTTGTGGAAGGCAAAAGGGGGTGTTCAACGTAGAAGCAAGCAATAAAGATAGAGAAATAAAAGAATGAGACAAACTTGAAATTAATAAACTAATAAAGAAATAAAAGAACTATGTATGTAATGTGAACAATTAAAACTATAAAGTAATGAAAAAGTGGTTTAAAACATAAATAAAACCTTGAGTTGGGATGAGTTATGAAATCCCTTCCTTGCGATAACCACAACTATGATAATGATGATGGATTAATCTCACTAAATCAACCCTCACATCGGAGAGTAAGTCAAGTGAGCATAATTGTTATCAATCCGCAAGTCCTAGCTAACTTACTAATTACCTTAGTAAAGAGCTAACGTAAGTGGAAACAGTAGCAACTAACAACCCAAGAATTATCACTAAATATTGGACATTATGCCTCTAGTAATCCATACACTCATTTTCCCCATGCCAAGGGGTGAAAATCTACCCCATAACTAAGATTGGCATTTCATCAAACACATAGAGGGCATGAACATAAAACATGGCAAAATTGGAAAAATGGTAAAAACTATGAACCATAAATGATCAAAATCAATTAATGCAACTCAAAAAAATAAAACAAGCATCAAACATCAAATTAAACAACTAGAAATCTAAAATTGCAAAGCAAAGTAAATATTGACAAGAGAAATGGAAATATGAGAAAGTGTAGAACAAGTAATGTAATTGAAGAGACAATTAAAGAAATTCTTACAATGTAAAATTGCAAAATCCAAAAGCAAGACTTGAAGTATATAATGCTACAAACCCTAACTAAACCCTAAGAGAGAATTCCCTAATCTACACTACTCCTACTCCTACTATGTAAAACTATGGAAATTATGTCTAAGTCCTAATGCCTTTAAATGTATTGAATTCCCCTTCATATAGCATCCAAATTCAGCCTTCAAGCCTTCCAAAATGGCCCAAGAGGCCTCCAAATTCACGCAGCACATGTTTCATTAATGCAATCACGTGTGCACAGGTGCTTGTGCGCACGCACACATGGAAATTCTTGCTTGTGCGCACACACACTTTGCTGTGTGTGCTCTTCCTTGTTTTCTTCATGTTTTCTCCCTTGTACATGCTATCTTCCACTTTTGGCCATCCATTCTTGCTTTCAAGGCCTGAAATCACTCACAAACTATATCACGGCATCGAATGGAATAAAAGTGGAATTACTTCGCTCTATGAAAGCACAAAATTGAATGTTTTCACATTTAGGATCAATTTAGGGATCAAACACAAAAGTATGCTATTTGAGTGCTTAAGTGTGAGTTCATATGCTAGAATCCATTCAAATCAAGGCAAAATATATCGAAAAATATGGATTCATCATTCACCTATTATTCTCTCCCTTATTTCAAAGTCTAAATACTAGCTAGGAGATCTTAAATAAGTGTTATGGAAGTTTACAAGCTTGTTAGGGAGGTTGAAATGTTAAAAACAGGATTTTAGGTCAAAAAAATAGGGCTTGTGAAGACCCCTAAGCTCAAATCTATATCTTGTAGTTTCTCTAGCACAATCCGATAGAAGACCCCTAAGCTCCAACTCTTTCCATTGCTTATTGAAGTTTTTCCATAGGTTCTAGACAATATATAGAACCTATGGTGAACCCTTGACATTACCCTTTTTACTGCTCGTATCAGCCCCTGTGTGAACATATAAATTTAATAATCGTACATCAAAATGACCACCCCTCAAATATTATTAATGAACTCAAATAAACTCTTCAATGTTAATTAATAAAATCAAGCAAGACTTTCAGCAAACTCGAGTAAATTACAGTAAGATGCATTTTATTACCTTTTGTATATCATACATTATGCATCACTCATGTTGATGATGGTCACCAAGATCATCAACAAGAAGTTCCAAAAACTATCTTCAATTCTCTTTATTCTCCACTATTACTATGGCCCAAGCAATGATGCATAATCCTTATTGGTATCTTGGCCAACAACAGCCAAGTTCTGCCCCCCAAAATGTGTCTTCAAGAATGCTCCACCTAGGCCGATTAGTGGTCGATACCCAACCTTGAACCCCATTTTGCATCCATTTAAGCAAACATATATTTTATCAAAGATTTAATCTGAATTGAGTTACAAAGTAACACTAATCTTAATAGTAGACCTAGGATTTCTCTTAACCAAAGTCCTTGTATAATCCCTCAATCATAGATACTGCGCAACTGCATTACCATACACCACATTCCTTCCATCTGTAAGGGCCCTAGTCAGTGATGACTTGTTGAGGTTCAAGTCACATCTTCTCTTAAAATATGGTGATCCCTCGTTATGCTTTAGTTTTGGGTATTTCATAAGATTTTTAACTAATTTTCCAGCAAGCACTTCCTGTTTGCAGCTCTGTTTTGCTTCTTCTAGGATATGTGCGGTCATCGTAAAATATCTTCATTTGTTAGCAAGTGTCCTCACAATCCTTGCTTGTATACGCCACCCACTTACATCCCTCTTTCTTCTACTTACAGACTGCTCTAGCCCTATAGCTCTTATTTTTTCTCCATTTGATTTGCCTCCCCTTTTTTATGGTAAATTTTCAGACCGCTTTAATAAAATCTTATTTAGTGTTAAACTCATTCCAACTTGGAGGTTACACTTTCTAAATCTTGAAACATCATTGAATTGTGGGAACACATCATCATTATCATCTTTTGTTTTCTCCTCTTTAGAATTTGGGAAGGTTTCATCTCTTCAGAGTGCCAAGAGTCATTTCCATCAGAATCTCTAAAATAAAGGTCATATACATCATATTCTCCACCCTATTTTGTAGTGCTCTTGCCTAACACTTGTGCCTAGTCAACCTCCTCATCTGAGTTAACTACTAGCATCTCTTCTTCAAGTAGCATTTTTTGTTTTCTCTTGCTCTAGGCAGACCTAGGTTCATGTTTCAACTTATGATTTCTCTTCGCTTCCTCAAATCTTTCATTGTCATTCTCAGTATCACTTGAGTTGTTAATGACCCCAGGCTTGTAAAGTGAGTCTTTGGCCCTCTCACAAAAATCAGTTCTATGGCTGCTATCAGATTCACTAAGCTCACTTTGGACAGCTCTAGGTGTTGATCTAGTAATTGATCTAGTTATAGGGTGATTGGCATTGACAATATTTTCCTCGGTTTGTTTTAGTTTGGAAGTATTTCGTGTAACTTTTGTAGTGGGGGGTTTAGATGACTTTGGCTTGGGTTAAGTTTAATTGATAATGGTGGGATTAGATGAATTGGGCTTGGAAATGGTGGCCTTGGTAGTGGTGGACATGGCAGAGGTGGCTTTGTAGAAGTGGGCTTAGATGAGTTAGAATTGGCTGAAATGGGTGTGGCATGTGACTTGGGTTTGTCACTTGTGGGTGTTGACTTTGTAAGGGGCTTAGATAATACATTGGATGAGGAATTTATGGTTGCAGCAGTTCACCATTTGGTTTTATAGCTGTATTAGAGGTTGGGGTTGTTTGTGTAGTATTAACATTAGGTTTTGTGGTTGTCTTAGGGCTGCTTGTGTCTAGGTTTATAACATTCTTCTTAGGTGAGGCCATCATGTCATTCTTACTTGGGTTCGGTATGAGAATGGGGCTAGAAAAATCTCACACAACTCTGGACAATCATCATTAAATTTTGGTCGGGACACTCCGTGTTCAAAGTAAACGTGTACAATCCTTTGGTTATCCTTTGCATGAAAACACATCTCCAGCAACTTAGCATTATGTGAAATAACTCTCCAGCCAGTCTTCAAAGGCCTTCCAAGATCCAACCACCAAGACTCCACTATGTTATTATATCCTAAAACTTTGTAGTAGTCTCTAATTTAAAATACATCCATTGTGTTTTCATCTAACCCAACTAACTCATCAGTGTTATTTGTGGCATAAACTACAGAACCATCTTCCTTGGTAACAAACCTACTGATGCGTGAGCATCTTTCTTATCTTTTCCTAGTGAATTTGCATTTGAATTTGTAAGTTTAATCAAGATTTAAGTACGTTTAAGCCACTATGAATGCTACTTTGAGTTGTGTGAAATTTTGTTTATTTCAGGTAGCGTTCAGATGGATTTGACAAGTTTGTATAGCAGAACAGGAAGAAAGCGAATGATGCTTTCAACCCTGATCTTCTTGCACTCCAACAAGAATAACTTGAGTTATCGAGGTCCAATTGACGCGGTTCCAGTGGAATTTGTTTTGCTAGCGACTTTAAAAAGTGCCTGTTGGGAGGCAACCCAATGTTTGGTATTTTCTTTTCATTCTCCTTTTTGTTTTGCTTAAGATTTTGTATGCGTTCATGGATTAAGTTTGGTGTGCTACACTAAATTTGTATACCACTAGGTACTTGGCCTAGTTTCACATAGATTATATCACACTAAGTTTTATGTCTTTACACCAAGTTTGGTGTTGCCACAATCACCATGCAACACATTATCAATCTAGCTATTTTATACCATTTTAGTTTTCCTTAAATTTTGTTTTAATTTGATTTATTTATTTTGAATAAGGCTTCTGCATTGCTTGATTTCCTTTCACTTGCTAGTCCTAGTTACTCTTATTTCCATCACCATTATTTCTCTTTCTTTGTTGCTTGAAGACAAGCAACAATTCTAAGTTTGGTATTGGAAGCTATGCTCTACATAGCTTAAAAGGGGATAAAGAAGAAGATGATGAAGAGAAAGGCAGAGAGAGCTAAGGCTGTTTCCTTCCTTTTTAATTATATGCATGTATGTTCTTCCTTTTAGATAAGCATAATATAATTTTGAATTGTAACATATTGCCTTTACATCGTGATTATCATCTTGAAATTTGTGAGTCAAAGCAATTAAGCATCATGATCATCAACAAACAGGGTAATTAAAGAAGAAGCTAGTATGAGTATATGAGTATTAGAAGGCTAGCATGACTATTTTTGCTCAACCACATTTGAATTTTGTTTGTTTGATACTTTTATCTAGAACACTTTATAAAATCTTTGGAATTTTGAAAACCTTGAAGAAGCTTGTTAATTGATGATCAAGTAAAGAAGAAAAAACAAAGATGAGAAAGGGGAAAATGAGAAAGCTGAAGGCTCTAAGTACCAATGACACCTGATGAGCGGATATTTTATATGCTTTTTGGCATCATTTTCATATTGTTTTAGTTATGCTTTGTTTAAGTTTTATTATGTTTTCATAGGTTTGAATGAAAAATTCACATTTTGGGATTCTACTTTGAGTTGTTGTGTTTTATGGTGATTTCAGGTAAATTTTGGCTGAAATTGAAGACCTTTGGCAAAGCCTGATTCAGAGGCAAGGAAAGCGTAGCAGATGCTGTCAAAATCTGACCTCTGTGTACACAAACAAGCATCTAGAGATAGAAAGGTCCAAATGATGTGTTCTTAATGACATTGGAAAGCTACCTTCCAGAGCTTTCCAGCAATATATAATGGTCTACACTTTTATTCGAAGGAGCCTGCCCATATTGGGCGTTGAATGCCAATGAGCTACCCACTGGCTGGCGTTCAACGCCACAAGGAGACAAGCCAATGTTGAATGCCCAAGAACCACCCCCTTTGGGGCATTCAACGCCCATTCCTCAAAGTTGGACGCCAAGCTTAGCCCAAGTACTCAACCAAAGTGGGCCCAAGGATGGATTTTTGCACATCTAGTCTAGTCCGTCATACTTTTTATACTTCTTAGTTATTAGATTAGTGTTTAAAGGAGAAGATCACCCATGTTTAGGATCTTCTGCCTCATCTTTACCTTCTTCACGTTTTACATTACTTTCTGTAAAGCATAAGCAACTAAACCTCCTAAGTTAGGGTTAGGAGCCTTGCTGATTAACATGGATTAATAATATTACTGTTCTATTTCAATACACGTTTGATTCCATTCTCTTGTCCACTTTTGTTCTTCATCTCATGAATTTAGGATGACCAGTGACAATCATCCTTGTTTTACATGGGTTCCGTGTGAGTCCTAACCCAAATAGCATTGAACCACAGCTAGAGAGTGCACTGTAGATTCCAAGAGCGTGCCTGGGCGACTTTGGATATGTGACATATAATTCTGTTGACTGTGGGTTACTGAGGTTTCTGTGGCGTTAAGGCTAAAGTATGAGAAGCAGTGTTTCTTGATCCAGAATATCTGACCTTGTCTGTAGCATTTTGAGTAGGATCGCGAAGGGGAGTGGATTGCTTAGGTCTTCACCTTCGACTATAGTGGGATGCCATGAGTTAACTTGATGATGATGCTACATGAGTTGCTCGGATATGGTGGACTGCTATGGTTTAGAAGAAACTAACTTGATGAGGATACTATATGAGTTAGTCAATTCCGGCTGCCATTGAATGAGTCATTCATTGTTGAAGTAGACAGTAAGAAAAGTTAATCCAGAAGGAATACGCATCTCTGAAGCCTTAACTAATTATCCATTAATGCTTTTACACTAATCTGGTATTTCATTCTTTACTATTTCGTTTATGCTTTCAAACAAACAACCATCTTTTCTAATCGTCTAACTAAGATCTACAAGATAGCCATTGCTTGCTCAATCCGACAATCTCCGTATGATTTATTTTCATTCCACACTTTCATACTTTTCTCTACTAGGGTTTATTTTCTCCATGAGAAACTAAGCCTCCATTGTTAAGGTTAGGAGCTCTATTTACTTTGATGGATTAATAATTATTTGTTCTTCTACTCTTGATTAATGTTTTGATTATTGTATAAGAATTGGTTTCGTTTTTCATCCTAAGAATTAGTGATTATTGGGAAATAACTTTAATTCAACTTGAATTCTATTTGAATCTTGGAAAAGTTATATCATTAGAATTACATCTTGAAATCAATTCCTCACAACTCTCTATTTATCTGAATTTAACGCAATACGTGACATATAATTGTATTATTTTTGGGTATCTAGGGTTTGTGTGGCTCATAAACTAGAATTGAACTTAATCTTCTAATTCAATCAAGTGACCAAGAAATTGGCGGTTGATTGAGTTAGAGGAGATTAAATTACTAAAGAATTAGGGTTTAATCACTTAAGGTTTGCCATGAACATAATCTTTGCATGATCAAGGTAGTTAACATTGAATATTAATCCAAAAATTTAAATATCTCTGACACCTTAACTATTATCATATTATTTTCTTAACCAATTTTATAGTTTGCTCTTATTTAATTTTCTGATTTTATGTTATTTGCTATTGAAACCCTAAGTTTTGATTGTCTAACTAGAATAATCAATTAACTATTGTTTCTTGATCTATTAATCCTCGTGGCATTGACCCTCACTCATCTGAGGTATTACTTGGTACGACCCAGTGCACTTGCCGGTTCAGTTGTGGTATTCTAATTCCGCACCACCTACCTCCATGATAAAATACTATGATTATGTGATCCTCCATCTTCAAAGACATTTCAATATTAACTACATACAACACACAGTCCAGAAATAACCAAACTCTAACTGATAAAAAAAACTAACTTCCTAGCAAAGCGAAAAAAATCCTAGTAGCGAACACTAAGTCCTAAAATGAATGCATAAATTAAACACAACAGTTTATTTAATGCAATGGAATACAAAACCAAAAAAATCATCAACAAAATAATAAAGAGGCAAAACAGAATGCAACAATGTCAAGGGTAATGGGTTTTGTGACTAACCTATATGTGAACAATGGATATGTGCGGCTATAGTTTATTCAGTCTCGCCAATTATTACTAGTTCGAATTGCTTTCTAAAATAGCTACAGGGAGAGATTTGGGGTTTCACAACAGTGCATTTGAGAGAAGAAGAAGAAGAAGAAGAAGACTACAAGAGAAACGGAGCTTTGCGGCGGTTTTTTTTGCCGAATTGCGGCGGTTTCAAACCGCCACAAAACAGCATGCCAGCGAATTAGGGACCGTTGTCCATAAGGGTGCGGGGAATGCATTTTGCAGCAGTTTCCAACAACCGCTAGCATAATCGCCGCTAAATGAACGAAGTTATTTGCGTCAGTCTTAAAACCGCCGCCATTTAAAAAATAGATTTTTAAAAGAAATTGCGGCAGTTAAAAACCGCCGCAATTTCGATGTGGGTTTTTAAAAAAAAACTGCAGCGGTTTCATGCATGAATTTTAAAAAAAAATACGGCCAGAAATGGTTTGTTCCATTTTTCTTTATTATAAAAATCTATACAAAACTTGTAATACAACTTGCAATAAAAACTATATCTACGTTTGGATTGTATATCTTCTCAATATTCTCATTCATTTCTGACATACAAATATTGGTGTATCATTAAAAATAGAGCTGATATTATTTTACTTTCTTGGCACTAGCCTACAAAATAATAAAATAAAATCAAACTATAAATATTTCAAGCTAGCAAAGTAAAATACAAAGGTAAGTAAAAATATTAACCTTTAAATGTGATGAAACCTTCTATACTTTTATGAAAACTCTTGAAGATTCAATAACAAGAGTAGCCCAAAATAACCCAAGTGATCTCCACAAGATCTCTAGTATGGTGTATATCCTTTCTAAGGGTAAAATACTGCTCTATCTTAGAAAAAATATAATATATAAATTAAATTAAAACTTAACAAATAATGCACTACTACTTAATAATGTAAGAATGAAACATGGTTCAATTGATCAAAAAGTACAGAAAATTTACTTGATATAATGACCAATAAGATCATCATGGGTCATGACTTATCTCTTCACATAATTTCTGGAACCACCGCCAAACCTAAAAATAAATAAAAAATAACTTATTGAAATAATAACTGAAACAAGGAACTCCCAAATACACATAAGATAGAGAATCTTGTAGCACATTACCATTTTGAGAATCAGTATATAAAAAGACATGACATGAGTCTCAACCCAAAAAATTTCCAAAGACAACAACAAATACAAGAAACATTTCATCTTAGGAAAAGACATAGTTTCTCAACATCTCTCAACACTTGTTTCTTTTTCTTTTTTTTTTATTGTACAAAATAACTTAAAGCATCAAAATATAATTCAGTATGGTTAATGGGCATGTTAAAAATAGACATAAACAGCTAAAATGGACATAAACAAACACATTTAGCATTTAAACTACACAACCAATTAAAACCTCCAAAGATAGAACAATTTTCAAAAAAGAGAAAAGAAAAAAATTTAAATAAATTATGGAACTCTGCATCTTTGCTCCTCTTTGAAGAAGAACGTGGATATACTAATAGGGATATACTAAAGAGAATTATTACCTTTTATTCCTCAATTGAAAATTCTTCTTATGCATTCTGTATTTCTATCACTTGGACAAGAGACTTAGAAACTAATGATGAGAGATCTATAATTTTGACAATAGAGATATACCTGTAACAGAACAATGCTCAGCCCAAGCACACACCAAGTGGACCCGGAAGTGGATTTTTATGTAATTTACTCATTTCTGTAAACCCTAGGCTACTACTTCTCTACAAATAGGACCTTTTACTATTGTATTTTCATCTTGGTTCTTCTGGTTCCCTCTCTGGGGCCGAAGCCAATGATCACCATTATCACTTATGTATTTTCAATGGTGGAGTTTCTACACACCATAGATTAAGGTGTGGAGCTCTGCAGTACCTCGAGTATTAATGCAATTACTATTGTTCTTCTATTCAATTCAGCTTATTCCTGTTCTAAGATATTCATTTGCACCCAAGAACATGATGAATGTGATGATTATGTGACACTCATCATCATTCTCACTTATGAACGAGTGCCTGACAACCACTTCTGTTCTACAAGCAAACAAGGCTTGAATGTTTATCTCTTAGATCCCTTGATCGGAATCTTCGTGGTATAAGCTAGAATTGATGGCGGCATTCAAGAGAATCC
>NC_029777.3:28887929-28888499 GCF_000817695.3 Arachis duranensis
AATGCCCAACATACAGCTTGCCATGGAAAGGAGTAAGAAGGATTGGATGAAGACAGTAGGAAAGCAGAGAGACGGAAGGGACAAAGCATCTCCATACGCTTATCTGAAGTTCTTACCAATGAATTACATAAGTATCTCTATCTTTATGCCTTATTCGTATATCATCCATAACCATTTGAATATGCCTGACTAAGATTTACAAGGTGACCATAGCTTGCTTCATACCAACAATCTCCGTGGGATCGACCCTTACTCGCGTAAGGTTTATTACTTGGACGACCCAGTGGACTTGCTGGTTAGTTGTGCGAAGTTGTGATAAAGAGTTGAGATTGCAATTGAGCGTACCATGTTGATGGCGCCATTGATGATCACAATTTCGTGCACCATGTTTTTGGCGCCGTTGCTGGGGATTGTTTGAGTTTGGACAACTGAAGGTTCATCTTGTTGCTTAGATTAGGTCTTTTTCTTCAGAGTTCTTAAGAATGAATTCTAGTGTTTCAAGGTGATGTTCTTATCATCACCAAAGATGATTGATTCTCATCAATTTAGCTCTTGAATGCAATGTCCTGC
>NC_029777.3:28888519-28893124 GCF_000817695.3 Arachis duranensis
TTCATCAATTTAGCTCTTGAATGCAATGTTCTGCTGAAGCTTGGCTAGCCATGTCTAATTCCTTTAGACTGAAGCTTTAGACTAACATTGCATGATTCCTGGAATTCTCATTAAGAATTTTGATATCTTTATTTTCTTTTCCACTTAATTTTCGAAAAATCCAAAAAAAATTACAAAATCATAAAAATAAAAAAATATTTTATGTTTCTTGTTGAGTCTTGTGTCTCATTTTAAGTTTGGTGTCAATTGCATGTTTCTATTCTTCTTGCATTCATGCATGTGTCTTCATTAATCTTCAAGTTGTTCTTGATGATTTCCTTGTTCTGATCTTTAAATTCTCTTGTCTCAAGTGTTTTGTTGTTTTTCATATGCATTCTCATTTGTTAGTGTCAATGGTATACAAACTGCTAAGTTTAGTGTCTTGCATGCATTGTTATTTGATTTTAGTTACATTTTGATTATTAAAAATCCAAAATTTTTTTTTAATTTGTGTCTTTTCAAGTAAAAAATACAGAGAATTGAAGATTCAGAACATACAGCAGAGGAATTACACAGAAAAAGGCTGGGCATTCAAAACGCCCAGTGAAGATGGAAAACTGGCGTTTAAACGCCAGCCAGGGTGCCTGGCTGGGCGTTTAACGCCCAAAGGGTAGTGTTTTGGGCGTTAAACGCCAGAATGGATACCATTCTGGGCGTTTAATGCCAGGATGGCACAAGAGGGAAGATTGTGTTTTTAATTCAAATTTTTTTTAGGTTTTCAAAATTTTTCAAAATCAAATCTTTTTCAAATCATATCTTTTCAATCATATCAATTTCTTTCCATTTTCAAAAATACTTGCTATCAATTAATGATTTGATTCAACATTTCAAGTATGTTGCCTTTTCTGTTGAGAAAGGTTTAATGTTTGAATCATATCTTTTCTTGTTAGCCAAGTCATTAATTTTCAAAATCAAATCTTTTTAAATTGTTTTTCAAATCATATCTTCTCAATCACATCTTTTTAAAAAAACCATAACTTTTAAATCATATCTTTTTAATCACATCTTTTTCAAAATAATTTTCAATCATATCTTTTTACTTTCTAATTTCAAAATCTTTTTCAAATATCACTTGATTTCTTTTTCCACTCTTAAAGTTTTCGAAAATCAATTAGTGTTTTTCAAAATGTTTTTAAAATCTTTTACTTAATTTTCAAAAATTTCTTCCCCTTTTCTCACATCCTTCTATTTATGGACTAACACTCCTCCTTAATACACAATTCGAACTCCATCTTTCTTGATAAGTTCGAATTCTCCTACCTCTTCCTTCTATTTTTCTTTTTCTCTGACACTTCAAGGAATCTCTATACTATGACATAGAGGATTCCATACTTTCTTGTTCTCTTCTCTTTCATATGAGCAGGAGCAAAGACAAAAGCATTCTTATTGAGGCTGACCCTGAACCTGAAAGGACCTTGAAGAAAAAGCTAAGAGAAGCTAGGGCACAACTCTCTATAGAGGACCTAACAGAAATCTTCAAACAAGAAGAAGACATGGCAGTCGAAAACAACAACAATGCCAATAATGCAAGGAAGGTGCTGGGTGACTTTACTGCACCTACTCCCGACTTCTATGGGAGAAGCATCTCTATCACTGCCATTGAAGCAAATAACTTTGAGCTTAAGCCTCAATTAGTTTCTCTGATGCAACAGAATTGCAAGTTCCATGGACTTCCATTGGAAGATCCTCATCAGTTTTTAGCTGAATTCTTGCAAATCTGACACTGTCAAGACTAATGGGGTTGACCTTGAGGTCTACAGACTTATGCTATTCCCTTTTGCTGTAAGAGACAGAGTTAGGATATGGTTGGACTCACAACCTAAAGAAAGCCTGAACTCTTGGGAAAAGCTAGTCAATGCCTTCTTGGCAAAGTTCTTTCCACCTCAAAAATTGAGTAAGCTTAGAATGAAAGTCCAAACCTTCAGACAGAAGGAAGGTGAATCCCTCTATGAAGCTTGGGAAAGATACAAACAATTGATCAGAAAGTGCCCTTCTGACATGCTTTCTGAATGGAGCATCATAGGTATCTTCTATGATGGTCTGTCTGAACTGTCCAAGATGTCTTTGGATAGATCTGCTGGAGGATCTCTTCATCTGAAGAAGATGCCTGCAGAAGCTCAAGAACTCATTAAAATGGTTGCAAATAACCAATTCATGTACACTTCTGAAAGGAATCCTGTGAAGAATGGGACAAATCAGAAGAAAGGAGTTCTTGAGATTGATACTCTAAATGCCATATTGGCTCAGAACAAAATATTGACTCAACAAGTCAATATGATTTCTCAAAGTCTGTCTAGAATGCAAGCTGCACCAAGCAGTACTAAGGATGCTTCATTTGAAGAAAAAGCTTATGATCCTGAGAATCCTTCAATAGAAGAGGTGAATTACATGGGAGAATCCTATGGAAACACCTATAATCCTTCATGGAGGAATCATCCAAATCTCTCATGGAAGGATCAACAGAGACCTCAACAAGGTTTCAACAACAACGGTGGAAGAAATAGGTTTAGCAATGGCAAGCCTTTTCCATCATCTTCTCAGCAACAGACAGAGAATTCTAAGCAGAGCCATTCTGACTTAGCAACCATGGTCTCTGATCTAATCAAAACCACTCAAAGTTTCATGACTGAAATAAGGTCCTCCATTAGAAACTTGGAGGCACAAGTGGGACAGCTGAGCAAGAAAATTACCGAACTCCCTTCTAGTACTCTTCCAAGCAATACAGAAGAGAATCCAAAAGGAGAATACAAGGCCATTAACATGACCCACATGGCCTAACTTGGAGAGGAGGAAGAGGCAGAGATCGCCACTGAAGAAGACCTCAATGGACATCCACTGGCCTCCAATGAGTTTCCTAATGAGGAACAATGGGAATCTGAGGCTCACACAGAGACCATTGAGATTCCATTGGATTTACTTCTGCCATTCATGAGCTCTGATGAGTATTCTTCCTCTAAAGAGGATGAGTACGTCACTGAAGAGCAAGTTGCTAAATACCTTGGAGCAATCATGAAGCTAAATGACAAGTTATTTGGTAATGAGACTTGGGAGGATGAACCCCCTTTACTCACCAAAGAATTGGATGACTTGTCTAGGCAGAAATTACCTCAAAAGAGACAAGATCCTGGGAAGTTCTCAATACCTTGTGCCATAGGCACTATGACCTTCAAGAAGGCCTTGTGTGACCTAGGGTCAAGTGTAAACCTCATGCCTCTCTCTGTAATGGAGAAGCTAAGGATCTTTGAGATGCAAGCTGCAAGAATCTCACTAGAGATGGCAGACAATTCAAGAAAACAAGCTTATGGACTTGTGGAGGATGTTCTGGTAAAGGTTGAAGACCATTACATCCCTACTGATTTCATAGTCCTAGAGACTGGGAAGTGCATGGATGAATCCATCATCCTTGGCAGACCCTTCCTAGCCACAGCAAAGGCTGTGATTGATGTGGACAGAGGAGAATTGATCATTCAAGTGAATGAAGAATCCTTTGTGTTTAAGGCTCAAGGATATCCCTCTATCACCATGGAGAGGAAGCATGAAGAGCTTCTCTCAAAACAGAGTCAAACAGAGCCCCCACAGTCAAACTCTAAGTTTGGTGTTGGGAGGCCACAACCAAATTCTAAGTTTGGTGTTGAACCCCCACATTCAAACTCTAAGTTTGGTGTTGGGAGGTTCCAACATTGCTTTGAGCATCTTTGAGGCTCCATGAGAGCCCACTGTCAAGCTACTGACATTAAAGAAGCGCTTGTTGGGAGGCAACCCAATGTTATATTTATCTAATTTTCCTTTGTTATTTTATGTTTTCTGTAGCTTGATGATCATGGGAAGTCACAAAATTAATTGAAAAAGCAAAAACAGAATGAAAAATAGAAAGAAAAATAGCACACCCTGGAGGAAGACCTTGCTGGCGTTTAAATGCCAATAAGGGCAGCAAATGGGCGTTTAATGCCCAATCTGGCACCATTTTGGGCGTTTAACGCCAGAAAGAGGCACCAGACTGGCGTTAAACGCCAGGAAATGGCAAGAAGCTGGCGTTAAACGCCAGAAATGGGCACCAGCCCGGCGTTTAACGCCAGAATTGCCATAGAGAGCATTTTTGCTCGCCACTTCGTGCAGGGATGACTTTTCCTTGACACCTCAGGATCTGTGGACCCCACAGGATCCCCACCTGCCCCACCACTCTCTCTCTTCTTCACCCATTCACCAATCACCTCAACACCTCTTCCCCAAAAACCCATCACCTATCAAATCCCATCTTTCTCTTCACCACTCACATCCATCCTTCATAAAACCCCACCTACCTCACCATTCAAATTCAAACCACTTTCCCTCCCAAACCCGCCCTCACATAGCCGAACCTTACCCCTCTCTCCACTCCTATATAAACCCATCTTTACCACCTCCTTTTCACACAACCTAAACACTACTTCTCTCCCTTTGGCCAAACCACAAAGCCATCTCCATCTCCTCTATTTCTTCTTCTTCTACTATCTTCTTTCTTCTTTTGCTCGAGGACGAGAAAACCTTTTAAGTTTGGTGTGGTAAAAGCATTGCTTTTTGTTTTTC
>NC_029777.3:28893267-28911260 GCF_000817695.3 Arachis duranensis
CAAGGGTGCATCAAGACCACTTCTATGAAGTTGTGGCCTTGAAGAAGGTATCCCCGAGGTCACTTTTAAACTCAAAAAGAATGAATACCCGGAGATCCGACATGAGATTCGAAGAAGAGGTTGGAAAGTTCTTACCAACTCCATTCAACAAGTCAGAATCTTAATGGTTCAAGAGTTCTATGCCAATGCATGGATCACCAAGAGCCATGATCAAAGTGTGAGATTACCAAGAACCATGATCAAAGTGTGAAATCGGACCCAAAGAATTGGCTTACAATGGTTCGGGGGAAATACTTGGATTTTAGTCCGGAGAGTGTGAGGTTGGCGTTCAACTTGCCTATGATGCAAGGAGATGAGCATCCTTACACTAGAAGGGTCAACTTTGATCAAAGGTTGGACCAAGTCCTCATAGACATTTGTGAAGAGGGCGCTCGATGGAAGAGAGATTCAAGAGAGAAGCCAGTTGAACTGAGAAGGCATGACCTCAAGCCCGTGGCTAGGGGATGGTTGGAGTTTATCCAACGCTCAATCATTCCCACTAGCAACTGGTCTGAAGTTACTATAGACCGGGCCATCATGATTCATAGCATCATGATTGGATAAGAAGTAGAAGTTCATGAGGTTATAGCCCAAGAACTTTATAAGGTGGCGGACAAGTCCTCTACCTTGGCAAGGTTAGCCTTTCCTCATCTCATTTGTCACCTCTGTTATTCAGTTGGAGTTGACATAGAGGGAGACATCCTCATTTATGAGGACAAGCCCATCACTAAGAAAAGGATGGAGCAAACAAGAGATCCCACTCATCATGAAATTCCTGAAATGCCTCAAGGGATGCACTTTCCTCCACAAAACTATTGGGAGCAAATCAACACCTCCCTAGGAGAATTGAGTTCCAACATGGGATAACTAAGGGGTGGAGCACCAAGAACATTCCATTCTCCTCCATGAAATTAGAGAAGATCAAAGAATCATGAGAGAGGAGCAACAAAGGCAAGGAAGAGACATTGAGGAGCTAAAGCACTCCATAAGATCTTCAAGAGAAAAAAAGAGCCGCCATCACTAAGGTGGACCCGTTCTTTAATCTCCTTGTTCCTTATTTTACTGTTTTTCGAATTTTCATGCTTATGTTTATCTATGTTTGTGTCTTATGATCATTAGATCTATGTCTGTGTCTTATGATCATTAGTGTCTTAGTGTCTATACCTTAGTGTCTTAGTGTCCTATGAATCCATCACCTTTCTTGATTGAAAAATGTTCTTAATTGAAAAAGAGAAGAATTGCATGAATTTTGAATTTTATAACATATTAATTATATTGATGTGGTGGCAATACTTTTGTTTTCTGAATGTATGCTTGAACAGTGCATATGTCTTTTGAATTTTTTGTTCATGAATGTTGTCTCTTGAAAGAATGATGAAAAAGGAGACATGTTACTGAGGATCTGAAAAATCATAAAAATGATTCTTGAAGCAAGAAAAAGCAGTGAATACAAAAAAAAGAGAGAAAAAGAATAAAGTTGTGATCCAAGGCAAGAAGAGTGTGCTTAAGAACCCTAGACACCTCTAATTGGGGACTCTAGCAAAGCTGAGTCACAATCTGAAAAGGTTCACCCAGTTATGTGTCTGTGGCATGTATGTATCCGGTGGTAATACTGGAAGACAGAGTGCTTTGGGCCACGGCCAAGACTCATAAAGTAGATGTGTTCAAGATCATCATACTTAACTAGGAGAATCAATAACACTATCTGGATTCTGAGTTCCTAAAGAAGCCAATCATTCTGAATTTCAAAGGATAGAGTGGGATGCCAAAACTATTCAGAGGCAAAAAGCTAAAAGCCCCGCTCATCTAATTAATACTGATCTTCATAGATGTTTTTGGAATTCATTGCATATTCTCTTCTTTTTATCTTATTTGATTTTCAGTTGCTTGGGGACAAGCAACAATTTAAGTTTGGTGTTGTGATGAGCGGATAATTTATACGCTTTTTTGCATTGTTTTTAGTATGTTTTTAGTATGTTTTAGTTAGTTTTTATTATATTTTTATTAGTTTTTAGTTAAAATTCACTTTTTTGGACTTTACTATGAGTTTGTGTGTTTTTCTGTGATTTTAGGTATTTTCTGGCTAAAATTGAGGGACTTGAGCAAAAATCTGATTCAGAGGCTGAAAAGGACTGTAGATGCTGTTGGATTCTGACCTCCCTGCACTCGAAGTGGATTTTCTAGAGCTACAGAAGCCCAATTGGCGCGCTCTCAACAGCGTTGGAAAGTAGACATCCTGGGCTTTCCAACAATGTATAATAGTCCATACTTTTCCCGAGATTTGATGGCCCAAACTGGCGTTCCAAATCAGCTCAAAACTGCCCGGCGTTAAGCGCCGGAACTGGCACAAGAATGGGAGTTAAACGCCCAAACTGGCACAAAAGCTGGCATTTAACTCCAAGAAACGTCTCTACACATGAAAGCTTCAATGCTCAGCCCAAGCACACACTAACTGGGCCCGGAAGTGGATTTTTATGTAATTTACTCATTTCTGTAAACCCTAGGCTACTAGTTCTCTACAAATAGGACCTTTTACTATTGTATTTTCATCTTTTGATCACTTTAGATCTCTAGATCATCTTTTGATCACTTTAGATCTCTAGATCATCTTTTGATCACTTTAGATCTCTAGATCATCTTGGTAGCTATCTTTAGTCTTATGCCTCAGCCCAAGCACACACCAAGTGGGCCCGGAAGTAGATTTTTATGTCATTTACTCATTTCTGTAAACCCTAGGCTACTAGTTCTCTACATATCTCTTGGATTCTTTAATCGGGATCTTCGTGGTATAAGCTAGAATCGATGGCGGCATTCAAGAGAATCCAGAAGGTCTAAACCTTGTCTGTGGTATTCTGAGTAGGATTCAATGATTGAATGACTGTGAGGAGCTTCAAACTCCCGAAGGCTGGGCGTTAGTGACAGACGCAAAAGAATCACTGGATTCTATTCCAATTTGATTGAGAACCGACAGATGATTAGCCGTACCGTGACAGGGTGCGTTGAACATTTTCACTGAGAGGACGGGTTGTAGCCACTGACAACGGTGATGCCCAACATACAGCTTGCCATGGAAATGATTAAGAAGGATTGGATGAAGACAGTAGGAAAGCAGAGAGATGAAAGGGACAAAGCATCTCCATACGCTTATCTGAAGTTCTCACCAATGAATTACATAAGTATCTCTATCTTTATGCCTTATTCGTATATCATCCATAACCATTTGAATCTGCCTGACTAAGATTTACAAGGTGACCATAGCTTGCTTCATACCAACAATCTCCGTGGGATCAACCCTTACTCGCATAAGGTTTATTACTTGGACGAGCCAGTGCACTTGCTGGTTAGTTGTGCGAAGTTGTGATAAAGAGTTGAGATTGCAATTGAGCGTACCATGTTGATGGCGCCATTGATGATCACAATTTCGTGCACCAGATGTCTATAGATTGTTACTGTTTCCATTTGCTGTAAAATACCAAGCTAAGAGGTGGCTAAATAACCAACAGAAGGACAACATAAAGACATGAAAACAACTGTCAGAAAAATTTCTGAATCATTATTTTTCTCCAAAACGGATGACACAGCTAAGGCTGAGCATCCAAGGCTTCAAACAAGGAGATAATGAATCCCTTTATGATGCCTGGGAAAGATACAGAGAAATGCTAAGAAAATGCCCCTCTGAAATGTTTTCAGAGTGGGTGCAGTTAGACATCTTCTATTATGGGCTTACAGAGAAAGCTCAAATTTTTCTAGACCACTCATCTGGTGGATCTATACACATGAGAAAGACAATTGAAGAAGCTCAAGAGCTCATTGGTACAGTTGCCAGAAATCAGCATCTGTACCTGAGCAGTGAACCTTCCATCAACGAAGAGGCTAAAACAGTAACTGCTAAACTCAGTCCTACAGAACAAGTTACTGAATTCAATCAGCAACTGGATTTTCTAACAAAACAGCTAGCCGAATTCAAGGAGATACTACAAGAAACAAGAATGGATAATATGAATATGGAAATACAGTTGAAGCAAACAGAACAACAGTTATCAAAACAAATAACAGAAGAATGCCAAGCAGTTCAATTAAGAAGTGGGAAAACATTAAATACCTCATTTCAAGGCAGCAGGAAGCCAAGAAATGAACAGACTACTACCCAAAATCCCTCTGAGGACAGTCAGAGCCCAGAGAGGAAAAATTTTGGCACTCAAACGCCAGAAAATGGGTGGGAAGCTGGCATTGAACGCCCAACCCATGCTCAGTCCTGGCGTTCAACGCCAAAAACAAGCAAGGAATTGGCGTTGAACGCCCAAAGGAAGCACAGTTCTGGCGTTCAGATGCCAGAAACAGGTAAGGAGTTGGCGTCTAACGCCACTCCAGCTTCCACCCCTGGCATTCAAACGCCAGTGGGAGATCAGACACATACAAGTGCTGATAGCAATCCCTCTAAAAAGGCTTCTCAACCCACATCTGTAGGCAATAAACCTACAGCAACTAAGGTTGAGGAATACAAAGCCAAAATGCCTTATCCTCAGAAACTCCGCCAAGCGGAACAGGATAAGCAATTTGCCCGCTTTGCAGACTATCTCAGGACTCTTGAAATAAAGATTCCATTTGCAGAGGCACTTGAGCAAATACCTTCTTATGCTAAGTTCATGAAAGAGATCTTAAGTCATAAGAAGGATTGGAGGGAAACTGAAAAAGTTTACCTCACTGAAGAATGCAGTTCAGTCATTCTGAAAAGCTTACCTGAGAAGCTTAAAGATCTCGGAAGTTTTATAATACCATGCACATTAGAAGGTACTTGTACCAAGCAAGCTCTATGTGATTTTGGGGTAAGTATCAACCTAGTACCTGCATCTACTATCAAAAAGCTTGGGTTGACTGATGAAGTCAAACCAACCCGGATATGTCTCCAACTTGCTGATGGTTCTATTAAACACCCATCAGGCGTGATTGAAGACATGATTGTCAAGGTTGGGCCATATGCCTTTCCCACTGACTTTGTGGTGCTGGAAATGGAGGAGCACAAGAGTGCAACTCCCATTCTAGGAAGACCTTTCCTAGCAACTGGACGAACCCCCATTGACGTCCAAAAAGGGGAACTGACCCTGAGAGTCAATGAGGACGAGTTTAAGTTGAATGTTGTCAAAGATATGCAGCATCCAGACACCTAAAATCACTACACAAGCATTGATATTATTGACTCTCCGGTAAAAAAAGGTCAATATGACTGAAAGTCTCGAATCAGAGCTAGAGGATATCTTTAAAGATGTTCAACCTGATCTGGAGGAACCAGCGAGAATAATAGAACCTCTGAAAATCCCTCAGGAAGAGGAGAAACCTCCCAAACCCAAGCTCAAACCATTACCACCATCCTTGAAATATGCATTTCTGGGAGAAGGTGATACATTTCCTGTAATCATAAGCTCTACCTTAGAGCCACAGGAAGAGGAAGCACTAATTCAAGTGCTAAGGACATACAAGACAGCTCTTGGGTTGTCCATCAGTGATCTTAAGGGCATTAGCTCAGCCAGATGCATGCATAAGATCCTATTGGAGGGTGACGCTAAGCCAGTGGTTCAACCACAAAGGCGGTTGAATCCAGCCGTGAAGGAGGTGGTGCAGAAGGAGGTCACTAAATTACTAGAGGCTGGGATTATTTATCCTATTTCTGATAGCCCCTGGGTAAGCCCTGTCCAAGTCATCCCTAAGAAGGGTGGCATGACAGTGGTTCATAATGAAAAAAATGAACTGGTTCCTACAAGAACAGTTACATGGTGGCGTATGTGTATTGATTACAGAAGGCTCAATATAGCTACCAGAAAGGATCATTTTCCTTTACCATTCATAGACCAGATGCTAGAAAGACTAGCAGGTCATAAATACTACTGCTTTCTGGATGGATATTCAGGTTATAATCAAATTGCAGTAGATCCCCAGGATCAAGAAAAAACAGCATTCACATGCCCATCTAGAGTATTTGCATACAAAAGGATGCCATTGGTCTGTGCAATGCACCTGCAACCTTTCAATGATGCATGCTCTCTAGTTTCTCTGATATGGTGAAAAATTTTCTGAAAGTCTTCATGGATGACTTTTCAGTGTTTGGAGACTCATTCAGCTCCTGTCTTGACCATCTAGCACTTGTTCTAAAGAGATGCCAAGAGACTAATCTGGTTTTAAACTAGGAGAAATGTCACTTTATGGTGACTGAAGGAATTGTCCTTGGGCACAAAATTTCGAACAAGGGAATAGAGGTGGATCAAACTAAGGTGGAGGTAATTGAAAAATTACCACCACCTGTCAATGTTAAGGCAATCAGAAGCTTTCTGGGGCATGCAGGATTCTATAGGAGGTTTATAAAAGATTTTTCAAATATTGCCAAACCTCTGAGTAATCTGCTAGCTACTGACATGCTATTTATCTTTGATAAGGAGTGTCTGTAGGCGTTTGAGACTCTGAAAGCTAAGCTGGTCACAGCACAAGTCATCTCTGCACCAGACTGGACATTACCATTTGAACTGATGTGTGATGCCAGTGACCATGCCATTGGTGCAGTGTTGGGACAAAGGCATGACAAGCTTCTGCACGTCATTTACTATGCCAGTTGTATTTTAAATGATGCACAGAAGAACTACACAACCACAGAAAAAGAGTTACTTGCAGTGGTTTACGCCATTGACAAGTTCATATCTTATTTAGTAGGATCAAAAGTGATTGTGTACACTGACCATGCTGCAAGAGTTTGATATAGAAATAAGAGACAGAAAAGGGACAGAGAACCAAGTAGCAGATCATCTGTCCCAAATAGAACCAATAGAAGGGGCGTCCCTCCCTCTTACTGAAACCTTTCAAACTTTCCGGATGAGCACCTCTTTGCCATCCAGGAAGTGCCATGGTTTGCAGACATTGCAAACAATAAGGCAGTAAGATTCATACCCAAAGAGTACAGTAGGCAGCAAACAAAGAAATTGATCATGGATGCAAAGTACTATCTTTGGGATGAACCATATCTCTTCAAGAGATGTGCAGACGGAGTAATCTGTAGATGTGTGCCTAAAGAAGAAGCACAGAAGATCCTCTGGCACTGCCATGGATCACAGTATGGAGGACATTTTGGAAGTGAGCGAACAGCCACAAGAGTCCTCTAATGTGGCTTCTACTGGCCTACTCTCTATAAAGACTCCCTGTTTGTACTTAATTGTGACAGTTGCCAAAGATCTGGCAATCTGCCTCACAGTTATGCCATGCCTCAACAAAGGATCTTGGAGATTGAGTTGTTTGATGTATGGGGTATTGACTTCATGGGATCTTTCCCACCATCATACTCAAACACTTATATTCTGGTGGCAGCGGATTACGTATCCAAATGGGTTGAAGCTATTGCAACACCCACTAATGATACTAAGACAGTGCTGAAATTCCTCCAGAAACACATCTTCAGCAGATTTAGTATCCCTGGAGTACTAATCAGTGATAGGGGCACTCATTTCTGCAATAAACAGCTTTACTCTGCTTTGGTTCAGTATGAAGTTAGCCACAGGGTGGCCACTCCATACCATCCACAGACAAATGGGCAAGCTGAAGTCTCTAATAGAGAACTTAAAAGAATCCTGGAATGGACCGTGATTAACCGTAGAAGGGATTGGGCAAGAAGCTTGGATGATGCTCTGTGGACATACAGAACAGCATTCAAGACTCCTATAGGAACTTCTCCATACCAGCTTGTGTATGGAAAAGCCTGTCACTTGCTAGTGAAACTGGAACATAAGGCCTATTGGGCAACCAGATTCCTAAACCTTGATGCCAAGTTAGCTGGAGAAAAACGATTGCTCCAGTTAAATGAGCTAGAGGAATTCAGACTCAATACTTTCAAAAATGCAAAAATTTACAAAGAGAAAGTGAAAAAATGGCATGATAAAAAGTTGTCATCCAGAGTTTTTGAGCCAGGGCAGAAAGTTCTGCTGTTTAATTCTAGGCTCAGATTATTCCCCGAAAAATTGAAATCCCGGTGGAGAGGTCCATATGTATCACAAGTGTGTCACCATATGGATACGTGGAGCTTCAGGATAATGATTCTAACAAAAAGTTCATCGTTAATGGACAGAGAGTTAAACATTATCTTGAAAGCAATTTTGAGCAAGAATGCTCAAAACTGAGACTTGATTAAAGCTCAGTAATAGTCCAGCTAAGGACAATAAAGAAGCGCTTGTTGGGAGGCAACCAAGTCATTTACAAAGCTTAATTATTAATTAATTGATTTTTACAGGTTTATGTCAATTATCTTCAAGGTAAAATAGCAATTGCTTGAATTCACAGAGTTACAGAAGGATTTGCAGGATAAAACAGCAAAAAGGAAGCTTACTGGTGCGAAAAAACCAGTAAGAACTGTTTTGGGCGTTGAACTCCCAACAGAAGCATCTATTGGACATTCAACACCAGTAAGGATAGCCACCTGGGTGTTAAACGCCAGAAAGAAGCATCTTCTAGGCGTTGAACGCCAGAAAGAAGCACCTTCTGGGCGTTTAACGCCAGATTTATAGCGTCCTGGGCGTTCAGAAAAATGCCCAGTGACAAAGGAGTTCCAGGCGTTCAACGCCAGCTAGAAGCAACAGCTGGGCATTGAACACCCAGGAGAAGCTGCAATTGGGCGTTAAACGTCCAAAACATGCAGCGTTTGGGCGTTTAACGCCAGGATTGTGGGGAGGAGGTAAATTCATTTTTACTTCACTTTTTTTTCAATTTTCATATTTCAATTCATGATTTCTCGCATAAACATGTTTCAAACTCTCATCCTTCAATTCCAAAAATTTTAATCCTAATTTCTAAAATCCTTTTTTTTTAAAATGTCAAATGTATCTTAATTCATAAACACAAATCCTTTTTCAAATCCCATCCAACCTCTTTTCAAATTTTTTTTCAAAACTCAATTATCTTTTCAAAATAATCCCAATTCTTTTTTCTAAAATTCAGATTTATCTTTTTAAAAATATCTTCTATATCTTTTCAAATTTCAATTATATCTTTTTTCTATCATATTTATCTTTTACAAATCATATCTTCTATCTTATCTTTCTTCAAAATTTTCAAAACCCAACCCCCTCCCTTTAAATCCACATTCGGCCTCTCTCCTCTCTTCAACAATTCGAAAACTAGCTCTCCTTCTATCCCTCTCCTTTCTTTTCTTTTGCTTGAGGACAAGCAAACCTTTAAGTTTGGTGTGTTTATCTGTGATCACTAAACCATACCCACTAAGATCATGGCCCCTAAAGGAAAACAACCCACTCTAAGAAGCAGAAAAGAGAGTATTCCAAAACCACTTTGGAATCAAGGGAAGTTCTTAACCACATTCAGACCATTACTACAAAAT
Organism: Arachis duranensis; assembly: GCF_000817695.3. NCBI lineage: Eukaryota > Viridiplantae > Streptophyta > Magnoliopsida > Fabales > Fabaceae > Arachis > Arachis duranensis. The sequence goes on from NC_029777.3 coordinate 28,902,671, forward strand.
AATGGGTCTAAGGTTAGTGATCCCGGAAGTCAAATTCGATCTGAAAGAAGATGAATATCCGGAGATCCAAGAGCAAATTCGAAACAGGAGCTGGGAAATCCTAGCTAATCCTGAAACAAAGGTGGGAAAAAACATGGTTCAAGAATCCTATGCTAATATGTAGCAAACAAACAGGTAGAGAATATCTGGAACTGCTCTCTATGACTATCGGACTTTGGTCAGAGGAAAGATTGTTCACATCTACCCTGACAAAATCAGGGAGATCTTTAAGCTACCTCAGCTGAAAGATGACCCAGACTCCTTTAATAGGAGAATGATGAGAACAAATAAAGGCTTGGACAAGATTCTAGAGGACATATGCCTCCCTGGAACCAGGTGGACCACCAGCACCAAGGGCGTCCCAAATCAACTCAAGAGAGAAGATCTCAAACCAGTCGCCAGAGGCTGGCTGGACTTCATTGGGCATTCTATACTGCCCACTAGCAACTGCTCCGAAGTCACCATTAAAAGAGCAATTATGATCTACTGCATTATGTTGGGAAGAGAAGTGGAAGTTCATCAGTTGATTTCGTGTGAACTTTACATAATTGCAAACAAGAACTCCAAAGATGCCAAATTGGCATATCCTAGCTTAATATCTATGCTATGTAAAGATTCTAGAGTAAAGATGGGAATAACTAAGTATATCTCAATTGAGTGACCAATCACCAAAATATCAATGGAAAAATAACAAGTGCAGGATGACCACATCAAGAGGAGAGCACAGGAATTTATCCCAGAAATCCCTCAATTTGAATACTAAGAGCATCTTGAAGCATCGGTTACCAAGTTACAAGAAGCTATGGACCAAATAAAGGAAGAACAGAATAATCAAAATAGCATGCTTTGCAAACTACTTGGGGAACAAGAAGAGTAAAGGCGTGACTTGAAGGAACTGAAGCGTCAGAAATTATCTCTTGAAGGACCAAGCACCCTACAGACTAGAGGAACATCCACTTCCCAAAATAAAGGTTGTTGAGTCCTAATCTTAGCTTTACTTCTGTGATAGTTGTCTTATAGGAATTTATCTTAGAAGTTATATAGGAGTAGTAGTAATTAGTATATCTATTTTGATTTTATTTCCAACTAAGCTATAATTTATTTTTCTCATCATCATCAAACATGAATAAAATAGTAGATTTTTAGAATAAAGAGGCAATTTAATTTCAAGTTCTTAATAAGGAAAATTCTAATTATTTATATGTGATGGCAATACTTTTTGTCTTCTGAATGAATGGTTGAACAGTGCATATTTTTTATACTAAATTTCATGAATGTTAAAATTGTTGACTTCTGAAAGAATGATGAATAAGAGAAATATTATTGCTGATCTGAAAGATTATGAAATTGATTCTTGAAGCAAGAAAAAGTAGAAAAAAAAGGAATCATTAGATAAAGAAAAAGAAAAAGCCAATAACCCTTAAAACCAAAAGGCAAGGGTGAAAATGATCCAAGGCTTTGAGCATCAATGGATAGGAAGGCCCAAGGAAATAAATCCAGGCCTAAGCGGCTAAATCAAGCTGTCCCTAACCATGTGCTTGTGGCATGCAGGTCCAAGTGAAAAGCTTGAGACTGAGTGGTTAAAGTCGTGATCCATGGCAAAGGAGTGTGCTTAAGAACTCTGAACACCTCTAATTGGGGACTTTAGCAAAGCTAAGTCACAATCTGAAAAGGTTCACCCGGTTATGTGTCTGTGGCATTTATGTATCCGGTGATAATACTGGAAAACAAAGTGCTTAGGGCCACGGCCAAGACTCATAAAGTAACTGTGTTCAAGAATCAACATACTAATCTAGGAGAATCAATAATACTATCTGAATTCTAAGTTCCTATGGATGCCAATCATTCTGGATTTCAAAGGATAAAGTGAGATGCCAAAACTATTCAGAGGCAAAAAACTACTAGTCCCACTCATCTGATTAGAATCTAAGCTTCACTTAAAACTCTGAGATATTATTGCTTCTTAATTTCTTTTTTATTCTATTTTATTTATCTAGTTTCTTGAGGACAAGCAACAGTTTAAGTTTGGTGTTGTGATGAGCGGATATTTTATACGCTTTTTGGGGGTAATTTCATATAGATTTTAGTATGTTTTAGTTAGTTTTTAGTATATTTTATTAGTTTTTAGGCAAAATTCATATTTCTGGACTTTACTATGAGTTTGTGTGTTTTTCTGTGATTTCAGGTATTTTCTGGCTGAAATTGAGGAAGCTGAGCAAAAATCTGATTTAGGCTGAAAAAGGATGCTGATGCTGTTGGATTCTGACCTCCCTGCACTCGGAATGAATTTTTTGGAGCTATAGGATTCCAATTGGCGCGCTCTTAATTGGGTTGGAAAGTAGACATCCAGGGCTTTTCAGCAATATATAATAGTCCATACTTTGCGCGAAGATAGTCGACATAAACTGGCGTTTAACGCCAGTTCCATGTTGCAGTCTGGCATTCAGCGCCAGAAATAGGTTGCAAGTTGGAGTTCAATGCCAGAAATAGGTTACAACCTGGCGTTCAACTCCAAAAACAGCCCAGGCATGTGAGAAGTTTAGGTCTCAGCCCCAGCACACACCTAGTGGGCCCTAGAAGTGGATTTCTTCACTATCCATCCTAGTTTACTCATTTTCTGTAAACCTTGGTTACTAGTTTAGTATTTAAACAACTTTTAGAGATTTATTTTGTATCTCATGACATTTTTAGATCTGAATTTTGTACCTTTTGACGGTATGAGTCTCTAAACTCCATTGTTGGGGGGTGAGGAGCTCTGCAGCGTCTCGATGAATTAATGCAATTATTTCTGTTTTCCATTCAAACACGCTTGTTCCTATCTAAGATGATCATTCGCGCTTCACTATGAAGAAGGTGATGATCCATGACACTCATCACCTTCCTCAATCCACAAACGTGTGCCTGACAACCACCTCAGTTCTACTTTAGATTGAATGAGTATCTCTTAGATTTCTTAATCAGAATCTTCGTGGTATAAGCTAGAATATTTTGGCGGCCACTCTTGAGGATCCAAAAAATCTAAACCTTGTCTGTGGTATTCCGAGTAGGATTCAAGGATTGAATGGCTGTGACGAGCTTCAAACTCCCGATTGTTGGGCGTGATGACAAACGCAAAAGAATAAATGGATTCTATTCCGACATGATCGAGAACCAACAGATGATTAGCCGTGCTGTGACAGAGCATTTGGACCATTTTCACTGAGAGGATGGGAAGTAACCATTGACAATGGTGACGCCCTACATACAGCTTGCTATGGAAGGAGCCTTGCGTGTGTGAAGAGGAGGACAAGGAAAAAGCTGAAATTTAGAGGACAAAGCATCTCCAAAACTCCAACATATTCTCCATTACTGCATAATAAGTATTTATTTCATGCTCTTTTACTTTTTACAATTAAAACTAAAAATTATTATTGATATTATATCTTGACTAAGAATAATAAGATAACCATAGCTTGCTTCAAGCCAACAATCTCCGTGGGATTCGACCCTTACTCACGTAAGGTATTACTTGGACGACCCAGTGCACTTGCTGGTTAGTTGTGCGAAGCTGTGAGAAATAGTCCATTAATATTGGCATACACAATTTCGTGCACCAGATACAAAGTTAGCAAGCTTCCCACATTCTGGATCATCCTCAATACTTTGTGTGTCAAGAGCAACCTTCTAGACCTCTCCATCATGCCAAACAACAACATCTATGACAGACCCTTTATCATCATAGCTCTAACACTAAAATGAAGCATAAACAGCAAATAATAAATCACATATCCTACTTTTCCCCTTCTAATCAGAAAATCCTAATTCTAACCTAAACTCAACTAACAGCGACAAATAATCCTAACCAAATCAAATTAACAGTAGAATCAATATATAACTAATCCTAAATTAACTAAAATAGAGAAGAAAAGGTGATCCGAGAACCTGAGTCAAAGAATAGAGCAAGAACTCAGGAGAGAGGGATGCAGTGGCAGTGACCAGCCACTGCTGCGTCTGAACTCGCTTGAACTAGAGTGGCTATATTCTGATTCTGTGACTGGAAATGAGGGAGGCAGGGGCAAGCTAGAGAGCCTCAGTGCAAGGTTGTGAGGAGGGGAAGAAGATGCTCACGGTGGCACTGGATGGTAGCCGGCGGCGAGACAGAGAAGGCAGAAGACAGGGGAAGAGAAAGAGAGAAGGGATTTTTGCGATGGTTGTTCGCGAAGGTGGAAGAAGAAGAAGAAGAAGAAGAAGAAGAAGAAGAAGAAGAAGAAGAAGAAGAAGAAGAAGACGGTGGTGGTTTTGCGATTTTGACGGGAAACCTGAATTTGGTAGAATCTGAAGGTTTGAGGATGAGAGATGGGTTAGGGTTAAGTTTGGTTTGTCTTGAGAAAGAAAAAATAACAAGACTGAGGGACAGAGCGGCAGGGGGCGTTTCAAATAGATTGGCAGCGTTCACTAGATTTGCCGCTACAGCTGCCACAAAATCGAGAGATAGCAGCGGCTCTACCAACCACCGCTAAATGGCCGCTGCTATCTACCGCCTCTCTTGTAGAAGAAGAAGAAGAAGAAGAAGAAGAAGAAGAAGAAGAAGGGTCAAAATTTTATTGGTATTTGAACTTATGATCATTTTAGTATCAAGGTGGATAGCTTAGAACCTCAACAATGCTGAAACAATGTCACTTAATGAGTAGGTTTATTTGAGCGTAAAAGTGAGACGACGTAATTTTAATTATATCTATTATATTATGTAATTCTACTAAATCAATTTTTTAGTGAGAGAAATAATCCTAGAGACAACCGAGCATCAAAATTACTAATTTCGGAGTTTTAATTGTGACAAAAAAAGTTATAGAAATTATTTTAAATATCGGACCAAATTTAAGAACCAAATTAAAATTTAATTCGACTAGCACACTAGTTATTCTTTCTAACTTAGCTAATTCAATTATTTTAAGTTCTAACGTACGTCTTATCGATAAGAATGGACTCTAAAAGACCTTCCAAGTTCCAATGCAGCTATGCAGTGATAAAATCCATAAGTTTTCATCATCCAATATGTCATTGAGTTTAATTGATTAAAATGTGTTTTAACAACATATATTAACATTATAGATAAAAAAATATTTTATTAAAAAATTAATAAAACTTCAATTTTTAATATTTTTTTATGTAATTATAAAGATTAAATATTTAAATATTTTTATTAATAATAACTTTAACATATATTCTTAAGACATGTGTTATTTAAATCATATTTTATTTTGGAACATCCAACATTGACCACTGACTAGTATAGTAGCCCAAAGATAATATCCGCTTTAGTCAAGAGAAACTTCCCAAAAGGAGAAAGAAAATGTAAAAGTACGTAGACTTTCCCTGAATCTGAATCAATATATAATACTTTTGCCTCTTTCGACGAAGGGAAGATACATATAGTGGGAAATATCCTTCAGGCTTCAGCTGACTGTTTCTTCTTTAATTTCTAGCGTTTTGTTTTACATAGCTATCCATATTTTTTTCTGGTCAATTAAATAGTATGTAGTAGAGATTGGGTCAACAATTCTACGCGCGTTTTCCTTCATTTCTTTTTCCCAAAAATGCATGGACTAATATACATAATAGATATCATTAATTGTGAGTTTGTAGTTACGTGCTCACTCTGGTAGTCACTCGAAAACGATTCATAATTCAACTGACTCATACAGTCGTTGTGGAAAATGGAAATTTGTTAAAACTTAAAAGCAAGTCAACAAAGACAAAGTAAGCTTCAACAACGGAGGGACGAATAAAAATCCGGGCTAATGGATAATGTAGACCCGTATATATAATTTATAAGAGTGATTAATTTTAATGATAAATGTTTTATGAACACCTAACGTAATTAATTTTGTATGGGTTCGACTGTAATTATTACTTAAATATTTTTTAATAGCCTCTGATATTATTGTTTTTTTATCATAATTGTTTATATTTTGGACCGAGTTATGAGATCCCAGTTTGACTTAAACAAAAATGGCCAACCTCTTTAAAGGTTGGTTGACCAACGATCTCTTTGCAAAGAGATCGAAAGATCACCACAGAGGTCTAAAAAAGTCCAAAATAAAAGAATTACTGCTTATTGAAAACACAACTGGTCAAAAGATAATTATCGCACCCACAAAAAATAAGATAAAATAACTAATTTATTCCAACGGAAGGTCATCAAGCATTACTATAAATACATTGAAGCACTCAGGTATAACTCATTTTTTAATTTTACAAAAAAACCTGCTTAAAGTTCGTATTAACTTAAATATCGGAGTCTCTTGGAAGTACCACTCTCCTTCGGTGAACGAGCACCAACAGCACCTCTTACTCCAACAAGTCGAACACGGCAATCTCAATTAATCCAAAAAATTTCGTTCGAGATCGATTTCTCAGTTTCAAGTAACCTCCGAACAATAATCAATTTCCTTTTTAATAATAAACAATATGACAGAATGATAATAAAGGAATTGCACTAACAATATGTGATATTATATATATAAGGTTGTAGTATACTTCTTTTCCATTGTATGAGTTTATTTAAAATTTACGGAGGATTGGAAGTGTTCTGATGATGAACTTCTTTTTTTCTTTTCATTTTTTTTTTACCTGTTGATTTATTTGCGGATTATTAAGTGACTTGGTGACTAAGGCTTATTGTATATCACAGGTGATTAAACCACCAAATATGTAATCGAAGAGAAAAATATTTTTAAAAAGATACAAAATATTAAAAACGTGACAAAAATAATCAAATATCATATACATATTTTTAAAAAATATTAAAAATTGAATTTTGATGTCATTTTTTTAAAGGTATAATTAAAAAAAATAAAATATTTTCATCTTCGAAATTTGACAATTTTAGACTAATTGATTATTTTTGCAATTTTTTGTTAACGCTGAAAAGTTTTTAAAAAAATGAAAAGAGGTCAAATTTTGCTATGATCTTTTGGACGCATACTACAAGAAAAACGTTGAACACCGTCAAATTTACCATCAGATTTAGCATCAGTTTTAGCGGCAATTTTATCGGCAGATTTTGCGATGAATTCAAAGGGCAAAAGATTTACCCTCGGATTCTAGTTTCCGACGATAATAGTTGGAGGGGAAAGCGATATAATTGCACCACGATTACCATCGAATTTACAGGTGAATAAATCTGACGGTAATCTTGATAGTGAAACATTGCATTTTGGTCAACCGTAAAATTTTTTCAGCAGATTTATCCACCGATAAATCCAATGGTAACTATGCCCTAAATTCAAACCACGAACCCTCTTCTACCTTCATTTCGAAATACTCTCTCTCTCTCTCTCTCTCTCTCTCTCTGACCCTCTCGCCTTCCACTCTCTCTCTAACCCTTTCCTCTTTCCTCAACGTTGCCCTTGACAGCCCCCTCTCGTCGTCCGAACCGAACCGCCACTAATAGTGCTGCTTCTACCGCTGCTGTTGTCGCCATTGGTGTTGCCGCCACCTCTGCCGCCGCTGCTCATTGCTACTCACTCCAAGTAGCACCTTTCTCCTACTTCTTAAATTTGGTTCTGCCTTGGTATTGAATGATCATTGATAAGAATAGATTCTAAATTGGAAGTTGAGAATAGATTCTAAATTGTGTTGTCTGTTGTGGCGGCAAATTACCTGTCGTTTCTCCAATTGCTGCAATTGGCCAAGATAGTTGTGATTGCATACTAAGCTCTTCAATGTGATGCAAAATCGGTTAGTACATCGTCGATTTCAAGCAATTCCACTGCTAACCCCAACCCTTTACCATATACTTGTAAGATAAATAGATTCAATTACCCGAAATCAAGAAAAACAGAAACCCACAAAACAAGAGTGGAAGCGCTCGATGTAAGACCCAGAACTTTTGAAAAATCTTATTATGAGCTTCTTTCAAATTTATTTATTATTAGAGATTTTACTTTCAGAAATTATTTCATTGAGAATAATTACATCAAGTTTTGATAATTAAATTAAGATTTTACTTAATTTCATAATTATTGAGTTATTTTCTATATTTAAATTATAACGTTAGTAGTTATGAAATAATAAGAATTTTATAATATTTGGACTAAATAATTAATATTTTAAAATATTAATACCGCTGTTTTGGAAGATAAAGAAATTAATTATATTATTTCTAACTTTTGGATTTGAACATTTTATTGAAAATAATTTGTAAAATTGATGAACAAATAGTATTTTTGTACATTATTATTGTTGGATTAAAATTTATTTCTAATTACTATATTATCTCTATTTTTATTTGAAATTACAAAACTACCCTTAAACCTAATTTTACCTAAACCCTAATTCCCAAATAGTGGAAACCTTAACCCATCTACCCTTTTCCCCAAAACCCAGCAACAGTAGCACACACACAATTTCCCTTTTCCATGAAAGAAAGAAAAAGAAGCAGAAAGGGAATGAGAGACAGAGAGCTGCGGCAGAAGAGAGGAGGAGGGAAGCCCACCGTGTCGCCGTCGCCCTCATCGCGTCACGCCGCCGCTGTAGTCCATGCCGTCTTTGTCATCACCAGGGGAAG
>NC_029777.3:28911303-28917768 GCF_000817695.3 Arachis duranensis
TTTCTGCTGCCGTTGGAGGCGCGAGCCATGGATGCCACTGAGGGAGAAGACGCGATGTTGGAGGAGCCGCACCCAGCCCCTGTCGCATCACGTCGCACGCAGGAGGGTCACCGTGGAGAGCGGTGCCGAAGAGAAAGAGAGGCCGAACGTGGGGCCTTCGTTGTCATCCTTGTCGCTGAGTAGCTCGTCGCCGTCCAACGCGAAGCCAGCTGCTGTTGTCGCATCTCCCAATCGTCCCTGCCGCCACCATGCCACCGAGAAGGAGGTCGTTGGGTCACACAGAGTGAGAGAGAGAGAGAAAGCACAGGAGCAGAGGAGATAGAGGGGAGACCTGCGCCAGTCACTGCCGCTTTTGCCGCTCAAAACCCTGCTGCCGTCGCCAGAAAATTCTATCGGTAAGGGTTTTAAGTTGGTTCTTCTTTCCGTTGAGTTTTCGGGAACCTCATTGTCGCTGCATGTTGTTCAGGTTGCCGCTGCCACTTGAGGTAGCTGCCGGGCTGCCGCCAAACCGGTTCAGAGACCGCCGCTGTTTCAGTTATGATGTTCCTTCTTAGTTTCGGTAAGCATTTTTTTATTTGAAAGCCCTTTAGTTACTGTTCTGTTATCTCACGCAGAGGTTTTGTGGCACAAATTGCTATAAGATTGAGTCTCAGTTATTATATATTATGATTAGAGTCATTGTGGTTGCTGAGAAAACAGTTTGGAGCTGAGGTTGTGGCTGCCGCCGTTGTGGGCCGAGGGAGAATAAGTTTGTGGCTCGTTTTTGAGTTTCGAGTTTCGACAATCGAGGTAGGGCCCTTTTTCCAAAAATTATACTTTGTAAATTGGAATTATTATATATGGATATTGATGGGAGAGAATGTATATTTGATGATGGTATAAGTCTTATGTATTGTTTGATTGTCTTGATTAGATTATTGTTTGATTTTGCGAAGCAGGATGTTTTTGAAGTCGCTTCTTTTAAAAACTTGAAATCAAGTTTAATCCGTTGGATAATGATTTGAGTTTGAGTTGATTTTCTTAAAAATGTTGAAAATGCAATACACTTTTGGATTCAGTCTGATTTTTCTTTAATTGATTTGGTTTTGAAACCTGTTAAAGAGGGTTGTAGAAAGGTTTGGTTGGGACCCAGAAAGGGTGGCAAAGTCTATGTTTTAGGAAAGATGATGCCGAAATTCCTATAAAATCCGAGTCTTTATTTGAACTGCTATTTGGGAAATTATGAATTTAATGACTTTACTATTTTCCTTGGAGGATTGTGAATTTAAGACTTTTATTATCTTCACTTGGATCAATTATGAAAGTAATGAAGCTATGTTTTGAAAAGAATTATTGAAAAGAGAATTATGACTTCTCCTTATTTCCTAAGAAAAATATTATGCCTTTAGGTTCAAGTCATTCGAAAGAGATTTATGCTTTAAGGCTGTTTCAAAGGTTAAAAGGGTTTATGTTTTTTTTTTTTAATTTAACTTAAATATTGTCACTTGGAGGAGTTTTAGTGACTTTAAAAGAAGTTGGGTTTCGATTGACAAATCTCATTTTTTTTTTACATTTTAGATAAGTTTTAAAGTATCCATTGAATTCTGGTTTAGCAAAACAAAAATGATTTCTGAGCTGTTGGAAAAGCTTCAGATTTTTATCAATGGGTTGAAATTGGTTTTGGTTCAAGTGAACGAGATGGTTTTGAAAATGTGGTTGGAGTAAGTGATTACATGACTCGACTTGGCTTAGATTCTATTTTTATTACTCAAATCAAGAATTTAAGGCTTTTCAGATTTTAAATGAATTTGAGAAAATGAGTTATGTTATTCTCCCCTAAAGTCTTGAGACTCGGTTGAGAAATTTTATTACCGAATCCTATATTAGGATGAATGATTTTGAATCCTTCAAAGGAGATTTTAATTTGGACTGGTTTTGGAATTTTGGAAAGATGACGCTGAGGGTGACTTTTTTTTGAAAAAAGAAATTTATGTTTGAAGAAAAGTGGCTTGTGAGCCTGTAATGATTTGAGAAATGGGGAGGTTTAAGTTAAGGATGGAAGGAAAAGAGATTTGAGAAAAAGTGATTTATGGCTTAAATAATGATTATATGTTTGATGATGTTGGATGGTGGAAGTGCTGTTATGTTATGAGTCGGATGGCTAAGGATGAATATGAATGAGAATTGACTTGATAAAGTGATTGTTGCACTTCTAACTATCTGAGATATGAGTCTCTCTAGGTGAAAGCAGTGGCTAGCCACCACGTGCTCCAAGTTGAGACTCGATACTCTGCTAACCCTATGTCATAAGTGTGGCCTGACACTGTGAAAGTTCTGGATGAGCTCGCCCCCGTGGATAAACACCAGTGTATATCGGGTTGGCTTTATAACTGACAGATGAGACTCATCAGCCATTAGAACAGGCATGCATCATATGCATCTATGTGACATTGTTTGAGTGTGCATATTGTATTGTGCTTATCTACGTGATTAATTGTGTTTAACTGCTAATTGCCCTACTTAAAGTAACTGCTTGATTGTGCTTGAACCTTCTACTTGTGTTTGTGACTGAAAAGTTGGTTGTGTTGTAGTGGATTGGCTGCTGTTTGGATTGTTTGGGCCTAGGGCCATGGTTGAATATGAGATGGGCCGAAGGTTGTGTTTGGCTTTGTGTTTTGGGTTAGAAAAGTATTAAAAACTAAAGTGGTTCAGCATATACTTAATGAACCTTTGCTTGGAACCGTGACAAACCCCATTTTGAGGGTTTATATTGTGCTAATCTCAGGGGTTTTATCAATGATTCCACACACTTTCTGTATGAAAATACAAGAATTTGCATTCCTTTCCTAGTTTTTCCCCATGGATGAAAACATACTCATTTTGCAATAAAATAGATACATTTCTAATCCTCTCTTGACGCCATTCGATGCCGTGACCCGTGTGTTAAGTGGTTCCAGAATATAGGGCAGGGATGGACCGGAAGAGAAAAGGAGGATGGGAGCAAAGGAAGGGAGCAAGAGAATTAGGCCTTGGAAATCTCAGCATGGGCGCGTGCGCGCACTTGACGCGTCCGCGTGGATAGAACAACTAGAAGCTGAAGCCAAGAGTCGAGCGACGAGTCGGCTTGTGTAGCGGCTAAGCCATGATCTTCTTGGGCGCGTACGCGTACGTCACGCCTCCGCGTACATTTCAAAATGCATCTGTGGCGCGCGCGCGTACTTTGCACGGGCGCGCCGATGTTCGAATGTGATTTTTTTAAGAAGCCACGTGACTTAGGCATGGAGTTGGTTGGAGATCCCATTTTTGGGGAATGCCTTGGCGGGAAAAGCTTAAGAAGACCAGAGGAGTAAGGGTCAAAGACACTTAGTTCATTTTCTAGATTTTAGATATTTTTTGAGGGATAGTTAGTTACACTCTTGGAGGAGAAGGGATAGATCTCAAGCTCTCACTAGGGTTCTTCTTCATCCAATTTCTGAATTTTCAATCACTCTTTGGTGAGATCCATTGCAATTCTCACTTTGCTTTGTTCATGTCATAGATTTTCTTCCTCAATTTCAAGTAGTAGTTGTAATTGCTAAATTCTCTTAGATCTAGAATTCAACTTTGTGTTTGGGATTTTATCAATACTTTGAGAATTTGATCCTTATTGTTGCTCTTTGATACTTGTTGTTAGTTCCTTGTGTTGCAATAATATTAGTTCTACTTTTCTTTTCATTTCACTATGACTTTCTTTATTGCTCATCAAATGTTTGATAAAATGTCAACACTAGTTATGGAGTAGAAATTTCTCACTTGGCATAGGGTTGGACCATTAGAAGAAGTTGAATAGTTGTGTCAATTGTTGATTTGGAATTAGGAATTGCTAATTGACTTAGAGTGCACTAAAGCTAGATTCCTATGAAGTGAAGCTAGGACTTGTGACTCAAGTTGATTATTTTCATTTGACTTTCCTCTATAGTTAGAGGTTAACTAAGTGAAGGAATGATCAATTGTTGTCACAATTGATGGAAGCTATAATGATGAAACTTCTAATACTCACCCTTAGCCAAGGCTTTTATCTTGGTTGATTGTTGTCCACTTTTGTTAGCTTGAATTCTTACACTAAACTCCAAACCACAAAAGACTGCACATTTTGGCAATTCCAAGGGAGGACGACTCGGGAGACTAGTACTCTCGGATATAGATTGTAGGATTGTTTAGTACGAAATTTAAGTGTCGATTAGACTATACTCACGATCATATTCATCTTTGAATTCTAAATCGGCATACTAAATTTCGTTTATCAAAATGGCGCCGTTGCCGGGGAATTTGCTTAGTGTGCCATGTTATTGTTTGGATTGAGTGTGTATATGTACATAGTTACATTTCATTGTAAATTGTTCAAGTGACTAACCCCTCATCGTTACCATGAATTTCATTTCCCCTTCATTGCATGATGCGTTCACAACCGAATCCGAGCTTAGCCCCTTTTGATCCGGAAATAGAACGAACTTTGTTTCATATTAGACAAGCTCGGAGGCGGCTAAAGTTTGGGAAAGGTGAAGAGGTTCTCACCACCTCAACCACCTTACTAAAAGTGAACATTGAACCATCACTCAAAGAAGGCATTAGTCATACTTCCATTAATCTCTCTAACAATTCTTCTTTTGTTTTAGGTACTAATACCATGGATGCTCCGAGGAGAGTTACCATCAAGGAAGCGGGTGCACCGGATTATGTCCTTCAACCCCTTCATGTAACTCACCCCACTTGAATGCTAACTTTTAATTGAAGACCGCTTTGATCAACCTCCTACCTAAGTTTCATGGGCTTCCCGCACAAGACCCTATTCGACATCCCAAGGACTTCCATCGCATATGCTCAACTACTAGACGGGAAGGGTCCGATGAGGTTGCTATATGGTTGTTTGCTTTCCCTTTCTCTCTTGAGGACAAGGCGAAAGAATGGTTCTACACTCTATCTAGTGAAGTCACCTCCGATTGGGACCTACTTAGAAGAGGATTCTTGGATAAATTCTTGCCTCCGGAGAAGATGGATAGGCTAAGGAAGGAAATGTCTTGTATTGTGCAAGGTGAGACGGAACCACTCTATGAGTATTGGGAACGGTTTCGTAAGCTACTAGACGCATGCCCTAATCACATGCTTGATACCCAAGTATTGCTTGGATACATATGTCAAGGGATGCGAGAGCAAGATAGAACTCTCTTGGACACCTCTAGCAATGGTTCTTTATCCAAATATAAAACAGCGGAGGAGGCATGGCAACTTATCATTGACTTAGCCGAATCCAATCAACAAATGAGACGAAGAGTCAACCGTCCAAGAACCGTGAATGAGGTATCAACTAGTAGTGAAACCACCGCTTTAACTCAATCCTTGAGCGAAATGACATCCATCTTGAGGCAACTCCAATTGAACCAACAACAACCACAACAACCTCCATCATACCAACAACAATCCCCACCCCCTCAACAACACAACCAATAATTGGTCCCTCAAAAAGTATGTGGCATTTGTTCTTGCTATTCTCACTACACGGATGAGTGCCCAAGCCTTCAAGAAGACAACACTTTGGCGGCTACCCATAATTTCTATGACCGCCCAAATCAAGGGTACTACCAAGGCGGTAATAAATCAAGGATACTACCAAGGCGGTAATTCTAACCAAGGGCACCCTTATCAAGGAGGAAGCTACAATCAAGGGGGTGGGTACCATAATCAAAATTGGAGAGACAATCACCAACAAGGAAATAGGGACAACAACATCAACGGAGGAGGTCAAAGATGGAACAACAACTCACAAAATTTCTCACAAAACCGGCCACCACACAACCAACGAAATCCACCATACAACCAACAAAACCCACAAAGAAACTACCAAACATACCAACCACCACATTGGTGCACGAAATTGCAATAACACTTTTGCAACTCCGCACAACTAACCAGCAAGTGTACTGGGTCGTCCAAGTAATACCTTGCATGAGCAAGGGTCGATCCCACAGAGATTGTCGGCTTGAAGCAAGCTATGGTTATCTTGTAAATCTTAGTCAGGATATCAGAAATTATCAGGATTGATTGTGAAAAGCAAAAGAACATGAAATGGTTACTTGTTTTGCAGTAATGGAGAATAGGTTGAGGTTTGGAGATGCTCCATCTTCTGAATCTCTGCTTTCCTACTGTCTTCTTCTTCAGTCACGCAAATCTCCTTCCATGGCAAGCTGTATGTAGGGTTTCACCGTTGTCAATGGCTACCTCCCATCCTCTCAGTGAAAACGATTGCTAATGCTCTGTCACAGCATGCGGAATTCAGCTGTCGGTTCTCGGTCAGGCCGGAATAAAATCCAGTGATTCTTTTGCGTCTGTCACTAACGCCCCGCCTTCAGGAGATTGAAGCACGTCACAGTCATTCAATCATTGAATCCTACTCAGAATACCACAGACAAGGTTTAGACCTTCCGGATTCTCTTGAATGCCGCCATCAGT
>NC_029777.3:28937905-28943347 GCF_000817695.3 Arachis duranensis
GCAGAGCTCCTCACCCCCAACCATGGGGTTTAGAGGCTCATGCTGTGGAAGATACACAAAGAAAGGTGTAAAGTGTCATGAGGTCATCAGGTACAGATACAATGTCAAAAGATCCTATTAATAGTAAACTAGTAGCCTAGGGTGTACAGAAATGAGTAAATGACGTAAAAATCCACTTCTGGGTCCACTTGGTGTGTGCTTGGGCTGAGCAATGAAGGAATTTCGTGTAGAGACCTTTTCTGGAGTTAAACGCCAGTTCTCATGCCAGTTTGGGCGTTTAACTCCTAATTTTATGCCAGTTCCGGCGTTTAACGCTGGAATTTCTGTAGGTGACTTTGAGCGCCGGTTTGGGCCATCAAATCTTGGGCAAAGTATGGACTATTATATATTGCTGGAAAGCCCAGGATGTCTACTTTCCAACGCCGTTGAGAGCGCGCCAATTGGGCTTCTGTAACTCCAGAAAATCCGCTTCGAGTGCAGAGAGGTCAGAATCCAACAGCATCTGCAGTCCTTTTTGGTCTCGGAATCAGATTTTTGCTCAGGACCCTCAATTTCAGCCAGAAAATACCCGAAATCACAGAAAAACACACAAACTCATAGTAAAATCCAGAAAAGTGAATTTTAACTAAAAACTAATAAGAATGTACTAAAAACTAACTAAATCATACTAAAAACATACTTAAAACAATGCCAAAAAGCATACAAATTATCCGCTCATCACACATCAAAGACCACCACCCAACCACTCACAAGCTCCTCAACTCACATATGCAACCACCCCCTCCAACCAAGACGAAACACTCCGGACCATTATCCATGGCCAAAAGGAACTACAAAAACACACTTGCTTCCGGTCTTACCGGCCTCACCTCTACACTACAAGCTCTTCTTGCACGCATGGATACACCATTAAACCCCACTCCTCAACCCCCAATCCAAAGTGTTATCCCCTCTCATCCCCAACCAAATCCAAAGGGGGGCATTAATGCCATCACCCTTAGATCCGGAACACAATTAAAAGAAAAGGAAGCAAAGGACTCAAATCCTATCACAACCACCCAAGAGGATGAGAGAATAGATATGGAAGAGGTAGAGGAAGAGGAGACACCACAAGTCATAGTTGAGGATGAAGCCCAACCAACAAGGGAGACAACCAAGGCCAAGAGAACCTTGGAAGAAGAAGAAATTGCTCAACCACTTCCATTTCCAACACTTGCAAAGAAAGCTAAAAAGCGCATAGAACTCGACCCAAAATGGTAGAAATGTTCAAGAAAGTTGAGGTAACCATTCCCCTCTTTGATGCTATCCATCAAGTTCCTAGATATGCAAAATTCCTCAAAGATCTATGCATAAACAAGGATAGAATTCTTGAATTGGAAACCATCCCATTGGGGAGTTCTATTTCCGCTTTAATGGGAGCATTGCCCGAGAAGTGTGATGATCCGGGCCCTTGTATGGTCACTTGCACCGTCAATGGAGTTCAATTTATAGACTGTATGTGTGACCTCGGAGCATGTGTTAGCATTATGCCACTCTCCGTCTACCAGATATTGAAGTTGCCACCACTAAAAAGGTCGACGGCAAGATTTGTCCTAGCGGATAAAAGCATAATAACCGTAACGGGTGTTGCGGAAGACGTATTGGTGAATATCAAAGGGTTGGTGTTTCCAATTGACTTCTATGTCCTTGAAATGCCATCAAGCAAAACCGAGAGAGCATCATCTATTCTACTTGGAAGACCATTCTTGAGAACTTCTAGATTTAAGCTAGATGCCTACTCGGGAACTTATTCATTTGAAATAGATGGGAGAGTCGTAAGTTTCAGCCTAGAGGAAGCAATGAAACATCCGCCGGAGAATCACTCTCTATTCCGGTGTGACCCAATTGATAACATGGTTGCCGAAGTGCACCTTGCAAAGTTAGATGAGAAGTACATGATTGAAGAAGCAAATGAAGATCCAAGCAAACTGAACACCACACACCATACAAACCATTCGGAAACTCAAACTTCAAAGAATGACAAGAAGATGGAATTGAAGCCACTACCACCCCATTTAAGATACTCATACCTTGATGAAGCCCAAGAACTCCCTGTGATAATTGCAAAAGAGTTAACCCCTCAACAAGAAGACGAATTGCTAAATGTATTGAGGAAAAACAAAAGGGCAATCGGGTGGACTTTGGCGGATCTAGTGGGAACAAGCCCCCAAGTATGCGAGCACCGCATATTTCTTCAAGAAGGAGCAAAACCGGTCCGACAACCTCAAAGGAGACTTAATCCAACTATTCTTGAGGTTGTGAAGAAAGAAGTTACTAAGCTACTTGAAGCGGACATCATCTATCCCATCTCGGATAGCGAGTGGGTAAGCCCGGTCCAAGTAGTGCCAAAGAAGTCCGGGGTGACCACAATAAAAAATGAAAGCGGTGAACTCATAGCGACAAGAGTGAAAAATTCTTGGAGAGTATGCATAGACTACCGAAGGTTGAATGCGGCCACAAGAAAAGATCACTTCCCACTACCGTTTATTGATCAAATGCTTGATCGACTAGCCGGTAAATCATATTATTGTTTTCTTGATGGTTACTCCGGTTACTTCCAAATTCACATTGCTCTAAGGACCAAGAAAAAACCACATTTACTTGCCCCTTTGGAATGTATGCTTACAAGCGTATGCCATTTGGCCTATGCAATCCACCGGCAACGTTCCAAAGATGCATGATGAGCTTAGTGAGTACGGTGATTCATTTGAGCATTTCTAGAACAATGTATGGAAGTTTTCATGGACGACTTTAGTGAGTACGGTGATTCATTTGAGCATTTCTAGAACAATGTATGGAAGTTTTCATGGACGACTTTAGTGAGTACGGTGATTCATTTGAGCATTGCTTAGGCAACCTTGAAAAAGTCTTAGAGAGATGCACCAAAACAAACCTTGTCTTAAATTTTGAAAAATGTCATTTCATGGTCAAACAAGGCATTGTTTTGGGACACATAGTCTCCAAAGAAGGCATCTCTGTAGATCCGGCAAAAATAAATGTCATATCTAGTTTACCTTACCCCTCCTCCGAGAGGGAAGTTCGCTCTTTTCTTGGACATGCAGGATTCTACCGGAGATTCATCAAAGACTTTAGCAAGGTGGCCCTACCTCTTTCTCGATTACTACAAAAGGACACTGAATTTGAGTTAAGCAAAGAATGTATGGAAGCATATGACAAACTTAAAGTAGCATTGACACAAGCCCCTATTGTGCGAGGACCGAATTGAACTCAACCATTTGAAATCATGTGCGATGCCTCAAATTATGCGATAGGAGCCGCGTTAGCACAACGCGAAGGTAAGAATCCATACGTCATAGCTTATGCTTCCAAAACATTAGACGGTGCCCAATTCAACTACACTACAACCGAAAAGGAACTCCTAGCCATTGTTTTTGCTTTGGACAAGTTCCGAGCCTATCTTCTTGGTTCCAAGGTTGTAGTGTACTCGGATCACGCAGCACTAAAGTATTTGTCGTACTCGGATCACGCAGCACTTAAGTATTTGTTGACCAAAAAGGAATCAAAACCGAGATTAATTCGATGGGTGCTTTTGTTACAAGAATTTGATTTGGATATCAAGGATAGGAGTGGTTCCCAAAACTTAGTGGCGGATCATCTAAGTCGCCTCGAACACACAGAAGGCGACACCACTCCTATCAATGACTCCTTTCCTCTAGATGGTTTGCACGCAATCTCGGAAGTAGTTCCTTGGTATGCCCCAATAGCAAACTACTTGGTTTCACGCATCTTCCCTCCCAATCTTAGCAAACATCAAAAAGATAAGCTGAAAAGCGAATCCAAATACTATGTTTGGGACGATCCTTATTTGTGGAGGTGTGGAGCGGACCAAATAGTGCGAAGATGCATACCTCAAACCGAATTCCAAGCAATTTTGGATGCTTGCCATTCTTCCGAAGGAGGTGGCCACTACGGCCCCCAAAGAATGGCAAGAAAGGTCCTTGATTGCGGATTTTGGTGGCCAACCCTTCTCAAAGATTCTTCCCTCTATTGCAAATCTTGTCCCCAATGCATTCGGTTTGGAAATACTTCTAAGAAGGACGAAATCCCCCAACAAAATATGCTTTTTTGTGAAAATCTTTGACGTATGGGGAATCGACTTCATGGGACCATTTCCAAATTCCAATGGCTTTCTCTACATCTTGTTAGCCATCGATTATGTGTCAAAATGGGTGGAGGCAATCCCCACCCGAACGGATGACGCTCATGTTGTTTATTCTTTTGTGAGGAACAATATCATTTGTCGCTTTGGCTCCCCAAGAGCAATCATAAGTGACCAAAGATCCCACTTTTGCAACAAAAAAATGGACGGCCTCATGAGAAAGTATGGCATCATACACAAAGTCGCCACGGCCTACCACCCTCAGACAAACGGCCAAGCTGAGGTTTCTAACCGGGAAATCAAACATGTGTTGGAAAGGGTTGTGAAGCCGAATCGGAAGGATTGGAGCGCTAAACTCTCCGATGCACTATGGGCATATCGAACGGCTTACAAAACACCCATTGGCATGAGCCCCTTTAGGCTTGTATATGGTAAAGCATGCCACTTACCGGTAGAAATCGAACACAAAGCTTATTGGGCAATAAAGGAATGTAATATGAGCTTGGGTGGAGCCGGAGTAGAGAGAAAGCTTCAATTAGCAGAATTGGAATGCTTAAGATTAGAAGCTTATGACAACTCTAGACTCTACAAGGAAAAGTTGAAAGCCATCCATGACAAGAACATTAGGAGAAGAGAATTCCGACCCGGTGACCTAGTTCTCCTTTACAACTCAAGATTGAGATTACTACCCGGAAAGCTTAGGTCAAGGTGGGATGGACCCGACCAAGTGGAGAAAGTAGAACCTTTTGGGGTCTACCACTTGCGCCATCCATCAAGTCCGGAAATTTTCAAGGTAAATGGGCACCGTCTCAAATTGTACCACGGTGAGCAAAGAAAGAACTCCAAGGAATTTGAAGTGTTCCTCTTGAGGGATGCATCTATTGAACAAGAACTTTGAGCTAGAGAGAGTCCAACTTAAGGACGGTAAACAAAAGTGCTAGGTGGGAGACACCCCACCATGGTAAGATCTTCCTTTGTATATAGCCATTGCATCATTCTTTGAGTAACACTAGCTTAACACTTGACTTCATGTTTGATAGTTAGATTTCAATCCTAATTCTGCTTCATTTTTTGAGTTCATTGGTAGTATATCAAGTTAAAACGCCTTATTATAGTACTGAAGTGGCTGTGTGGGGGGTTGGAATGTCATAGGGGGGCAAAATCATGCAAAATTTTAAAAAAAGCACCCTTCTGCGCGTGCGCGCACCTGGCGCGTGCGCGCCCTTGAGGCATCTGGCGACTACCCACGCGAACGCGCACCGTGCACGGACGCGTGGGCTGCG
>NC_029777.3:28943468-28947735 GCF_000817695.3 Arachis duranensis
CATCCCCCCGTTGACGCGTGAGTGCACAGTGCGCGTGCGCGCCGTCAACCCTGTCGCCAACTTCTGGTACCTCGTCCAGAGAGTTGTGCCTCCTCTATGCCACCATTGAGCTACCAGCCCAAGCGCATGGACGCGTGCGCGCAGCGTACGCGCGCGCGCTTTCGTTCCACCTCGCCCCTTCGCGCGAGCGCGCACGCGCGGGTGATCGACGCCAACTTAAGAAGGGAGCCTACTTGCCCCCTTCATTTTTCTCCTTCTTACCCTCTTCTTCTCATTCTCTCTACCACCCATCCACTTACTACCATCTTTTCTTCCAGTCAACCACCTCCTACCACCCACCTCCGGTGGCTCCACATCACCCCTCCACTCCACATCACCCTACTCTACAACTTCCTCTTCCATACCCTCTTCCATCTTTCAAGGTACTATACTAGGTACCCTCTCATTACACCTATCTCTTTTGATTCTTAATCATTTGGTTTCACTTTCTTTTAGGTAGCCTCTTTTCCCCCCCTTTTTTAGTTATTCCTTTAGAGTTTTTTTTTGTTTTCCTTTTCTTTTCTCTTTCTCAATTTAACTCTTCATAGGCATTTGGGTCTCAACTTCTCTTGCATTGGTAGATGAGATGTGTTGCTTGATTTTCTTACACCCATTGTGCACTATAGTCATCAATAATGGATTGTGGAATGTTACATTGCTTTCACCTTCAATCAGACACTATAACAAGGATGCACGCCAAGTGTTCAACGAAAGGCATTCACATTCACTTTGACTACATTGCCTCTCAACTAGTCACTTTTGCGTACATCCCCACATTCTCCAATCCATTCACTTACTTTTTCTCAACTTGCTTCCCATTTTAGATATTTAAGGGTATATGCTTCTCATGCTTCTTACTTGCATGCTTCTACTACCCTTGTACCACATGCAAAGGAATTGCCTTGCTCTTCACATGCTATCTTACTACATGTTACAGCTGTCATGTAATAATGATTTCTACACTATATGGCATAACCTTTCATTGCATCATCACATTTATTTACGCTTCTTTGGGTTTGATGTTATCCCCTTTCTTTGCTATCACAGGATGGTCATCAAAAAGGATAAAGGGAAGGCTCCGAAGAAGCCAGCTTCCACTAAAGCGCACCAAGAACCAACGGCCAAGCCGCTCTTAAAGAAGACTAAGGGCCCCGTTGATGTTTTCGAAAAGGACAACCCTCCAAAAGATTCAAACAAGTTCCCCAACCGCTACTGCGAACTTGTTTACCCAAGAATGATTGAAAGGAACTACCACTCGGAGCCCCTTCTAGTCCTACCGGTTCATCTCAATCCGATTGTGATGCCACACATTGACCGGAGACAATGGAGGTTCCTCTTGAGACAACCAAAGGAGGCTAATCTCTCATGGGTGGTGGAATTCTATTCCAACTACCACTCACCCCTTCTCACATCGGTATTTGTGCACCGGAAGCAAGTGTCAGTCACAGTGGATGCCATCCGAGAGGTCCTTGGGATTGAGCCATTGACAGGTCACTATGACGCTTACCAAGAAGTCTTGACAGCATGTGCTGACCGTGCGTTCGATTGGAGCGCTATCCTCCGCATAATTGCTATACCTGACGCATGTTGGATTCGGGGGACCATAAAGCGACGACCAAAGGATTTGGATGCCCGATACCTCATTCAAGAAGCTACAGCATGGGCCTAAATTTTAGCTCACTACGTGCTCCCGAGCACCCATGGGTCATCCATTACCGCCGAGCTTGCCTTATTGATATGGTGCATCTTATCCGAGAAATCCGTCGACATTTCGTATGCCATTCGGCAATCCATAGGGCGTATTCATGCCAAGGGAAATCTACCATTCCCAGCTATGGTGACCGAATTAGTTGTAAAAGCCAGCATCAACCGAGAGGCTAAAGATAGGAGAACCTCGATTCCGGTCGAAGGTGATGTTATTCCAACCAAGAGGTGCCTCAAGCCCCCGGAACTCACCAAGGACTTTGGATTACCCACACCAACAAGCAACACTACCACATCATCTACACCACAAAAGTCAGCCACCCAACGCCTTGAAGACCTTCACAAGAAATTGGACCGTTATGAGAGGCGTAACCAACGCCGATATGCTCATGTGAAGAAACTTCTAAGCGTAGTCACACCACCTATGGAGGAGCCCGATATCTCCACATCCACCGCGACTTCAAGCGGAGATACCGATGACATTGGAGATGAGGGACACTCAGGACTCGACCACCCATTGCGCTTAACCTATAGCACGGAGGACCGCGCTAAGTTTTAAGTGTGGGGAGGTCGACCGACCGATCTCCGTAGGTAACATCTGAATAAATTCTTGTTCCTTGAACTCCCTTGTAATTAGGACAATTTGCATGATTAGGTTTAGTTGACACCATTCGCATGATAAGTCTACTTGGTTGGAATAATGAAACTCTTCCTTAGAAAACCAATACTTTGGGGCAACTGTGGCATTGCTAATTTTAAAATACTTTGATGCCAAATTTGCATGAAGAATTATATTTTGGAACATGGGTTTTGAGTTAAGAACACAAGCTAGTGTGTTTTAAGCCTAATTGTGTGGTTACATCTTATAACCACTTATTCTCCTTCTTGTGTGCATCATTCTCTTTCTATGATTGTAATCCTTGATTTGTTTGATTCTTTATGTCCGTTATTTTGTGTATTCATGCATTTATATGATTGAGGCCATCATTTCATTAGCTCACTCACCCAAATGGCCTTACCTTTTATCTTCCATTGTTAGCCAAATTTGAGCCTACAATTAACCCACTTTGTTCTTAATTTAGCACATTACAAGCCTTAAAGCGAAAAACAACAAATGTCCTTATTTGGATCTTTGAATAGCTTAGGCTAGAGTGTGTGAGTATCATTCAAGTGTGGGAACCTTGGGACATTGGGTGAATAAAAGGGTAATTTTGTATTGTTATTGAAAATATTGGGAATTAGGTACATACTCATGCATTGATCAAATGTAAAACCTTTTGCATTGATGTTCTTGTATATAAAAAAGAAAGAGAAGAAAAGAAAAGAAATAAATATGCAAAAGACAAGAAAAAGAAAAAAAATATACAAAAGAAAAAAAAAGAGAAAGAAAGAAAAAAAGGGGGGCAAAATGCCCCAAAGCAAAATGCCCCAAAGCAAAGTGTAGCTCAATAAAGTCAATGCATAAGTGTTGTGAAATGAAAAGGAAATACATGAGTATGTGAAAAAGTGAAAAATGGATAGTTAGGCTAGAACTTAATTGTATAGGATGTCGTAGGCTAGGTGGGAAGTCTAAGCTTATCAAAGATTCAAATCTCAAGCTCACTTAACCAAATATGCATCCTACCTTGACCCTAACCCCATTACAACCAAGGAAAAGACCTCATGATACTTGTATGCATACATGAAATATATGTCGATTGTTAGAAGAAAAACAAATCTTGGAAAGTATGATTAGGGGAGAATTGAGTGAATCAACCCCAAACACCGAGCGGTTAGAGTGTAAACACTTCCGGTGAGGGTTCGATGCTCAATTCCTTGATTCCCGGCTCTCATGAGCATTCCTCATGCAAGGTTGCATATACCGCATTTGATGCTTAGAAATTGGCAAGTCCCATACCTTGACCACCATTGTGTCCCATATGCTCGCATATGTCATGGGAAGGTTGATTTGTTCCTAACCAAGTAGGAAATAGCACTAGTCATAGTTGTATTCATATAAGTAGGTTGCACTTCATGAGTCTTATACTTTTGTGATCCCTCGGTCTTCTGTGTTTCTTTTACATTACTCTAAGCATGAGAACATGCTAGAATCTAAGTGTGGGGAGGTTGACAAACCCCATTTTGAGGGTTTATCTTGTGCTAATCTCTGGGGTTTTATCAATGATTCCACACACTTTCTGTATGAAAATACAAGAATTTGCATTCCTTTCCTAGTTTTGCCCCATGGATGAAAACATACTCATTTTGCATTAAAATATATACATTTCTAATCCTCTCTTGATGCCATTCGATGCCGTGACCCGTGTGTTAAGTGGTTCCAGAATATAGGGCAGGGGTGGACCGGAAGAGAGAAGGAGGATGGGAGCAAAGGAAGGGAGCAAGAGAATTAAGCCTTGGAAATCTCAGCATGGGCGCGTGCGCGCACTTGACGCGTCCGCGTGGATAGAACAACTAGAAGCTGAAGCCAAGAGTCGAGCGACGAGTCGGCTTGTGTAGCGGCTAAGCCATGATCTTCTTGGGCGCG
>NC_029777.3:28949779-28977963 GCF_000817695.3 Arachis duranensis
AAAGCCCACT
The DNA here is from genome assembly GCF_000817695.3 of Arachis duranensis. Taxonomy (NCBI): domain Eukaryota; kingdom Viridiplantae; phylum Streptophyta; class Magnoliopsida; order Fabales; family Fabaceae; genus Arachis; species Arachis duranensis. The sequence continues at coordinate 28,949,790 of NC_029777.3, forward strand.
CAACATGACTCAAAGGCACACAGAGAAGCTAGATTAGGAATTTCATTTTTGTGAATTTGTTTTTAATTTCAATTTCATTTTATTTTCATTTTGTAAAAAGCCTATATAAAGGCATCACTCTCATTTTAAAAAGGGGAGCTCCATTAAAAGAGGCTAGCACACTAGGGAGTATTAGGATTTGAGAGCTCTCTCTCTTAGTTTGATTGCTGTTTTGGAATTTTGAATTGGGAAGGAAGGAATTTTGTTTCATTTCTGATTTGAGATTCATCTTGTTCTCTTACTGCATAACTCAATTTTCATTTGCTGTTTTAAATCTTCTTCTTCTGCAATTTGTTCTTTTAATTTTCTGCAACTTCTCTCTTGTTGGATCAAGGAAGAACTTGAGATCTAGACTTGTTTTTCTATTTTTAACACCCTTTTAATTGCTACAAATTAAGCATTGCTTTTCTATTTTTAAATTCTTCAAGGCATTTTACTCTTTTGCTTAAGATCTACTGCAATTCAATTCATCTTTAGTTCTTCTGTTTATTGCAATTTATTTTCTCTTGTTTAATTTCTGAAATTCCAGCACCCACTCTCCTTTATATTTGATGCAATTTATATTTCTTATCATTTAAGATTCTTGCAATTTACATTTCTTGCTCTTTAAGTTACTTGCCAATTTACATTCTGCAACTTTAAATTCATTGTCATTTACTTTCTGTTAGCTACAATTTCACACAATTCACTCAATGTTAGCTTGACTAAACTAATCACCCACTAAAATTGCTTGATCCATCAATCCCTGTGGGATCGACCTCACTCTAAGTGAGTTATTACTACTTGATGCGACCTGGTATACTTGCCGGTTGGATATGTGTGTTGGAAATTCATTTTTCCACAAAAACACCATCATCACACTCCAATTTTATTTAACTTTCGTAATATTGTTACCATTGATACTCAAAGCCTTTGACCTTTTTCTTTTGATTTTTCTTTTTTATTTTCAATTTTCAATTTTCTTTTTCTTTTGTTTCAAGAATCAATCTTTTTCTTATTTCAGAGAATCAGTAATACTTTTCTAAGTTCCTGTAGCTCACGAATCAATATTCTCAACTCCAATGTCAAATATGCACAGTTAATTCATACATTCAGAAATAAAGATAATGCCACCACTTCAAAGTAACTAGATTAACTCATAATATATAACTCAAATCTCATGCATTTTTCTACTTTTTTAAAAATTTTCTTTTTAAGCTTAGTAGGAAATACATGAGACATCTTCTAACCATAAAAATTTCTAAAATAAACTACTAAAGCAAATAAATCCAAAGAGTGATCATGCAAAAGCTAAAATAAAAAAGGAAATAAGATAAAGGATGGGATAACAAAACTTAACCACCTCCGTTATGGTGGCTGCTACTCTCTCCTTAGGCTTTCGAAAATAAACTACTCAGTTATGGTGGCTGCTGCTCTCTCCTCAAGTTGTGCTCTTCCATGAGGATGATTCACCTTTCTTTGGTGCTATTGATGATAATATAAACCCAGAGCTCGCTCTGTAACACCAAACTTAAAATTTTGCTTGTCCCCGTGCAAAGAAAACTTGGCCCCTTCTTGGCGTTAAATGCCAGGACTATTTGCCTCCTTTCTAGCACTAAACGCCTAGCTTGGCATTCAGCGCTAGAGCCATCCTGCTTCAAGGTGTTCTACTCTCCATTCTAAGTTCTTCTATCCCTGTTCTAAGCACTGTGCATGATCACAACCATTATAAAAGTTAGGAAAACTATGAAAATCAATGACAATTAAAAATTTACTAAAAGAAACTCAAACTAAAGAAAACTGAAATAAAAACAAAATTAAACTAAAGGATACTTATGGTTGGGCTGCCTCCCAACAAACACTTCTTTACCATCACTAGCTTGACGGTCAGCTCCATGAAGGAGGAAGATAGTCATAGAGGATTAAATCCTCACCCCTTACTGGGAGCTTCTTTCCTATGCTCTCATGGTTTAGCTCAATATGCTTAAGGGACAGGATCCTGTTCGCAGTATGAGGTAGGACTGGACTTTTAGTAAACACCACTCTTGTCCAAGGTGAGAAGCCTTTAGTAGGGATTTTATTTCTCCATCCCCTAGGAATCTTCCTCTTGGAACATTCCTCCTTGGTGGATAGTGCACACCTAACACCAAACTTAGGTTTAGTGTTAGGGGGAATTGAATTGGTTCCAACCATGAGAGGAGGCTTAAACACTGAATTCAGTATGCAAGTACCTCCTTAAACTTTGAAAACCATGTAGTCCTCATGTAACTTCAGCACCCATTCGTCTCTCTCAACATTTATCAGGGCTCTCCTAGTGGCTAGGAATGGTCTTTCTAGAATGATGGAGTCATTCTCATCCTCTTCCATGTCAAGTATCACAAAGTTTGTAAGGAGGAAGAGCTCTCCAATGTTAACCAGTACATTCTCCACTAGCCCATGTGCTAGCCTCAAAGACTTGTTAGCCAATTGCAAGGTGATCCTTGTTGGCTATGCTTCTTGGATCCCCAGTTTTCTCATTACTAATAGAGGCATCAAATTGATGCTTGAACCAAGGTCACAGAGTGCCTTTTCAAAAGTGATAGTCCCTATAGTACAAGGAATCATAAAGCTTCCAAGATCAGGCATCTTCTTCGGTAGATTTCTCTAGACCAGTGCACTGTACTCCTTGGTCAAGACCACAATTTCATCTCCCTTTAAGGCCTTCTTCTTAGAGAATAGGCTTTTCATGAAGGCCATATAAGGAGGCATCTTTTCTAGCACCTCAGCAAAAGGAATATTGATCTGTAGCTTCTTAAAGATTTCCAAGAACTGAGACTGCTATTTATCCTTGGTCTCCTTTTGCTCTTCCTGAGGCCTTGACACTTTAGGCTCTCTTCCCATAAGAGGGGTGTGTAACAGTGTGCTTTCAGCCTCTTCTTGAGCTTTTTCTTCATTTAGTGACTGAATAGCATGTGCTACCATAAGCTCAGCCTCCTTGGTCATGATGGGGGCCTTATAGGAGGTTTTTGATGTTTCTGAGAGTATGGTAATTTGGCTCTGTACTCTGGGGCCTTGGGTAATGCAGGATGAGTGTCCAAAATGACTGGAAAGGGATTGTCAGGGTGCCTGGGGGAATGTCTTTTTGATTGATGTCTATTGCCCCCTCTCTAGGCGTTCAACATCCATTCTGCTCCTTCCTGGGCATTCTACTTCAACTCTGCCCCTTCCTGGGTGTTCTACCTCCTTGGTGGTGTCTTGGGTTGCTCTAATTTTACTCTCTGGTGTTTCTTTTTCATCATGTGCTTCATTGCTCTGAGGTTGAGTATCCAAGATCTTGTCACTCCTCAATTTAATCGCTTGGCATTCTTCATTTATCTACTCGAACATTCTTTAGGTTGTTTGGCTAATTTGCATTTCCAGGCTCCTAAGGGAGGCTCAGGTCTCCTGCACAAAGCTTTGTTGGCTTTTTGTGAATTCCTGCATGCTTTGTAACTGTTGGGTCAAAAGGGTTAGCTGTTGAGCTAATGCTTTATTCTGGACTAGAATTGTTTCTGTAGTGGATTCCTCCTTAGCTTTACCTTTTGCTAAGGTCCTCTCAGATGAGTATAAATATTTATTGTTAGCCACCATCTTAATGAGCTCATCAGCTTCTTCAAGTGTATTCTTCATGTGTATGGAACCACCTACCGAATGATCCAGAGACATCTTTGCTATGTCGGAGAATCTGTCATAAAAGATATCCAACTTGACCCAATCCGTGAACATCTCAATAGGGAATTTCCTGAGCATCGACTTGTATCTTTCCCAGGCAACATAGAGGGGGCAAGCTCTCTTCTTGCCTAAAGGTCTGAATATGCCTTCGTAGTTTAGTCAACCTCCTCGGGGGAAAATACTTATTCAGAAACTTGTTGACTACCTTACTCCAAGTGTTCAAACTCTCCTTAGGTTGGACATCCAACCATTCCTTTACTCGATCTCTCACAGCAAATGGGAAAAGCATCAATCTATAGACTTTAGGATCTACTCCATTGGTCCGTACAATGTCATAGATCTGCAAGAAGTCAGAGATGAATTTATTGGGGTCTTCTTGAGGATGTCCATGAAATTGACAGTTTTGCTGCACTAAAGTGATCGATTGTGGGTTAAGCTCAAAATTTTCTGCTCTAATAGGAGGCACACTAATGCTCCTTCCATAGAAGTCAAGAGTGGGAGCTATATAAGATCCCAAAGTTCTTCTGGGTTGTGCACTCTCATTTAGATCCATAGTGATTTTATTGTTCTTGTATACACAAACAAGAGACAAAGAAAAGTGGGAGTCTCTATGTCAAAGTCTAGAGAGCTCTCATTGAGATATCCAAAAGAAATAAAAATAAAATAAATTAGCCAATTAACAAGAAAATTCGAAACAAGAATGCAAGAATTAGTCTTAAAAGTTTCGAAAATTAGAAAAAAAAGTTTTTTTAATAAAAATTTGAAAATAAATAAAAAAATAGAATAGTAATTTGAAAATAAAAAAAGTAACTAGAAATTTTGAAAAATTAAAAAAAATTAGAAAGAAATAGGTTTGAAAATTTTCGAAATTCAAAAAGAAAGAGAAAACACTAAAGAAACACCAAACATAAAATTTGAATTTACATGAAAATAAGATAAGATAACTAAAATAAAATTTGAAAATCAAGGAAAAGATAATTAAAATAAAAATCAAAAATCAAGAAAAGTAAATAAGATAGGATTCGAAAATTAAAAAAAAAAAAGAAAATCATTAAAAGGATACCAAACATTAAAATTTGAAATTAAATAAAAATAAGATAACTAAAACAAAGAAATTTGAAAATAAGGGAATGATAGGTAAGATAATAATAAAAAATTAAGGAAAACAAACAAAATAAAATTCGAAAATCAAAGAAACAAAAAGGAAATACTAAAAAATACCAAACTTAGAATCTGAAATTAAACGAAAATAAAATTCGAAAAGAAAGAAAAAGATAACTAAGATAACATCAAAAATTAAGAAAATAAACAAAATACGAATAAAAAATTAAAAGGAAAAATAATTAAATAATAAATAAATAAAAACTAATAAAAGTACCTAATCTAAGCAACAAGACAACCAGTAGTTGTCACTTACGAATAATCCCCGACAACGGTACCAAAAACTTGGTGCGCGAAAATTAAACTCACACAACTTCACCGACAAGTGCACTAGATCATCCAAGTAATACCTCAAGTGAGTGAGGGTCGATCCCACGAGGATTGTTGGATTGAGCAAGAAATAGTTATCTTATTGTACTTAGTCAGGAAAATAGTAAAAGATGGTTGTTGGTGTAAAACACATGATTGGTTAAAAAGCAAGTAAAGAAAGAAAGCAAATAAACAGATTTGGAGTAAAACAATGATGAGAAAACAGTTAAGGTCTCGGAGATGTTTATCTTTCTGGATTAAGATGTCTTACCAACTATTTTAACAATGAGTAATTCATTCTATGGCAAACCATAAGTGATTAAAACCTAATCTGTTAGCAATTTAATCTCCTCTAATCTTACTAAAATGCCACAGACAAGGTCAATTATTTCAGATCAGAGGGTGAAATTCAGAAAGCTAGTTTAGCACCATAAAAACCTCAATTATCCAAAACTAACTAGATTTTATGTCACATATCAAATTAGTTGACGTAAATTGCAGTTAGAAGGAGTGTTTTCAAGCTGTAGCTCAAGCGAGATAGCTCTCCCAAAAATCACAATAGCTCATGTAGAATATGGGTTATACTCTCGTTCAATTCCACCCAGATTCATAAGATTAAGAACGAAAACAACACCTTAGAATTAAATCAAACATTAATTAAAATAGAAAAATAATAATCCTTATCCATAGGAATAAACAAAGCTTCTAACCGTAACTAGGAGGTTTAGTTGCTCATAAATTTACAAAGAAAATAGGTTTCTGAAAAGTATGGAAGAAGATCTCCACTCCAAGGCATCCCGTTTAAGAGGAAGGAAGTCCTCTATTTATAGTAAAAACCTCTAAGACTAAATCTAGAATTCAAACTAAATCAAAACAAAATCAAATCTAGATCAAATCAAATCTTTTGATTTGAAACTAAAATAAAATATTGAATTCTAAACCTAAAAGATATTGTTTGTAAATAAAAATTACAAAAAAAAATAAAATAGGCTAAGAAGTGCTAAATCAACTTGAGAGGCCCAAAGAGGAGTGATTCGGTCTACTGGGGAAGTTGGACTTCAATAATGGGTGTTAAATGCCCAAAGGAGAGTGTAACGATGCTAATTCTGGCTCCCTTACTGGTGTTCAGCGCCGAAATGGGCGTTCGACACCGAAAAAAGGGAGTTATATTGTGTAAAACTTACATTTTAAAAGGAGCTGCTAGCTCTGTAGGTGTGCTTTCAGCAGGTTGATGGGGTTATAGAGTGCTGCAGGATTAAAGAAAAGGTTTTAAATTAGAACAATTCTACCTCAATTCACAGGAGATACAACAAAATAAGAACTAAATACACCTCCATATAAAAGACATGTAACCAAATATTATTCCTTACCCCTTAATTGTTTCTTCTCTAATTTTCTCGCTCGGAAACTTTGGAGGGGTTGGTTCACTCTGCAGAGGGCTTGATGCTTTTGTCTCTGATGGAGGTAGACATACTTGAAGCGGAACTCTAACCAAGATAAAAATAAAAAGTTAACAAACTCTCTAACAATAACCAATTTTTGGTAAGCCATGTCATTGAATGATTATTCTTCTACACCCTACCTGAAATCCACCGAAATCATGTCAGAATACACCTCAAGCATTGAATAGAAACACAACCTCTGTTTTATGAGAACTTACATAGTTGTAAATTTTTCTTTTTTTCATGTCTTTTTTTCTTGAATAAAACATTAAAGGGATTTTTTTCTAAAAAAATATATACAAAATCAAAAGCAGAAGATGGTAACATAAGAATTAAACAAATGGCAATAGAAACAGAAATTACATGCTATCACTTGGTTTGTTTACACTACTTTGATTCGTCTGTGTTTGAAATACAGGATCCTTTTCACTTCCCAAGTTCACCTCCAGCATTTTAAGGATAAAATAAACATCATTCAGTAAGTAGACTATTTAATTACATCAAGATCTACAAAATTTTATCAAATAAAGGATCTTACATTTCGGATGAATCATAGTGAGCTTCCGTCGAGGGGAGCGTAGCTTTTGGTATGTTTTCCCTTTTTTCCTACATTCTGGAAAAGCAAAAAACAATCATTAGCAACAAAAACACCTTAAAATTGGAAATATACACCCAAATTCAACATATATTGTGCAACCTTTTCATTTGTTTTTTTCTTTTTTGATTCTCTAAAAAATTATTGTATTTCTTCAGTTTTGACAGTACATGCAACAGCATAAGTTAACAAATAAAATTTTGATGAAAAAGAGTATGATAGCTTTACAATGTATCTTACACATCATCGGATTCAGTTTCTTTTTCAGATGATAAATCCTCAACAACGTGCTTTCTTTTTCTGGATTCCATCCTGGAAATCAAAGAAGTATCAATCACACAAACACAACAAAATTGATGATAAACTATCCCCGAAAACAATGCATACTTTTTTAGTGGAGTCTAAACTTTTTTCTTCGATTTTTGTTTTATTATTGGCGCCAATTCTTCACTTCTGACAGTAAATGAGAAACACTCTATTAATACATAAAATTTTGATATAAATAGAAAACATAGTAATGTAATGACAATTTCAGAATCTTACTCATCATCAGATCCACTTTCGCTTGCCGAAGAGGAATCCTCTACAATCTGCTTCCTCTTTTTGGATACCATTTTGGACAGCAAAAAATACCGTAAAAATGACAAAACACACCCAAAAATATTACTTACTTTTTTGCTATTCTGGTTGGTTGTTTTTTTGTTTTTGTTAGTTCCACTGAGTCTTGTTTAGACTCATACTCAGAGGAAATAGCAATATCACTCTCCGATGAAATGTCCTTCTTTTTTTCCTTCTTTTCTTCCATTTTCATTCTCTTCAATTTTTTTTCAATTATGCCCTCTTGACGATACCCTAAAACAGTTAATACATTAGTTTACAGCACATACATAAAACAAATACACCAAAATTAGAAAAACGATTCTGTTCAGTTACCATATGACCGTCACTTTCAGATTTTGTCCTAGAACCTTCTAAAAACTTCTTTTTCCTCCTCAGATAACTCTTTAAAATTAACTTCTCGGGAAATAGGTCTCTTACAAATGCAGCAAAATAAGATCACCAATTACACTCCAATTCACTTAAAATACACCGAAATACCAGCCATATACACCTCAATTTATTTTTTGATCACATGAGATAATGAGCTCAAAATAATAGATTACAAAGAATAGATTATAAAGAATGCAAGTATAAAGGTTTTGTGCCGTCGCCGGAAAAGTTGCCGGTAAGGGTTTTATTTGAAGTTTTTGCCTTTTTGGATTTCAAAAAGGTTTTAATGTTACGCGATTTTCTATAGTTGATCCACCGAGGCTTTTAGCCGCCGCCGGAGCTGTTGCCAGGGCCGGTTCGAAATCGCAGCTGCTTCGTGTTGTCATTCCGGTAAGAAATTATGTTTCGAAAAGCCTCGCGTTAGTTTTCGGTTGTGTTCGGTTAATAAATGAGTTTTGGTAACGTGGGGTCGAGTCCTGATTATTATATGTTGCGATTAGTGTTGCTATGGTTATTGCGAATGTGGCTTGAAGCTAAGGTTGCGGTTGTTGTTGATTTCGGGTTGAGGCGGAAAGGGCTTCGTGAGACGTTTGGGTTATGGATTTGTGTTTTGAGGTAGGGGCGCTTTCCAAAAACTATGTTTTATGTATTGGAATTATTACATATGGATACTGATGTGAGATATTGTGTATTTGGTGGTTGTATCTGCCTTATGTATTATTTGACTGACTCGAATGATTATGGATGTTGGTTTGGCTGAATTGTGCTGTGGATTTGTAAAATGAAATGCTTTTGGAGTTGATTCTTTTGAAGCTTTGGTATCTGAGTTTAATCCGCTGAGCATTGATTTGAATTGAGTTAATTATTTTGATGATATGAAAATTTGAATGCACTTTTGAATTCAGCCTAGTTTACTTTAAATGACTTGGTCTTAGACAAATGATTTGTTATTGAGCCGTTTCTTTAAAATTTTGGAAACGAGTTAAATCGATTGATATTGAGTTGATTTTGAAATGGTTTCCTTGAGATATACCACTGAGGCGACTGTTGGATTTAGCTTGTTTTTGAATTGATTTCTAGTTTTGAGCTGTTGAAAAAGAATGAGAAACGGTTTTAGTTGGGACCTGAACCGGGTGGCAAAAGTCCAAGTTTTAGGGGAGGTGCTGCCGAAATTTCTACAAAATACTAGTCTTGTTTGAAAAGTTATTTAAAAAGGGTTGGATTTGAGAAGTTGTATTATTTGAGTTATTAAGAGAATATTTATGTTTTCAAGCTTAATTTATTTAGTGAACTTTATGCCTTGAGTTCGACTTATTTAGAAATGAACTATTTTTACCGTTTGAATTACTGAAGGAAAGAATGATGCTCTAATATTGATTTCAATACAAAAAGGAGCTTTTAGTGATTTCAAAGGAATCTAGACTTTTGATTGAGTAATTAAGTTTGAGGCATTTTGGAAGAGTTAGAAAAATGGGTTCCAAAAAGAAACCTGAAAGTGGTTTGATTCAAATGAACCGGTTCCATTTCAAATGAGTTGATTTTTGGAGCGGGTTGAAACTTGTGTTTTTGTATGGTTCGGTTTCATAATAAATTCAGCTTTATTTACTTGAGCCGAGAATCTATGATTTTAAGAGTTCCAATAAATCTTAAAGAATTGTATAGATTGACCTTCCCTAAAGACTTGGGACTCTGCCGAGAAACTTTTGTTATAAAATTCCATTGTTGGATGGATGATTTTAAATACTTTGAAATAAATCCTTAACTTGCCATGGTTTTGGAAGTTTTGGAAAGAGAATGCTGAGAGTGGCTTTGTTTTAAAAAAAAGGGAACTCACTTTGAGTAAATTTGGCTTATGAGCCTGAGATAATTTGAGAAATGAGATCTTTAAAGCCAAGGTTGAAAAGAGTTGAAATTTGATTTCAAAGTGAAATGGCTTGAGAAAAGTGAGTTATGGCTTAAATGCCGGTTCTATGAACTTGATGATGTTGAATGGTGGAATTACTGTTTTGTTATGGGCCGGAATGGCTGTGTATGATTATGAATATTGGCTGGTTCTAGATTGAACCGTGAGCCAGAATGGCTGTGTGTGATATTGATTTATGGCCGACTGTCGAATGAGTTGTGAGCCGTATGGCTGATTATGAATTATGAATTTAAACCGAAGGACTGTATTTATTGATAAATTGGTTGGTTCTGGATTGAACCGTGAGCCGGATGGCTGAAATGGATGGTGATCCATGATTGAATATAACTGCATGTATGCAATTGAATGATTTGTGAATTTAAGCCGAATGGCTGAGATGAAAGTTGTAAGCGAGTATGCTTGTGTTTTCTCTTTGGTTGTAAGGGTGACAGGGCACCGATACCCTCTAATGGCGACAGGGCGCAGATACCCTCTAATGGCGACAGGGCGCATATACCCTCTAATGGCGACAGGGCGCAGATACCCTCTAATAATGCGCAACAGAGAGACTGTGTCCGGGTTAGCTACCGGACACGTCGGGTTGGCTTGATAACCGACAGATGATATCATCAGCTACTAGAACAGGCATGCATCATATGCATCTATGTGACATTGTTTGGGTGTGCATATTATACTTGGTTTGCCTTTGTGATTAACTGCTAATTGTCCTACTTGCTGTAACTGTTTGTTTGTGCTTGAACTTCCTATCTGTGTTTGCATTTGGGACTCTGTTGGATTGTGGTGATTGGTTGATGGTTGGATTGTTTGGGCCTAGGGCCGTGGTTGAAAGGAGATGGACCGATGATTGGTTTCGGTTTTGGGTTTTTGGTTCGGAAAAGTATGAGATGCTAATTTGGTTCAGCATGGTTAAACCTTTTTGAAAGGCTTTTGAGTTTTTGAGAATTGAACGGTTCCTCTTCTAGAAAGGCTTTCCGACTTTACTTTTATTGTAAACTGTTGTTTTTGAAAAGAGGCATAAGACGGTTATTAATCACTGGTACGGTTGATCTTCACGTATCCTATTACAGTAATTCCCAAAAACCCTCTACTGAGAACCCTTTCGAGGATGATGTTCTCACCCGCTACATTTTTTCCCTTTCAAGATATGGGCGCTGAAGTCACGAAGAGTTTATTTATTTGTTATTGAGATGCTCTATATTGCTTTAGATTATTATTTTTGTACCCTCGCCTTTATCTTGATATACTCTATAAGAGGGATAGGATTTGTATTGGATAATGTTTGTAATATTACTTATATATATGTATGTATATTGGGAGCGGTTTTGCGGTTTAAAGTTTTAAACAGGCTCATATTTTAGTATTAAATAGTATAAGTGTCGTCGTAATATCCGAGCTATCATAGTTGCACAGCCGGAAGCGTGAGCTTTGGTAGTTAGGGTGTTACAGTTCTTATCCCCTATTTCCACCCCTTTCAGCTACTGGTACGAAGGTTTAATGCAGAGCTACAGGAGCATAGAAGATTATGTTTACAAGTTGAGTTGTTAGATTTTGTTTTTTCCCTCGTCGTTTATTGTTTTTTGTTTTTAGAGGGGATATGACTTGTATTTTGAGAATCTTAAAATAAGTCTATCTATTTAATGCAATGTGAGTATATATATGCCTTTGTGATTAAGTGGTTTAAAATAAAGAATCTTCATTTTCTTAATTAAATATTTTGGTTCATATTTGAGAAGGCTCAATATTAAAAAAATATAGTATGAAATTAAAGGAGTAGAGATAGGTGATGCTCAAACTTTTAGTACGATCATGAGGAGCTAAAAGTCAGAGTGTTATATTATGATATTAGAGCAGTTCATTCCTGTTAGAGACTTGGGAATGGACTGACTATGCTTCACTACATAATCTGAGTGTCTATCATGCTTAGTGACTTGTTCTGATAACAAGAGTTTAGATTTTATATGCATGACTGTCTGTTGATTAACGTTGTTACCTTACCATTGCATACCTCATAGTTGTAAGTTAGGCTAACTTAATACTAATGATTTATATATATATGGAAATACTAACGGGTTATCATAGACGAAATAAAAGTAATAGGTAATGCAAATCACGAGGTTTGGGGGACGTAGAGGTTATTTTTAAGGGTTTACTCCATTTTGAACTATGATCTTTGTTCGTGCCACGTAACTTAGTGCTCTATTTTCCTCTTTTATCATTTGCATTGAAGTTTCTTTCTTTAGATTTTCCTTTTGGGATATGATTTGACTATATTTCAACCATTCTTTATTGCTCTTGTATATCTCTGCTCGATTGCAATCCTAACTATTCACTTGATACATTTGAAATACTCATCCTTGATATTACTCATATTCCTCTTTATGAACCATGTATTCTTTGATCTTGCTTTGAACTTGGTTTCTTATAATAATGATTCTTCAGCATTTGAAGATGTTAGATGTTTTTTCTTGATTAGTTTGCACCAAAACATCCACTCTTACCGTGCCTCGTGATAGGCGTACTATTTATTCATTTATTTTTCATCTCTTTTATCCCTTGTTTCAATTTTTTCGAAACCAGATTTGATTATCCATCTTTATCAATATTTGTACACTTCTTCATAAATCCTTTACCCTTCGATCTAATTTTGAATTAATTTTGACGCAACACATAATTCTCAAAATCTTCCTTTATTTTATATTCCTTTAATTAAGTTTGAGTTTATTTATGCCATGGGAAATTTCTGGATATGACAAGCAATACGTTAGTTCTGCGGAATACGGTTGTCACGAAAAATAGACTATTCTCTTAGTCGAAATGGCTTAAAGAAAATAGATCGCTTGCAAATGTATCCTTTCTGAACTTTTATCTTTGGCATTGCTTAGGTTCTTCTTCAAGCATCTTGCACCCTTTGATCTTGAGCTAGATTTAGGGCAATAATCAAATTTTAATTCTTCAAAAATATTGTCATTGACTTTGGTTATCTATATTTGTGAACTTGGTAAATTAGCTTGTATTTTCTTCAACTTATTCTGTTACCTTTTCTTTTATTGTTCCTATCCAAGTTCCTTCTCTCATATTCTTCCTTACGGTACAATTTAACTCTCTTTCTAGCGGATTTCGTATTTTGTGCACTTCTATTTGATGAGATTCTACTCATCTTTTCAAATTCTGGTAACTATTTTCTGTGATGTTCAACCTTTTTTCTGAATTTTGGATTTCTTTGTTCAAACTTGAGCTTATTTGTTAAAATTACAAGTCCTTGGATTCTAAGTTTAATTTGTATTAAACCTATCATACAACCTCTGCACCACACTACACTTTTTCAAATATTTTCACACGATACTATTTTCCTCATGTTTGAAAACTGAACATGTAAAATCTTTCTGTTTTTCTTTGACATGTTTGAAAGAGCAGTTAGTATGAATCTTTTTCATCTTCTATCAATTTTCGAGGGCGAAAATTTTTGTTAGGTGGGTAGAATGTAACGACCCACAATTTTAAAAATATAAATATAAATAAGTTATCATTCATTTTATAAATTGGAGTTCTTTATTTTAGAAATTATTTTTTTATAAGTAATTAAATTAATTTTATAACTATTTGAGTTCAATTAAATTTAGATTCTTATATATATTTTTATTATAATGAAATATTTTATATAATTAAAACTATAATCTTAGTAATTTATAAATAAAGAAAATTATATATATATATATATTTTAATTTGAGTAATTTATATTTTTAATTTAAAAATAATGTTTACTTAACAATACTATTATCGAGCTCAATATCCGCCGATATGAATAAATATCGGTACTCTTCGGTGAACTTAACTTTACTAATGTTTCATCGTATATCTTTTTTTATTATATTACTAATGTCATTAATATTAGTAACTTATATATATTATTACTTGTGTTTTAATATATCGAGTTTTCATAATTATCTATTTAGGATATTTGTAACTTGAATCGCTGACTTAGCAGCTTCAAACCATGACAAATGTCCCTTCCCTTGCCACTACACGATCATCACTTTATTCTTTTATTTCCATTCAGCTAAACCAAGAGGGAAAAGAGAGGGAGGGACCGTGAGTGAGAGAAGAGAGATTCTGTGGATGCCATGAACCTTTGACGTTCAATTTCTTGAGATCCGTAACTCTAATAAAAAAATCTAATCCGACCAAAGTGTTCGTATCTTTCTCTTCTACGTGTTGGTGTCATTTTTATTTGGTAGAAGTTGATGATGACGTAGCTCCCCTTCCACTTGAGTTCGGCCAATTAGAGTTCTAGGAGGTACATATCATTTATGACGTTTTCTTCTTTGGCAGCTCGGTCAGAAGCTTCTTCAGAGTTTCGAGTATTTTGATTTCGTACGGAGGTAGGATTTTGGTAACTTATCAATGATTAAATTTGTATTAAATAAGTGATTTGATATTGTGATTGATTATTGATTGATTTTATGTTCAATTTCTGTGATATATTGATGTATTTGTGAAGTTCATGGCTTGACTGTGATGAAAGCAGCAGGGTGTAACACCCTATCTTTTAGCACCTCATGATTGTACTAAAAGTCTGAGCATTACTTACCTCTAAATCTTTTTATTCTATACTATGTTCTTAATAAATCAAAAATCAAATAATAGAACCTCTCAAATCCAATCTTTTTCAAAATAATATTTCAAACAAAGTCTTAAATTTTATGACAAAATTTCGGCAGCATCTCCCCTAAAACTCAGAATTTGCCACCCTTCTCAAGTCCCATCCCAACCAATTCTCAAATTCTTTCAAATTGTTTTTAATAAACCAAAACCATTTCTAATAAAAAAGAAATTATAAAATTAAACCAATAAAAAATCCAACTGCTTCCAAAATCAAACCATTTTCAGATCTCAAAGCATTCCATCAATTCATTTCTTATTAAATCTCAATGTCATCATCAAATTCCACCAATTCCACTTGATTACCAACAACATTTTAGCCCTAAATTCATCAAAATAATTCGGTTCTTGGCTACACTTAAACTGACCAAACTCCAAACTAATTTCAATATATCACAAAAATTCAACATAAATTCAGTCAAATTCAACCAATAATCAATGAAACAAACATTCACTTATCAAATTCACATTTAATTATTATAAAGTTACCAAAACCCTACCTTCGTGTGAAATCAAAATACTCGAGGCTACGGAGAAATTTTCTGGCCGAGCTGCCTAGTGCACGAAATTGTGATCTCAATGGCGCCAACAACTTGGTACACACAATTGTAATCTCAACTCTTTTTCACAACTTCGCACAACTAACCAGCAAGTGCACTGGGTCGTCCAAGTAATAAACCTTATGTGAGTAAGGGTCGATCCCACGGAGATTGACGGCTTGAAGCAAGCTATGGTCATCTTGTAAATCTCAGTCAGACGGATTCAAATGGTTATGGAGTTTTAATAATTTAAAAGATAAATAAGCATAAAATAAAGATAGAGATACTTATGCAATTCATTGGTGGGAATTTCAGATAAGCGTATGGAGATACATTGTTCCTTATGAATCTCTGCTTTTCTACTACCTTCATCCAATCCTTTATACTCCTTTCTATGGCAAGCTGTATGTTGGGTGTCACCGTTATCAATGGCTACTTCCCATCCTCTCAGTGAAAATGGTCCTTTATAGTTTCTGTACGACTAATCAACTGTCGGATTGCTCGTCTCGGATGAAAAATACCATGCATAGATATCGTATGGCTAATCAGCTGTTGGTTCTCGATCGTGTAGGAATAGGATTTACTATCCTTTTGCGTCTGTCACTACGCCCTACAATCGCGAGTTTGAAGCTCGTCACAGTAATCCCATCCCAGATCCTACTCGGAATACCACAAACAAGGTTTAGACTTTCCGAATCTCAGGAATGCTGCCAATGGATTCTAGCCTATACCACAAAGATTCAAATCTCGGATTCAGATTCCCCATTGACAAAGGAGAGTCGATGTGAATCGTTGATTAGAAACCCAAGAGATATACATTCAAGCTTGTTTTCATGTAGAACGGAAGTGGTTGTCAATCACGCGTTCATAGGTGAGAATGGTGATGAGTGTCACATAATCATCACATTCATCATGCTATGGTGTGTAAAAACTCCACCGTTGAAAATACATAAGTGAAAATAGGGTAGGCATGGCCGAATGGCCAGCCTCCCAAAACGTGAACAATGGTCCAAAGATGTTCAAAAAGCTCTAAGATGTCTAATACAATAGTAAAAAGTTCTATTTATACTTAACTAGTTACTAGGGTTACAGAAATAAGTAAATGATGCAGAAATCCACTTCCGGACCCACTCGGTGTGTGCTTGGGCTGAGCATTGAAGCTTTCACGTGTAGAGGCCTTCCTTGAAGTTAAACACCAGTTTGTAACTTGTTTCTGGCGTTTGACTCTAGCTTGCAACTTGTTTTTGGCGTTTAACGCTAGAATAGGGCATAAAGCTGGCGTTGAACGCCAGTTTGTGTCGTCTAAACTCGAGCAAAGTATAGACTATTATATATTGTTGGAAAGCCCTAGATGTCTACTTTCCAACGCATTTGAGAGTGCACTATTTAGACTTTTGTAGCTCCAAAAAATTCATTTCGAGTGCAGGGAGGTCAGAATCCAACAGCATCAACAGTCCTTTTTCAGCCTCTGAATCAGATTTTTGCTCAGGTCCCTCAATTTCAGCCAGAAAATACCTGAAATCACAGAAAAACACACAAACTCATAGTAAAGTCTAGAAATATGATTTTTGCATAAAAACTAATAAAAATATACTAAAAAGTAGCTAGATCCTATTAAAAACTACCTAAAAACAATGCCAAAAAGCGTATAAATTATCCGCTCATCACTGCCGAAAAAAAATGTCAGAAATTATCTGTGCCTCCTAGAATTCCAGTTGGCCGAACTCAAGGGGTAGAGGAGTGATGTCACCATCAACTTCCACCGATCAAAAGTGGCACCAACGTGTAGAGGAGGAGAATACGAACACTTTTATCGGTTTAAATTTTTTATTGGAGATACGGATTTCAAAAAATAGAATGCCAAAGGTCAAAAGTTCCATGGTTTCTCATTCTCTCTCTCTCACGGCCATTCGTTCTTTTCTTTTCTAACGAATACACTGAAGAAGATGATTATTAATGAGAATTAGCATGCTTAAGGTTTGGATGACATATGGTGGGGCTATGTGTCATTCATTTAAACTGTTGAGTAAGCGATTCAAGTTATAAATATTCTAAATAGATAATTATAAAAACTGGATATATTAAAACACAAGTAATAATATATATGAGTTACTAATATAAATTACATTAGCAATATAATAATAAAAGATATATGGTGCAGCATTAGCAAAGCTAAGTTCACCAAAAAGTACCGATATTTTCTCATATCGGCGAATATCAAGCTCGCTAATACTATTATTAACTAAACTCTATAATTGTTATTATTTTATAAATTAAAAATATCAATTACTCAAATTAATATATATATATATATATATGTAATTTTCATTATTTATAAATTACTAAAATTATAGTTTTAATTATATAAAATATTTTATCATAACAAAAATATATATGAATATGAATTCAATTCAATTCAAATAGTTATAAATTAATTTAATTACTTTTAATAAAATAATTTCTAAAAATAAGGAACTCTAATTTATAAAATAAATTATAACTTATTTATATTTATATTTTTAAAATTGAGGGTCGTTACACAGGGATTAAACTATTTTGGTGATTTTTGGGCTAGAATATCCTTGAGAATAAAGTATAAATTGGTGAGGTGTGATGGCGGAGAGATTAAATTTAAAAGTTACGAAGAATAGGAAATCGAAAAACTCGAGAACAGATTGGAGCACAAGTAATATTTTAAGAGAAAAAGGTTAAGGTTTTGATTTTGGTATAAAAGAAAGATTTGTAATTAAATTCTATTTTTAAAGGTAACATTGTGTTTGTATATAAAAATCGAGGTACTATTCGTAATTATATAAGTTTTCGGCTATTTTTGTAATAAATAAAGTACAGGGTTAAAATGGGTATTTTGTAAAGGTTTAGGGTTGATTTTATAAATATTGAGAGATAAGTGAGATTTCAAATATAATTTTATAAAAATGTTGGATAAACATGAAATATTTAAAAGTTTGAAGTTTAAAACGTGGATAATAAGAGTTTAAGAATAAAAGCTTTACGAAGCTAAGTTTTTTTAAAAGAAAGCTATAAATATTATTTATTTACTATTTAAATTATTTTATTTATATTATTGTTATCATTTTATTGAGAATATTTAAGTCAGAAAAGAGCAAACAGAAGAACTCTTACAAGCTTTAGAGGACGCAGTTGATTTAAGAATTTTATGACACTTTTTCATAAGACATTAGGGAAAGGTGAGGGAAGAATGTGAAATTAAATTATGATAAAGAAAAGAAGTAAGAAAATAAAAGAGAAATATGAGAAAGAAAAGAAAAGAAAAAGAACAAAAAGAGAATGATGTATTAAGTAAAAGGATCTTTGCCACAGAAGAGTAGATATAAAAGAAGGTATTAATTAAAGGGATCTCTACCACAGTAGAGTAGAGAGCGAAGATTGAAAAGAAATTGAGTGATGTTGGGCCATAGTGCCAAGTGTCTAGTGAGGATAGTGATTCGTAACGTTCACTTGATACTATAAGGACGGCTCAGGGAGGACGACGATGTGTAACGCTCACTAGTGTAACACCCGAACTATCAAAGCTCACGCTTCCGGCTATGCGACTCTAATAGCTCAGACATTACAATGACTCCTATACTATTTAATACTAAAACATGAGTCTGTTTAAAACTTTAAATCGCAATACCGTTCCAAAATGCTTTTGATATATATATATATAATTTTAGAAGCACTAACCAATACAATTTCCTATCCCTCTTACAGAATATATAAAGATAAAGGCGAGGGAACAACAAATAATAACTAAAGCAATACAAAGCATCGCGACAACAACTAGATAAACTCTTCATGACTTATGCGTCCAAATCCTGAAAGGAAAATTTGTAGGAGAGTGAGAACAACATCCTCGAAAGAGTTCTCACTATAAGGTTGCAGAATTACTATAATAGGATACGCGAGATAATAAAATCGTTACAGTGATTGAAAACCGCATTATTTATCTTTTCAAAAGCAACAGTTTACTATAAAAGAGAAATCTGAAATCTTTTCTAAAAGAGGAACTATTCAATTCTTAAAAACTCAAGAGCCTTTCAAAAAATTTATCTATGCTGAACCAAATTAGCCTTTCATACTTTTCCAAACCAGAAATAACAACTAGACATGGCCTTCGACCCACCTCATGATCAACTACGGCTCTAGCCCCAAACAACCCAAACAACAACCAATCACCACAGTCTAACAGAGTCTCAGTCGCAAATACAAATAGGAAAGTCAAGCACAAACAAATAGTTACTGCAAGTAGAACAATTAGCAGTTAATCACAAATAATCACAAAGGCAAACCAAGTACAATATGCACACCCAAACAATGTCATATATATGCATATAAAGCATGCCTGTCCTAGTTGCTGATGATATCAGCTATCAGTTATAAAGCCAACCCGACAAGTCCTGGTAGCTAACCATTGGACTGTCCCTCTTTCGTGCATCCCCAACTCGAGTTATTCACAAGAGATAATCATAATTCACATCCAACACCCTCACTGGTGTATATTTAAGGGGCGAGCTCATCTGGAACTTTCACAGTATCCGGCCACACTTACGACATAGGGTCAGCAGAGTATCAAGTCTCAACCTGGAGCTCGTGGTGGCTAGCCACTGCTACTACCCGGGAAACTCGTATCTCAGATAGTTGGAAGTGCAAAATCACAATATCAATAAGTTAGCATATATGCATTTATTCTCAGCCATAAATCAACATTCATTTCAGCCATCCGGCTTAAATACATGACTTATAAGCAGCCATCTAGCTCATAATATATTTCGCAATCAGCGATAATTCATTATCATACACAGCCACTCCAGCTCATAACAAAAATAGCACTTCCATCATCCAACATCATCAAATTCATAAAAATCATTATTCAAGCCATAAATCACTTTTTCTCAATTCACTTCACTTTGAAATCAAATTTTAGCTCTTTTCAGCCTTGGCTTTAAAGTTCTCATTTCTCAAACCATCTCAGGCTCATAAGCCACTCTTACTCAAAGTAAGTTTCCCTTTTAAAACAAAGCCACTCTTGGCATCCTCTTTCCAAAACTTCCAAAACCATGGCAAGTTAAAGATTTATTTTGAAATATTCAAAATCACCCATCCAACAATGGAATTTTATAACAAAAGTCTCTCGGCAGAGTCTCAAGTCTTTAAAGAAGGACAACCTATCTCAATTCCTTAAAAACTCATTGACACTCTTAAAATCATAGATTCTTGGTTCAAGTAAATAAAAACTGAATTTATTATGAAATCAAGTCATACAAAACCACAAGTTCCATCCCAATCCAAAAATCAATTCACTTGAAATGGAACCAGTCCATTTGAATTAAACCACTTTCAAATTTCTTCTTGAAACTAATTCTCTAACCTCTTCCAAAATGTCTCAAACGTAATTATTCAATCAAAAGTCTAATTTCCTTTAAAATCACTAAAAGCTCCTCTGAACGAAATCTTTAAGTCTAACCAAGAGCAAGAGTCCATTTTATATTAAAATCAATATTAGAACATAATTCTTTCCTTCAATGGTGCAAATGGTAAAATAATTCATTTCTAAATAAGTCGAACTCAAGACATATAGTTTTCTTAAATAAATTACGCTCGAAAACATAAATATTTTCTCAATAAATCAAATAATATAATTTCTCCAATCCAAACCTTTCTAAATAACTTTTCAAACGAAGTCTAGAATTTTTATAGAAATTTCGGCAGCACCTCCCCAAAAACATGGGCTTTGCCACCCAGTTCGGGTCCCAACTAAACCGTTCCACAATCCTTTTTAATAGTCCAAATCCAAAATCAGTTCAAGAGCAAGCTAAATCCAACAGTCAACTCATTTTCATATCTCAAGGAAACCGTTTCAAAATTAAATCATTATCAACTGATTAAACTCATTTCAAAAACTTTAAAGAAACTGTTCAGCATAATTCATTTATCAAAACCAACTCAATTAAAGCAAACCAGGCTGAATTCAAAAGTGTATTCTATTTTTCACGTTATCAAGAAAATCAACTCAACTCAACTCAATTCCCAATGGATTAAACTCGATCTCAAATCTTTAAAAAGGATCAACTTCAAAAACATTCCGTTTCTCAAAGCCGCACAACAATCCAGTCAAAAAAACATTCATAATCATTCAAGACAACCAAACAATACATAAGACTGATACAATCACCAAATATACATTGTCTCCCATCAGTATCCATATGTAATAATTCCAATATATAAAACCTAGTTTTTGGAAAAAGCCCCTACCTCTACATATTGAAACCACAACCCAACCTTGTTAACTGACTCCTTTCGTCTCGACCCAAAACGACTGCAACCAAAACCTCAGCTCCACATGCGTTCTCAACAACCACTACAACTCTAATCGTAACATATAATAATCAGGACTCCAGCCCCACGTTACCAAAACTCATATTCATTAACCAAACACAACAGAATACTAACGCGAGGCTTTTCGAAACATACTTACTTACCGAAATAACACAATGAGGCAGCTGTGATTCCGAACCGACCCGGCAACAGCTCCGGTAGCGGCCAGAAGCTCCAGTGGATCAACTATAATAACCACGCAGCATCAAAACTTTCTCGCAATCTAAAAAGACAGAACCTCAATTAAAATCCTTACCGGTAGAATTTTTCGGCGACTGCAGAAACTGCCAAAAGCTTCGGCGGTGATCCCAGAAGTCACAGAACCACTCCCGGTGGTCAGAATCACAGAGACGTAGCTTCCTTCTCTGGCAGCGACACCTGCGGCGACCTGAACCATTTTTTGACAGTGGCAGTTCCGACGGAGGCGGCACCGGCGACGCGAGCACAGCTGGGCACGGTGGTTGAACCCCAGCTCAGCCTCAGATCTCTCTGTCTCTCCTGCTCGGCGTGACTGGATGGCCTTCTTCTCAACGGCACGGCGGTGGCAAACCCTAGCAGTGGTGGTGGCGGCTCAGCAGAGACGAGTTCCTCCGGCTCGTACAGCAGCGCCGTCGAGAGAAGCAGCGGCAACAACAGTGTCGTCCTCTACCACCGCGCGTGCGCTCTCGATTCGTGGATCACCAAGGACAGCGATGATGATGCGGCCTCACGGGACGGCGACGCTCCTCCTCGCGTGACTCTCTCACCATTTCTGGTGACGGGTCAGAACGAGTAGATCTGCGGTGACAGGTCAGACCCGCACCTCCTCTTCCCGCGGTTGAGCCCTCTCATGCTCGTCCTTCCTTCGGTGTTCCATGACAACGGCAACGGTGGTGGTGAGGCCCATCGGTGCCAGCGCCCCTACATCTCCTCTCCTTCTTCCTGCAGTAGCTCCCTGTCTCTCTCTCCGTTTCTTTCTTCGAGTGTGTGTGTGCTGAGAGTGTAAGGAAGAGTGACGGCGGTGAGGTTGTGTGCTGAGGGTGAGTGGGGTGAGGTGTTAGGGTTTGGGGGTGGTGTGGGGGTAGTTTAGGTATTTTCATTAAAAGTAGGGTTAGTAGTGTAATTTCGAATAATAATAGGAACAATATGATAATTGGAACCCAATTTAAATCCAACACTAATTATATATAGAAAATACTATTTATCCATCAATTTTACAAATTATTTTCAATAAAATGTTCAAATCTAAAAATTAGAAATAATATAATTAATTTCTCTATTTTCCAAAACAGCAGTATTAATATATTAAAATATTAATTATTTAGTCCAAATCATATAAAATCCTTATTATTTCATAACTACTAACTTTATAATTTGAATATAGAAAATAATTCAATAATTGTAAAATTGGATAATAATCTTAATTTATTTTAAATTCTATTAATCGAAACTTGCTTTAATTTTCTTTAATAAAAAAATTTTTGAAATTAAATCTACAAAAATACTAAATTTGAAATTAGCTCATGATAGCCCTTTTTCAAAAGTTCTGGATCTTATAACTAGAGACCAAAAGAAAGGCTCTCCCATGAGGACGGCAGTGCGTAACACTCATGGAGGGGACATTGGCTAAGATAAGGACGGCAGTACGAAACACTTATCTCAAGACCAGTGTCGGGAATCAGGCAATAAACTGACACATGAGCTCATGGCCAGTATAGGATTAGACATGCATCATACTTGTCTGCGCATATTTGTTTGTGATTGTGTTTTCTATGATTGCATGTGCTTGTGATTGGATTCTATGTTCTGTAATTGCTGAGTTGGCTTATACTTTATTTACTATGAACATAATGAAACGAACTTAACTTCTAACCCCGACCCTACTGAGAACTCCCCAGTTCTTACCCCCTATTTCCACCGCTTTCAGCTACAGGTGCGAAAGT
This sequence comes from Arachis duranensis, assembly GCF_000817695.3. Classification (NCBI taxonomy): domain Eukaryota; kingdom Viridiplantae; phylum Streptophyta; class Magnoliopsida; order Fabales; family Fabaceae; genus Arachis; species Arachis duranensis. The sequence goes on from NC_029777.3 coordinate 28,973,439, forward strand.
TTAGTGCGGAGCTACTGGTGCGCAAAATTAGAACTCGCACAACTGAACTGGCAAGTGCATCGAGTCATCCAGGTAATACCTCAGGTGAGTGAGGGTCGATCCCACAAGGATTATTGGATTGAGCAATCAGTGGTTATCCTGCAAATCTTAGTCAGGCGAATAGAAAGATAGTTGTTGTTTGTTGTAGGCGCATAAACAGAACAATAACAAAAAGACGTAGAAACAATGATAGGAAATCAGTTAAGGCCTCGGAGATGCTTGTTCTTCCGGATTAATACTTCATACTGACTAACTTAACAATAAGTGATTTATTCAATGGCAAGGTTGTAAATGATTAAGCCAAGGCCAGTGGTCATTAATCTCCTCTGATCCAAACTAAATGCCAGGGCCAGTGGCCATTCAATCCGAACGAGGGTGAAGCTCACTCAATTCAATCTCTGGTGATCCTACTCAAACGCCACGAACAAGGTCGGATCTTTCGGATCGGAGAATGAAGCTCTATGATTCTAGCCTTAGTGCCACAGAAACCTCAATTACCCATGACTAACGAGACTTTATGTCACATATCCTAATTAGCCCAGATAACTTGTTGGAATCTGTGATGCATTCTCAAGCTACAGCTCAATACTATCCCGCGAGGGACTCGCAAGAACTCATGTAGAATAAGGGGTCTTTCATAAGAATGAAGAACGACAATGAATTATAGAATGGAATCAAACATATATTAAAGTAGAAAAGTAATGATATTAATCCATAGGAATGAGCAGAGCTCCTATCCTTAACTTAGGAGGTCTAGTTGCTCATGCTTTACAAAGAAAACAGATAAAAATGTGTAATGTAATGTGTATGTACTTCTTCCCTCCTGGGAGGCATAGTCCTCGGGGGAAGGAAGTCTCTTATTTATAATAAAAACTCTAAGACTAAACCTAAAAGATATTTTTTTTAATTAAAAATTATAAAAAAATAAGCTAAGAAGTGCTAAAATCCACTTTGGGACCCACTTGGTGAGTGTTTGGGCTGATGCCTGGTGTCTAACTCAAGTTCTGGGTGTTCAAATTTGGTTTCAACTCCCTGGCTAGCATTGAATGCTTGTTTTGGGCGTTCAACTTGGGAGGTTGGTCCTCCTTAGGAGTTGAACGCCAGAAAGGAAGTTAGGCGTTCAATGTCCGTTTTGGGCAGTCCTTTCCAAAGAAAAGTATAGACTATTATATATTACTGCAAAGATCTGGAAGTTAGTTTCCAACACCATTGAGAGCGCGTCAATTGGACCTTGGTAGCTCCAAATATGCTCGTTGGAATAGACAGAAGTCAGGATCTGACAGCCTCTGCTATCCTTTCTTTGCCTCAAAATCAGACTTTGCCAAAACTTGCCAATTTCACCCAAAAATCACCTGAAATCATAAGAAAAATACAAAAACTCAAAGTAGCATCCAAATATGAATTTTTATACTAAAACCTATTAAAACTTAATAAAACTTAATAAATTAAACTAAAAACACTATGAAAATGTAATGAAAAAGGGTATAAAATACTCCGTCATCAACTACAGGAGCATAGAAGATTATGTTTACAAGTTGAATTGTTAGATTTTATTTTTCTCTCTTTGTTTATTGTTTTTAGTTTTTAGAGGGGATAGGACTTGTATTTTGAGAATCTTGAATAAGTCTATGTATTTAATGCTATGTGAGTATATATATATACCTTTGTGGTTAAGTGGTTTAAAATAAAGAATCTTCGTTTTCTTAATTAAAGATTTCAATTCATATTCACAAAGACTCAATATTAAATAAATATAGTATAAAATTAAAGGAGTAGTGATAGATGACGCTCAAACTTTTAGCACGATCATGAGGTGCTAAAAGTTAGGGTGTTACATGCTTGCATTGTATTTTGTTTCCCCAGGGTTCTTGCTTGCTATTTTTATTGTAAGGAATAAAAAGTAGACAAAAACATCAATAGTTACACTCGAATTTGATTGATATACACCTAAATACCAGCCGCATACATCCAAATATTAGATACACCTCTATTATTTTTTGTATTAGATGATATTATATGAGTTCAAAATTATATTCAAGTCAACCAAACATGCATAAAATGACATCAGAAGTACAAGACAATACTCTATTTCTAGTTACACTAGGTATAGGACAACAGCACCAGTTACACTCAAATTTGATTGATATACACCAATACTAGTCACATACACCCAAATACCAATCACATACACCCAAAATACCAGTCATATACACTTCTATTTTTTTTATTACATGATATTATATGAGTTCAAAATAATATTCAAGTCAAGTAAACCTACATAAAATGATACCAGAAGAACAAGTACAAATTCAAGTTACAGTCGAATTTACTTGAAATACAACGAAAGTTTCTATTTATACAAACTCAATTCTAAACATGCAAACATGCACAAAAACACATTAAAATATACGTTAAACTATTCGCGAAACAGAACGTAAAACAGTTATTGCTGATTGAACAGTTTGACGAGAACAATAATATCTATTTTCAATCAAGAACACATAATGAATCTACTTAATAAATATAAATACGACGATATCGTGTTTTGCGTTCGAAATGAGAAAGACAAAAGTGAAAAACCTCGACGATTAGTGAAATGGTACCTTGAATAATCTTTCTTCTTTTATTTTGGTGTTTTTATGGTGATTTTCACGTTTTCTTATTGATTTTCTTGAGTGTTGACAACGATTTTGACAGTTTCTTGACAGATTTTGAACGTGATTTGAATTTTTACGGTTGTGATTTTGATAAAAAAAAAAAAGAAGAAGAATCGTTTTTCATAATGGTGACTTCGTGAGTAAGCGCGCTATGAAAATTATTGAGTAGCGCGTGTGTTTACACGATCATATGAGTGAGGATTGTTTTTGTTAAGTTTGACCCAACTTATATGACTTATAAACTAAAAAAATTTATATATATAACAAATATGTATTTTATATTAGTAACTAATTTTAGTATAACTTTACTATAGCCTTATATATATCAATAAATTAGCGAGACATATTTTTGTTTGGCTTAATGTTATTACTAAATCTAATTTCTACCCATACAAAAGATTGTGTAACTATTTAAATAGTCATTCAAATTATTGAATTGATTAATTGACAGTATGGCAATAATTTATAGTATCCAAGTATATTTAACTAAATTCTTTCAATGTTTTCATATTATAAAAGTTCATAGAAAATTAAAAGAAAAATAACGTGGAGGCATGGGTGTATTTATCTAAATAATTTGTAAGATAAAATACTATTTTTGTTTCTAATGTTTGGACCATATTTTAATTTAATTTTTAAAATTTTAAATATTTTATCTTTATCCCAAAAGATTTTAAATAGATTTAATATTATTCTACCGTTAAATTTGACACTAATAAATAATAAAACGAGTGATATAGATGTTAACAATGTTATTGTTAAGGCATATTTTTTTTATTGTCGTAGAAAAATATAACCAATATTTTTTTAACATTTCTTCTTTTCGATTTCCTTCATATAAAAAAAATTCCGAAATTCTAACTCTTTGCACATCATAATATATATAATTAATGAAATTTGTTATTGATGTCAAATTTAAATATCAATTCAAATTTAAATCTTACCTTATTTAAAATCTGAATCTTATCTTTTCTTATTTTAAATTGAAATCTTATGAATCATATCATATCACAAGTTAATTTGAAACAGAATCAGTTAGCATTTCATCCGAACTTAGAATTCAAATTTAAAAATAGAATAACTAATTATTCTTATTTCTCATTTAATATTTTCAATTATCATATTATTATATTCTTAATGCTAGAAAAAATTATATTAATATTCTATTTGAATTAACATAGTTATTTATTTTGATCAAACTAAAATAATAATAAATAATTCTTTAACAAAGATTATAACACTCGTTAGTATATGACCCATAGGTTCAACACTAAGCGAGTAGTAAATTAGTCTCATAGCGTCTAGCAATACTCCTTAACGAATCGATAGTATGAAAAAATATATTTTTACTAAGAACCTAAGAAGAACAAAGTATAATTCCTTCTATCTTTTGAACTCTTTTTGTTAACTTTTAGAGTATGATTTAGTTGTCAAACTCCAACTTGTTAAATTTATTATAATAAACTGTGACTGACCTAAAAAACTCATTTCTTTATTTATTGAATTTTCTTGACCAAGATTTTATTCATCTCAGTCATTATAATCATAGAGTTCAAATTCTTTACTAAGAGTTGACGAATTTTTTACGGACTAATATTAATTTTTACAAGTAGTTAAATCATACCAAATATCCATTCAACTAACACCCTAGGGTATTAAGTGTCCAGAATCAAAGTATGATAAATACATTGTTAATTATTATGATAATTGCAAGTCAAAGAAATTCTAATACCATGTTCATCTTGAGAATATCTTATTAATAAGTTTATGGTAATTATAACCATTAGGAGTTCTCCAAATGAGTCAATTCAATTATCATATCTCCATAT
>NC_029777.3:28978013-28986138 GCF_000817695.3 Arachis duranensis
TTTTATGACTAAAAATAATTTAGATTAAACTATAAAATATTTATTTTGAATATTATGATCAGTACCATAATGATAAATTTCTAAATTTGATCAAGGACCTTATTACATTAACCATTTAATATAATAACAATAACAAATTATTTGACATATGATATATTGGATTGTGGTCATACTATTTATTCCTAACATCAATCATCAACAATCCAAAATCAAAGGAAAAATTTATAAATTAATGATTATTAGTAGATCGATTTTATTTACATACTAAAATCAAACATTATTAACTGTTTTATATACTAATTATTTATATCAAATTTAACAGTGAGACAATATTAAATCTATTTAAAATGTTTTTGGTCTGAAATAGTATGTGTGAAACTTTTTGAAATTGAAACAAAATATTTAAAATATTAAAAGCCAAATTAAAATTTAATTCAAATATTAAAAGTAAAATAATACTTTATTCTAATTTATATTTAGTAACTCCAGCTGAGATTTGGGAACAAGAACGAAAAAGGGAAAAAAAAACCATGATATTAATAAACAAATTTCGTAACATGTACACTTGCTGATGATATGTATATTACTATTTAACTGCATTGAGTGAAGGGATTGCGACCCAACGAGAATAATAATATGGGGTGTGGTAAGTGGCAACTACCTCGAAAATCAATTTTGTTCTTGAAGGCTAATAAGCAAAACACAATATTATAAATTATGCAATAGAATCTTACTGGTCACATACTTGTTTCTTTCTGAGCCAACTAATATAAAATTGGACTTTCTTAATTAATTGGTGATAATTATTGTGATTCTAACCTGTCATTGGACGAGTGGTCAGCGTTCCAAGGCGGAGGCATATATCTCTATTAAAAAAAGCAACGTCTTGCACCAGTAGACTATACGAAGACCCAGAGAGAACTAAAAGAAGAAAAAATTAAGTATAAAGAAAAAAAAAAAAAAACAAAAGTAAGCACTAGGAAGAAATGTAGCCCTAGGAAGTTGTTAGATAATATCGTAAAAGCAAAATGGAAAAATCTAGCTCAGGACTTGGAAGTTGCTTGTTAGATGCTATAATAAAAGCAAATTGCGATAAAAAAACAAAAATAGATACCTAAATCAATTTTCAAAAGTATTTGAGAAGACATTTTATATTTTAAGGGAGTTATTAATTTGTCTAATCATTAATTATAATTTTTGGACTTTAATTGTTTTTTAATAAAATTTGTTAACATCTTATTTATTAAAAATATCATATCTATTCAAGTTTTATTGCTATTTAAATCCAACCAAAGTTTAACACCAACAAAAGTCACTCTCATTAAAAGAATGTGTATAAGCGTCCAAAATTCCGAAAAACGTTACATGTCTCTTCACGCTTTAATATGAAAAAACGTTCATATCTCCTACTCAAAACTGCAACAAAAAAATTTGAAGTTTCTTTAAATATCTCTCAAAAATCTTTCAAATTCTCTGCAGAAATTACTGCAGAATTCGATGGTGCATTTAAGATCATCAACAGAAAACACAAAAAAGAAAACAACAAAGATTTCTCAAGGTATTGACATAACTACTTGTTCATTATATTCAGCTTTCTCCTTCGTATTTCTTGCATTTCTCGCATTTCCATTAGTTCAGTTTAAGGTTTAATGGATCAAGTTCGTTCATTTAGTAAATCAAATTTCTCAGATTTAATTTTTTCTTGTTTTTTTTCTGTAACTAGGGTGTCTAATGAAATGTGTTGTTAGTTTATTGATTCTGAAAAATAATTTCGGTTTATTTCTTAGCTTAATTGAGGTTCATTTGGATCCAAAAATGAATTGGATGTGTTTTTATTGATGATTGAGTCTTCTTGATTGCTTGTTCAAATTTGAACAAATTTCGGTTCATTTGTATGTTAATTAAGGTTCACTTGATGCTGCTGATAAGTATTGACCAAATTTTTTATTACTTAAGAAATTTCGATTCATTTCTTGGTTTAATTGAGGTTCATTTAGATCTAGAAATGAATTCGATGTGTTTTTGTTGATGATTCAGTCTTTTTGACTGCTTGTTTAAATTTGAACTAATTTTAGTTTATTTGTGTGTTAATTGAGGTTCACTTGATGCTGTTGATAAGTATTGACTAATTTTTTATTTCTTAAGTAATTTCGGTTCATATCTTAGTTTAATTGAGATTCATTTGGATCCAAAAATAAATTCAATGTATTTTTATTAATGGTTGAATCTTTTTTATTGCTTGCTCAAATCTAAACTAATTCGGTTTATTTGTGTGTTAATTGAGGTTTACTTGATGTTGTTTTTAAGTATTGACCAAATTTTTATTCCTTAAGTACTTTTGGTTCATTCTTAGTTTAATTGAAGTTCATTTGGATCCAAAAATGAATTCGATATATTTTTATTAATAATTGAATCTTTCTTTTACTGCTTGTTCAAATATGAACTAATTTGTGAATTAATTGATATTCACTTGATGCTGATGTTCAGTATTGGCCAAATGTTTTGTTCCTTAAGTAATTTCGGTTTATTTCTTAGTTGAATTGAGGTTCATTTGGTTTTGTTTGGCTTGACTTTGCTAAACTTGTTCATGTGTGCTTGTTTAGTTAGTTATAGCTCTGATTTTCGTTAGTTGTATATATTCAATGTGTTTTTGTTGATGATTGAGTCTTTTTTACTCCTTGTTCAAATCTAAACTAATTTTGATTCATTTGTGAATTAATTGATGTTCACTTCATACTACTGTTAAGTATTGACCAAATTTTTTATTTCTCAAGTAATTTTGGTTCATATCTTAGTTCATATCGTTTTATTTCTTGGTTCATTTAGGTTCATTTCTTAGTTTATTTCGATTCATATGAATAAATGTCTTTCAATTATCAGAACAAATTGATGCTTTCAGGTATGAATATGGTCCAACCATTTTTTTTTTGGACAAGGTAAATAAATTAAGAGACAAAGTCATCGAGGGATCTAAAGGCATAAGTATCTCAAAACCATTTACTGTCCTCTCAAGTACTTTTTGTAGATTCTCATATGGGAATATAGAAAGTAAATATGTTCAATTTTTTAAATTGTAATAAATTTTTATTGACATTCTTGAACACTATTTTGTAAGGAATTGTAAATATTAATATATATTTGAAAAAATTTTTAAGTTCATTTTGATTTATTTGTTGAAAATGTTTGGCCTGTATTGAGATCACATTAATTTGAATGAATCTAGGTTTACACTAAATAGATTGAATTTATTTATCAAACCTCAACAGTGGCAAAAACACAAATGAATCGAAATTTAGTCACAAATGAACCAAAATGTATTCTAATAAATACATAAACTGTTTACCACAACACAATTACAGAAGCTAATTTGAAAAATCAAAAAGTGACTATTCAATAAAACATAACACAAATCAGAAATTAACCCTTATTTTCATCAAAGGGAAGAACATTATATGAGTAAAACATAAATGAATTAAAATTTATTTTACTAAATACTGAAATTTTTATCCTAGTGCATCATATCTCCTCCAGGATAATTCATATCTTATGCATGATAAAGGCCGGAGCTTGACTGAACTATTGATCCACCATCTAAAAGGTTCAACTGCAAAAGAAGTAATTGTTGAAAAATGAACCGAAATATTATCATAACAACACCATTGTGTAATAACAAATGAATCGAAAATTATGCATTCTATAAATTTAGAAACTCATGCCTTCTATCCAAATTCAAATTCATAAACAACACTAGTTTTAGCAAAAAATAATGAAGTTATTCATGATCACTTTATTCAATTGTATTGGATTCCATTCAATTTAAAATTGTTGAAGAATGAACGAAATATTATCAAAATAATACCATTATGTAATAACAAATGAACCGAAAATTGTAATAATAAACAACACTAATTTTAGCAAAGAAGAATAAAATTATTCATTATCATTTTATTCAATTGCATTAGATTCCATTCAATTCAAAATTATTGAAGAATGAAATTAGAAAAAATGAAGAACAACCAAAACCTCGTTCACGTGATTTGATTCAGAAGAATAATCCAAATAAATTGCTCTCACTCAACTTATTTTTGAACTTGAATTATTCATTATTTTAGAACACTTAAAACCTAAACGATTTTAATTACGTTGTTGATTTAAAAAAACAAATGCAGATCGAAATTTGAAGAGAAAGAGGATAAAATCAGAGGAGAATACAACGAAATAGAAGAAGAAAATAAAAGTCTAAAGTGAAAGAGACAATAAACAAACGAAAACATAGAGAAATTAGAGAAGAAGAAAAGGTTTACCTCAAAAAAAAAGGAAGAATGGAAGGTTTACGTTAAAGTCTATTATAAATGGTGCAGTGAGTACCTCTGAACCACTTAGTTGAACTTGATTAATGAAATCACTTAGATACAAAATATTATTGTAAAAATATATATTAAAGATTTGTCTTAAAGCAATGAAGTGACTAATTTCTGTAATAGAGATCATTCTTAAAACTTTTTAGAATGAATAATTTTTTGTTAAGAACTAAAATATCTCATCTAAAATTTATTTGAGATTAATTTAGATATATACTAAAATAGAGTATTTGTAGTTTGTAAACACAATGTATGAGATATGTCTCTTTTGTTAGGACAAATTATATAATTAAATAAAGTACATCTTAAAATTATTTAAATACAATAATTAAAAATTGGTTATATTTCGGTTTTATATTTATTCTATGTAAATTGTTACAAGGTGTAAAATTTTTAAAATTTATACATAAATTACTATAAAATATCATATTTTATATGAAAAATGACTATCAACATAAATCACTATAGAGAATAACGATTTGTGAAAAAAAAAATATGATTACATAAAACACAGCACGATGTAGTCATTTATGTAAAAACACTCATTTTTGAGAGGGGGTAACGGTTTATGAATAATTGATATAGTAGTTATATGACTTTTAATTTATATCATGATTCTTTTATTATATTATTATTTGCGTCTTATGATTCTTTTATTTTAAAATTAATATTTTATTTATGATAAAATATTAATTTATTTTTTAAAATAATTGATTTAAAGAGTATTTAGAAAAGAGTTTGAGTTAAATTTATATTTTTTAATAATTATCTAAATTTATTAAAAGATAAAATATTTTTTTAATAAAAATATATTTTAAAATAAATAACTCTCCTACTAGAGATCTATTGGAGATAACTTTTCATCTGTTGGTAAATATTTTTTGGTTAATAATAATATGTTTCAAAATAAGTAATTGTCCTAATAGAAAATATTAGAGACAAGTGTGTACGTTTTGCTGGTGTTTACTGACATATTATATACTATTTTAAATTTAAATTAAAAATAATATATAATATATAAAATTTTAAAAGTATTCACAACGTTATTTACAAATTATTATATACTAAATTTTATTTGATTATTGGGTATCCAACTCAATTCAATTCGGTCAGGTAGGTAGGGTAATATTCTTACGGCTACTTTATATACTTAATATTAAAATAAGAGCTTTTAACTCGATACCGTATCGCTGATTTCTTTAAAAACAAAAAAAAATACTTTATCTTAAAAACAAACAAGCTTGTATTTATATACAAGACTTCTTACATAAGTAGCTTATAAATATAATATACATATAAAACATACAATTCCTATCCTTCTTACAACATTATAATAATAAGGGCGAGAAAAAAATCTATAACATGTGTAAACAAACAGAAACAGCAAATCTAAGTACCTAACTAAAATTTCGCAGGCTTTTTTGTCTGTCCTAAAAAGATAAAGTTGTAGGGGGTGAGAACATCGTCCACGCTGGTTTTCAATAGAGAATTTTAAAGAATTGTTATAACAAGATATTTTAAGTAAAACTATTTTCAGTCGTAGTGAACATCATTTCATTAACCAAATTACTAAAAAATTCATTTTAAACAAACTTACTATTGATCCAACCTATCCTGGCCTCTGTCTCAAATCAAATCAATCAACTCGGCCTCTGGCCCAATTCACAACAAATTACCGATATCATCAATCCACCACCAATACTTCAAAATAAAAATCAATTACAAGCACAAACAAATATAAGGCAAACACATTTTAAGAATAGTTACAACAAATATCATAGTTATCAGTTAAACAGAATTTATCAAATGGGCAAACCAAAACACTTAGGCTCACCGAAACAAAGCAAACAAATGCAATATGATACATGCCTGTCCTACTGCCTGTGAGCTCACGTGTCAGTTACTTTGTTATAACCTGACACACCCAGTAGCTAACCCGGATATTGTCTCTCTGACATGCTCCACACTCTTTGGATATAGTGTCTGTCACACTGTTGGAATATAGTGCCCGCCACATTCATGGGATATAGGCCCACCGCATTTTTCGGGATAAAGTACTCTCACACTCTTAGGATATAGTGCTCGACACACTCATGGGATATAGTGTCTGACACACTTCCCAGAGTAAAGTGCTCCCACACTCTTAGGATATAGCGCCTGCCACGCTCTTAGGATATAGTGCCCGACAAATTCATGGGTTATATGCCTGACACACTTTACAAATAGAGAGAAAGTGATGCAATAAGAATGGAACAGAACATACAGTCACACTTCACATTCATAATCATTGTCCTCCTACTCACTTTTAATCATTCTTCTTCCTCATCCCTTACCTAAAGCAGGTGGACGACGCCATCGCATTTAACTTGACTTTTCAATATCATTCAATTCATTCAATATCATACTTTAAAAATCAATCATTATCATCCTTCATTCCTTATTGTTACACCTTCCTTTTCGTTCATCAATAATTTCAAAATCAAAACACAATTCATTCCTTTCTAAATAAATCAAACCATATAGCCCTTAAATCAAAATCTTTTTAAATAACAATTTTAAACAAAGCCTCCAATTTTTATAAAAATTTGGGTAGCATCTCCTCTAAAATTCATACTTTGCCACCCTTCAATGGTCCATCCAAACATCCCACAAATTCTTCTCAATCATTTTCAAATAGCAAATCATTTTCAATAATCAAACCGTTTCCAAATATCAAATTCTTTTCAAAATTATTTTGAACTAAATTCTGATATCAAATTGGGTTCAATATCAAACCAAATTTCAATATTAAATCTTTTCTAAAGTCAAACCATTTCCAAAATTAAACTAAATTATGGTATTAAATCCCTTTCAGTAATTCAAGAAAAACCAATTCAACAGCAAAAACCAACCAGGTAAGCAATTACATTTATTCAAAACAACTCAGTTCAGTCCATAAGACTTACGAAAATCATAAACATACATTTTTTGTATTAATATCAACTTATAACAATTCTTGAAAGTAAAAATAAGTTTAAGAAATCGTCCATACCTCGTTCGCAACTCAATTACGCGATAAAAACTCCGTTTTCTCTCAGTCCGCAACAGCGGCAGCTGCAACCTCAACTCCAAACTGCTTCCGTAGCAACCACAGCAACTCTGATCGCAAGATATAATAACCGAAACTCAATCTTATAGAAATTAATGCTGCCAAAATCTCAGCTAAGGTAACAGAACAGCGACAAAAGAACTTTTTGGAACGAAAAGCTTACCGCAACTAAAAAGAAACTGAACCAAGTAGTGGCAGAGCAGCTCAACGACGGCAAAATGGTGACGGAGCACAGCTCCTTGAACGACAGGAGAAGAGGCTCAAAGCGGTGGAGCCGACGGCAATTTGTGGCAGAAATAGAGGCAACAGCAACGGTATCTCAATGACAGTGATGGCAGAGGAACGGTGACCTCGACCACATCAACAACGGTGCGTGGTTTCTCTATCCTCTTGCTCTGTTTCTCTCGCGTTAAGCTCTTCTACCCATCGAACCTTCATTAACGGCGACGATGAACGACAGCGGTTACTAGTGCAATGACGGCGACTAGCGTAGCTCTTCCAGCTCATGTCTTCTCCCTTCTCTCGGAGGCACTGACGCGACTCGTGGCTCCATGGATGGCGGTGACGAGGCGCGGGCTCTCCCTCTCTTCTTGTACGTGACGACAATGGCAGCTCAGTGGAACAGTGGCGACAGCTCCACGGTAGTGACCTAGGCGTGACGGGGTGCGATAGGGAT
>NC_029777.3:28986183-28998422 GCF_000817695.3 Arachis duranensis
TCTTTGATTCACAGTGTGTGTGTGTGTTTGTTTTGTGTTGTTGTGAATTTTGTGTATATGTGTGTTTTGAAATTAGAGTTAGGGTTATGTTAGTTCAAGTAATTTTAATAAGAGTATGAGTAATTGAGTAATTAAAAATAAATTTTAATCTAACATTAATATTTATAAAAACACCAATGATCAAATTACGATCTATTTTCAAAGAAATACTCTAATTCAATAATTAGAGATAATCAAATTAATTTCTTTTAAAATCATAAAATAAAATTCAAAATCTAAATATTCAAAATTAAACATATAAAATTTTAATTATTTCTCAATCATCAAAGCTTTAAATCAATAATAAAAAAATATCTAATTAATATAAAATATCTAAAAATATAATCTTGCATAAATATAATAAATCATAAAATAACTTATTATTAAATTTTTGAAAATATGGGTCTTACAAGTAGGGTTGCCAACTTGATCTGTAGTGGGTAGGGTAGGGTGCGGGTAGGATTTTCGTACGGATAAGATAGAATGCAGGTTGAGCCTCAACTCTACATGACCAACTCACACCCTGTATATGTATATGTATATGTTATATACTTATATAAAAATATATTTCAAGTAGATGTTGAATCAAAGACCTCTCACTAAATATAAAAGATCCTTAGCCACTAAGAGAAAATTATTAATTGATAATTTAATATATTTTTTTATATAAAAATCAATTCTATTTTAAATTATCATCAAGTTATATAATAATACAATAAAGCTCTACATCCAAGCAAAATACTTAACCAAATCTAACCAAGTTGTTATAATAACTTTTCAAATCACGCGCTTTTCTCCTTTTCCTTCTCCTTCTCCTTCTCTATTTTCTCCTCCTCGTCCTCCTCCTTTCCCATTTTCTCCTCCTCCTCCTCCTCTTCCTCCTCCTCCTCCTAAATTCACACATGTAGTTTTTTTTTCTTTCCTTCTTCTTCTCTTCCTCTTTCTTCTTCTTCTTCCGAATTCGCACACACAGATTCTTCTTCTCCGTTATCATCAACACCAATAATACCAACATTTTGTGAAAATCTTTATTAGTTCCCAATTTTCTCTGTTGTCATCATTAAATAATTTCGGTTCATTTGTGTGTTAATTGAGGTTCACTTGATACTACTGATAAGTTTGACCAAATTTTTTATTCCTTAAGTGATTTCAGTTTATTTCCTAATTTAATTGAGATTCATTTGGATCCAAAAATAAATTCGATGTATTTTTTTTAATGATTGAGTCTTTTTTTATCAAAAAAGAATGAACTTATTTATTATCATTTTATTCAATTGTATTAGGTTTCATTCCATTCCATTCAATTTGTCATGAAAATCATTTCAACCATTGGGACAAATCATTCATCGACAACACTCCTGGACTACAAATGAACTGAAAATATTATTAAAGCGAAACTATTGTATAATACCAAGTGAACCAAACATTTGTCCATTACATAAATTCGAATTCAGAAATACCTACGTCTAAAATGAATCAAAAATATTATCAAAGCGAAACTACTGTATAATACTAAATGAACCGAACATTATCTATTATATAAATTCAAATTCAATTCAAAATGTTAGTTTTTGTTAGCAAAATATTGGTGTTGTAACAACTCTAATTTTTGCACTAACGCGAATTTTTTTTAAATAATATTTTAAAAGTGATTAGTTTTATTTTGACGAGTCAACTTCAAACCCCAAAGTAAAATAAATGGTAATATAATTTTATTATGTTATTTATTTATTTTATTTGCTCTAATTATAACGGAGCTTAAATAATAATATTAATATTATTATTAAGTCCGACTTATGCCGATATAAGTAATTATATTACTTATGTAATAATATATTTAGTTTTTGTAATTATTCGTTTATAATTTGAACCGTCGATTTAGTTACACCAAAAGTTAACACCTGCCCTTACCCTTGCTAAATCACCTTTTACTAAATTAAACAGCCGAACCTTTCCTTGGAAAGAAGGAATAGAAACTTGGAATCACATTAAGCAATGGTATCACATTAAACCTAATATCACCACTAATTATTATTATTTCCTTGATTTCACCCATTTTTTGCCAAAGCCAAGAGAGAACCATGGAGCCTAATAAAACCCGTGACACCTCATTTGGTTTTATTAAATAAGTGTCAAGCAATGAATATTCTTATCCTTTAATTCCAGGTAACCGACCCCTTTTTGGAGAAAGAAAGAAAAGAAAGATTTTAACACATAACTATCTAGTAATATAGCATTGACACTTAATCTTTTAATTGCCAATTCATCTTTCCACTAAAACCAAAAACACCTTTCTTAATCTCTCGTTTATTAACCGTGCTGCATGGGAAAAAAAAAAAGAAAAGAAAGAAGAAGACCAAGAGCTTCCAACGAAGAAACCGTGATCTTCTACCATTTTTTTTCTATTTCTTTTAATCTATAACTCTAATAAAAAATCTAATTCGATAAAAGACTTTGTATCCTTTTTTTTACATATTAACATCATTTTTATTCGATAAAAATTAATAAAAACGTAACTTTCCTTTCTTTTGGGTTTGACTAATTAGAATTCTAAGAGATACAAATAATTTCTAACGTTTACCTCTTTAGCAGTTTGATCAAAAAATTTTTTCGAAGCTTTGTTGATTTTGAATTCATACAGAAGTAGAGTTTGGTAATTTTATAATAATTAAATATGAATTTGATAAGTGACTATTGATTTGAATGATTATTGTTTGAGTTTGATTAAGACTATGTTGAATTTTTGTTGAATTACTTTTGTTTGCTTGAGATTTTGGGTCGGCTATGTATGAACAGCCAGTTGGGGTGTTTTGGTGATTTTTAGCCTGTTGTGGTGTGATATTTTGAGATAAAATTGATGATATTTGATGGCCGAGAATTAAATTAAAAGTTACGAAAAATCAGTAATCAAAAAGCTTGAAAACAGAGTTATATATCAAGTGGAATTTTTATGAGAAATAAAAGGAGGTTTTCATTTTTTTTTAGGATAAAGAGAACAGCCAAGATCTTTTATTTTTTTTAGAGTGACAAATGTAATTTTATAAAAAAATCAAGTTAAATTTATAATTATATAAGTTTTTGGATATTTTTGGTAATAAATAAAGTTTAGGAGTAAAATGAATATTTTATAAAAGTTCAGGATTATTTTTATAAATATAAAAATAAGTGAGGGTTCAAATATAATTTTATAAAATATTAAGGTTAAAAATAGAATATTTAAAAGTTTGTGATTTAGTAAACAATTAATAAAAATTTAAAAATAAGGTTTTATAAACTAAATTTTAAGAAAAAGATATATATATTATTTACCAATTAAATTATCCTATTTATATTATTGTTATCATCTTATTAAGAATATTTAAGTGAGAGAAGAGTAAACAAAAGAAATCTTAAAAGCTTTAGAGGATAGCTAATCTAAGAATCTTATGATTCTTTTTCATAAGAATTAAGAAAAGGCAAGGGAAGAATGCGAAGTTGAATTATGATAAAAAAATTAAAAGATTAGAGAAAAGAAGAGCAAAAAAAAAGAAGTAAGATAATAAAAGAAAAAGATGAGAGAGAAAAGAAAAGAAACAGAATAAAAAGAGAAGGATATATTAAGTGAAAGGATCTCTGCCACAGAAGAGCAGAGAGCAGTGATTGAAAAGATTTTTAATGAACGTCTACCATAGTAGAGCAGATAAAAAAAGAAGGTATTAATTAAAGGGATCTCTACTGCAGAAGAGTGGAGAGCAAAGATTGAAAAGAAATTGAGTGTTGTTAGGGCCTTAGTGCCAAGTGTCTAGTGGGGACGGTGATGCGTAACGCTTACTTGATACTATAAGGACGGCTCAGTGAGGACGGCGATGCGTAACGCTCATGCAGGGGACGTTGGCTGAGATATATAGGGACGGCGATACGAAACGCTTATCTCAGGACCTATATCGGGAATCGGGCAACAAACCGACAAATAAGCTCATGGCCTGTATAGGACTAAACATGCATCATACTTATTTGCGCATATCTCTATGATGTAAAATTCTGTGAACGTGTCTGTGTGCCTTTTAGTTAATTGATTTTTGAGTGAATTACTTGTCATGATTTGTTGATGTTTGTCTGTGTTTTGTGGAATGTTGCTGTTGACTAAGGATTAAAATAAAATGAACCTAATTATTCACCCAGACCGTACTAAGAACTCCCCAGTTCTTACCCCTTTCTTCTTCCCTTTCAGATGTAAATAGGACCCACTGTAGGATATGAAGGTGATAGAAATCTCGTCTTTTGGTTGCAATGATTGATCAGGATAGTAAGAGCTGGTAGTGTATTTTGGCTGGTATCTTCAGCTTAGCGTAGAAATTTTGGTTTAGTCTCACACTTTTGGATAGATTCACTGAGAGATTAGGAGTTGTACAGACTGGCTAAGTTAGCTTGGTTTCCAGATTAGGGGCTTTCTTTTTGGGGCAGGGCTCGTGTAATACCCTAAATTTTAGCACCTCAAGATCGTACCAAAAGCTCAGGCGTTATTTACCTCTAAACATTTTTATTATATACTATCTTTATTTAATATTGAGACTTCGCTAATACGAACCAAAACCTTTAATTAAGAAAACGAAGATTCTTTTATTTAAACCACTTAACCACAAAGATATATATATTCACATAGCATTAAATACATAGACTTATTTCAAGATCCTCAAATACAATTTCTACCCCTCTAAAAAACAAAATAGTAAATGACGAGGGGAAAATAAAATCTAACAACTCAACTTGTAAATAGAATCTTCTATGCTCTTGTAGTTCTGCACTAAACCTTCGCACCTGTAGCTGAAAGGGGTGGAGATAGGGGATAAGAATTAGGAAGTTCTTAATAAAATCGGAGTTAGAAGTTTAGTTCATTTTATATATAATTTGTCAGCGATAATAGTCAACAAGGGACAATCCAATTCAGCAATTACAGTACTAGAATCCAATCACAAGCACACACAATCATAGAAACATAATCACAAATAAATATGCGCAAACAAATATGATGCACGTTTAGTCCTATACAGGCCATGAGCTCATGGGTGGATTTATTGCACAATTCCTGATACTTGTCCTGAGATAAGCATTTCGTACCGCCGTTTTTATCTCAGCCAACGTCCCATCCATGAGCGTTACGCATCGCCTTCCTCATGGAGGAACCTTTCTTTCGGTCTCCAGTGAGCGCTACGCATCGCCGTCCTCACTGAGCCACCCTTATAGTGTCAAGTGAGAGTTATGTATCATCGTCCCCACTAGACACTTGGCACAAGGTCCAAACAACATTCAACTCTATTTTAATCTTTGCTCTCTTCTCTACTGTGGCAGAGATCCCTGTAGTATATACATTCTTTCATTCTTGCCCTCTGCCCTCCTATGGCAGAGGTCCTTAAGATTCTTTTAATATTTGCTCTCTGCTCTCCTGTGGCAGAAGTTCTTTAGTATTGTTCTTTTATTCTTTTAATTCTTTTGTTCTCTGTTATTTATTGAATTATATTTTCACTTAACTCAGCAACCTATGTCTGAGTTTAGCTTCTAATGTCATAACCTCTGTAAGCAACCTTTGTCTTACAGGTGAGGCTCTCTCTAGCCAATGTATGTATTGATAACCTCTGTAAGCAACCTCTGTCTTACAGGTGCGACCATACCCTGGAGTGGCTAATGTATCTCTAGAAAGTAAATTTCGGTAGACTCACTACTATATCTCTGCTTATCTCCTTTTCTTTCCATTCTTTCTTTCTTTTCTTTCTTATCATTCTACAATATAAATTATCTTCGCACTATTCCCTTGCCTTTCCCTAAGTGTCTTAAGAGAATCAAAGATTCTTAATTTTGATTTGTCTTTCTAAAACTTTTAGGACAGTTTTCTGTTTATCTTTTTAGTATATCATAAATAAAATAATATCTTTTAAATAAAATACTAATATATAATATATTTCAAAAATACATTGATAATAATCTTAATAAATTAATAACAATAATAATGATTTTTTTATTACCTAAAACTTATTAACTTGAACTTTAAATAATCTTATTACTCAAAACTTATTAACTTAATCTTTATTCTTAATTTTTTATAAAATATTCATTTTATCCCTATAATTTGTTTATTGTCCAAAATACCCGAAAACTTATAAAATTACAAATAGTACTTTGATTTTTATATACAAATATAAGGTTACCATTCAAAAATAAAGTTTAAATATTAATCTTCCTCTTATTCCAAAACCAAAGCCCTTAGCCCTTCCCTTTCAAAATATTACTTGTATTTTAATCCGTTTGCGAGATTTTCAGTTACCGATTCCTCACAGCTTTTAATTTAATCTTTCAACCACCAAATCTCTTCAATTTCCTCAAAATACCACATCACAACAGTTCCAAAACCATTAAAACAACCACAGCTGAGCTGTTCCTCATAGCCAAACCAACAAATCACAAGCAACAACAATAATTCAATATAAACTCATTCAAACTCAAACAATAATCAACCAAATCAATATTCACTTATCAAAATCACATTTAATTATTATAAATTCACCAAACCCTGCCTCCGTGTAACACCCTAATATTCAAATCCTTGTTCTCGAGTCATAAGTCAATGATATTACGGTGGTACGACTCTCAGGTGGATTTTTAATATATAAATATAAGTATAATTGAAAGGAGTATTAATCGAGAAGCCTGAAAAGAGTAAAAATAAAATTGTGAAGACGTATCACTCACGTTTCGACAACAAAAAGATAAAGCATGAAGTCGAAAGCGATATACAGATAAATGCATAAAGGAGTTTAAGAGAGAGACATAATATAGATATATGACATAAGTAGATAGTCACTTGTCGCGACCCGCGAAGTTTAGGCCGGCTAGGATACATTATAAAAGTATATGACAACAAAATATCATAATCTCTCCCAAAAGAAATATAAGAGCCTCTATAGGCAAGTTCAAAAGAGTCTGATACATAATTTAAGTTCTTCAAAATAAAGGTGGTGAGATTCTAAGTAAAATATAAAGTGGAGAATGTAAAGATCTTCGCCATCTCTCAGACGAACCATAGCTCACTTCTGAGCACCTGGACCTGTATCTGAAAAATAAGAGATATATACGGAATGAGAACCCCCGACCCATGGGTTCCCAATACGGTAAAAGTGCCAAATAAATACAATGCACTGCAACAAAAACTCACTAAACATCCTAATCTTCTTTTCACCAAGTGTCCATTCTAGTTTCTCGCTAATCCATGAATAGGCAACTGTCATAAGGGAAAGCTAAATCTAATACTTTTCTTCATGCTTCTTAACTCTCTCTAACTCTCCCACGAATCAGAATCAGAATTATAAACAAAACCATCACTAACTGTTATGTCTCAGCAATTCTATATCAATTTATCATATCCTTACCTGGAGCTAGTGAAGATCACTTCATTGCGTTTATCCAGGGAGCTCAAATTATCTCATACAAATTCATCATCATTATCCAATCACATCATCAATCCGTCTCATCAAGAACAGCCATCAGCGTCCACCGACACAAGCATGAGGGACCTCTCGGTTGTACAAACACAGGCAATACAAGCAAGTAATACACAATTAAGGTACAAATAGAACAAGTAGCACATAATCAGGTAACATAGCATGTATCAATCCAAAGCAAATAGGCAAACCCAAACAATTCAAACATATGCAAATGATGAATGTCTGCCCTATGGCTGATGATATCATTTGTCGGTTATATAGCCAACCTGACAAGTCCTGGTAGCTAACCATTGGACTGTCCGTCTATCATGCATCTCCAACTCGAGTTATACTCAATCATAATCATGATCATGATCATAATCACAATCATACAACACCCACACCAGTGTCTATCCATACAACACCCACACTGGTGTTTATCCACGAGGGCGTGCTCATCCAGAACTTTTACAGTGTCTGGCCACACTTACGACATAGGGTCAGCAGAGTATCGAGTCTCAACCTGGAGCATGTGGTGGCTAGTCACTGCTTCCATCCAGGAAAACTCATATCTCAGATAATCATTCCACATTCATTCATAACATTCCATAATCATTCGTCATGACCATATCGTCATTTATACATCACATGATTGCACATTTATACATCACTCATCATCATCCGAGGCAAGTGGGACGAAACCACAACCCTTGCATCCACCCGGGAGCCTCTATACTAACCAACCCGGAGCAAGTGGGACGCATCCACAACCCTTGCATCAACCCAGGAGGTACATTCTTATATGCCCAAGAGGAACCAAGGAGGGGATCCTAACCTCCCACCTTCTCGCTGGAGGCGATTTTACAATACCAGAAAGAATAAGGAATGGGATCATCACCTTCCAACATTTTTCTGGTGTCACACTTTCGAGAAAAGAGCTCAAGATAAAGCAATTATTCAAAGTCATAATTTCATTTCCAGCCATAAGTTAATATTCATCATAGCCATTCGGCTCATGGCATAATCCATAACTAGCCAATAATCAATATTTATCATAGGCATCCAGCTCATGGCATAATCCATAACCAGCCAATAATCATTATCAAATACTGCCCTTTGGCCCACAGCATACACCGCACTTTCATCATCACCCTCAATACGCATACAGTCATCATTAGTCATGACTCATTATTAAGTCTCCCCTTTACTTCGTCTACAAGTTACCACATCTCCCAGCTTGATTCCATCGCTAGGCATCCTATAAGTATTTAAGACATAAAAGGTGAGGATGGAGACTCAGAAGCCTAAAATTTGGCTTTAACAACTCAAAATCAACCTTGGGGTGAAAACAAAGTCACGCGTGCGCGTTGCCCACGCGCACGCGTGGAACACCAAAAAGTCCATCGATGTGTACGTGTCGCCCACGCGTACGCGTGGATGAAAGGAAAGCTAAATGATGCGTACGTGTCAGTCACGCGTCCAAATGAGTGCGTTTTGTGCCCCACGCACAAAGCCAGCACGCTTCTTGCACAACTCTCGGGAATTTGGCTAGGCAATTGGTGCAGCACATCGACGCTTACGCGTGGGCCATGCGCACGCGTGGATGGTGCATTTTCAAAAACGATGCGTGCCCGTCGGCCACGTCTACGCGTGGGTGAGCGTTTTGTCAAAAATTTTATTGAGTTAAAAAGCTACAGAATTTACTATTTTAAATCTCAAACTTCCAACACACATAACTTTTTCTACAAAACTCCTTTTTAAACCATTTTTGAACCGTTCGAAAGATCATTGAATAAACTTTCATAAAAATCTAATTTTGAAGAATTCTAAACTCCGTGGACCGAGATACGGCCCGCCAAAGTTGGTCAAAAATCAGTTTTTGCCCAAACAAAGAAATCACCAATTTTTCCAATGTTCTCAAGCCAAATTTCTTTCCACTCACCCAAATAACCACAATCCAATCACATCCATATAATTACACTCAACCAAAATCAAACCTACCTCATCTACACCATTTCACCCAAAACCATCAAATTTCACTCTTAAATTTCTCAAACCATATTATTCAATAACCAAACTAATTATTCACACATTCAATGTCTAGAATCCATCCAATCACTTATATCATCAATCATCACACAATGCACACATTAACTTACCTTCCTTACCTCTTTCTGGCCTTCGGCCCAAAATTTACGGCCTCCGGCCAAAATTCATAATTTAAACGCGTATTCCACAAATCAATACTCATTATCCAATTCATCAAATTCTCAACACACCAAACATACAAAGCCACAGAATTCTCAACTCAATCATTAATTCACATTACATATCAACTATGCATATTAGCACTAACCATTTATACAATCCAAACTTAATCCTAGGGGCATCTAGCCTAGGAATTCTCATCACACCACACGGTACTTAAACCGTACCTCTTGTAACCAAATTAATTGAGCCTCTTCTTTGGAAGTCTCCACCAACCTCAGCTTCAACCCTCACTAAAGCTCCACAAGCAATACCAATCTCCCAATTGTACACCAAAATCACTAAATACACTAACATAACCAATTTCACATATATACATTAACCTAGGGTTCATGAAATTGATAAATCACAAGAGTTGGAAGGTTTCTTACCTTAACCCACTGAAGTTTGTGATGAATATCACCCATGACTCATACTAGAGCACTCCTAAACAACCAAAATCACAAGATTTCCTCAAAACCCAAATCAAATTCAAATTTAATGAGATATACGGAAATTGGGCAGAGGTCATCAGATTACTCACCACAAATCTTGAATAGAATTGTAGAGGATGAGAAGAGCGATGCGTGACCACAAACGGATCGTCAATCGGAGTTCTGTAGCTCAAGTTATGGTGATTTGAATATCAAAGAGAGTTAGGGTTTCTCTCTTCTCTTCTCTCTTCTCCAAGCTGCGCCCAAAACCCTTTCCTTAGGATAAAATGAGCTGAAATGCTCATAACTAATATTTATATATGTTGGGTCTTGGGCCCACTTAGGCCTGGTTCACTTATTTTTGTCCTTTGGCCCAATTTTGGGCCAAAACTTTTAAGATTAGTGCTCTAAATCGCACTTTAAATATTTCTACCTTTCCTAATTATAATTCTTCATTTCTTAACCTTATTTACTTATAATCAATTTTCTCATCTGCAATACTAGAGAGATCTCAGCCGGTACTGCCGGTCAAAATTCCAGTGCGCATTTTTACACAGAAAACTATGTTTTTCAACTAAGAAAAATTCACTGAATCCAAATATCATATTTAAATTATCAAATTTCAATTGCCAAGTCTTCTAACCATATTCGCTCCTATTTAATTTATTATTTCATTAAATACGGTTAGACCGGGTTTTACACTTCATACGAAATCAAAATAACGGAAGCTCTGGAGAAGCTTTCTGATTAAGCAGCTGAAGAAAAAAATGTCAGAAATTGTCTATACCTCTCCTAGAACTCCAATTGATCGAATTCAAGGGGAAGAGGAGCTACGTCACCATCAACTTCTACTGAACAAAAGTGACACCAACACGTAGAGGAGTGATTCTGGTGAGTTTTGTGAAAAATATATTAACTGAAAATAATGATTAAGATGAGAGATTCAAGGTAAGTATACTTGTGAGAAAGACACTTCTATTAATGACAAATAAGCAATACAAGAACTAATGATGAGAAATAGAGGTGGAGAACAAGTGTTGAGACCTCTACTAATGTCACAAGAGGATGAATGAGCTTTGTTTAAAATGGACAGGGGTTGGTTAATGGTTGTCAAGTGTTCTGGTGGAACACCTAAATGCCATTTTTTACTCATGAAGGTGATGAATGAAATGAAGAACAATGAGAGAAATTTTGGGGAGAGAAAGAGATAGGTTTTTTAGCTTCTAAGTTTTTAGAAGTAAAAAGAAGGCCTAAAAGAAGGTGAAGGTCCAGGTGAAAGTGCCTTCCAGAGATGGCTTGAGGTTTTTTTTATAGTGTAAAACCATTATGAAGAGAAAATCTATTGTCTAATGGTTTTAGTCTGATATTTGGTTTACTCTTTTTTATCCCAAATATCTTTTGGTATTCCCGTCACTTTAAGTCTTTTCAACTGTTCAATGAGGGAAGTTGATTCCCACACGTTAAACTAAAGCTCATGACACGTCACATCAGTGAAGGGACATCCAGTTTGATTTTCTTTCAACTAGATTACGCTCTTTATACTCCAAATCTAAACAATCCACTTCCACCAATTTAGTTCCCACTGAAGAGAAATTCAACTCCTCAAGGTGTTCTTTTGAGTTCCATCCTTTTTACTCAATACCTTTAAGAGGAACTTAACTCTTGTTTGACCATGTTTATTGGTCATTCTTAAACTTATTTATGTACAAAAAAAGTTTATATTTTTAGTATACAATCATAAGCCCCCGTGCAGTCTTTGAGGGTACAAAGTATTCCCTCAAGCTGCATTGAACTTTTTTGTACTCAACAGAGTTATATATTTTTTAAACAAAATATCAACATAACATTTTAAAAAAAATAGATCATAACTTTAAAGAATCAAATCTCCCCTCTTTTATTTATTTTTTTGTTATAATAATATATGTATTTGTAAATATTATGATATTCAAATATAAATATGTCTGTATAATTTGAATATGAATATGTACTCATAAAAAATGAATAAAAGAATGTTATTGTGCAAATATTTTAAATATTAAAAATAAATAAATAAATAGATTAGTAA
>NC_029777.3:28998477-29037547 GCF_000817695.3 Arachis duranensis
TAATTGGACGCGTTTTAAATTTGAGTTTCTGAATTTGGAGAGACACATAAGGAGAGAGAAAACCTAGAAGAATAGGGGGACAGTGTGTTTCTCATCATCTCTGCTAGGGCATTTTTTACACTGGGCAGTATTATCACTACTATCACCACCACCATCCAAACATTCTGTCTTCTTCAACAATTGGGAGTTTTTCTTAGGGCAAAGGACACTTTCACATTCAACTTCGCTCTGTCTTTTTACTCTGTCTTCTTACTTAGTAAGACTCTTTTTCTTCTTTTCTTCCTTTTGTCTTCAGCCTTGCTCTTTTTTGTCATATAATGTGTACTCCTATCTTCTTGTATGAGATTCTGGCACTTGAATATCTACTATTGTATATTTGACATTTTTTGTACTATTCTGAATTTTTCTTACTTTGAACTCGTATCATTCTGAACTCTGATGATCATTCTGTACTTTTTGTTACTCTGAATCCTTATTATTATGTTCTTTGCCTTCGTTCTCATGTAACCCCTCTCACCCTCCATGTATCTTGGGTTGCTATTTTGGAATTAGCTATAGGGATTCTTTGATAAAGATCTTTCACCTTACAACTTTGGATGTTATATCCTCATTTGTATATGTTTCCAATGAAATCACAAATAAAAAAATGAATTAAAAATTATGAGAAATGTTCATTTGTAGCCATAAATAGATATTTAAAAATAAAAATAATTTAATTTAATTAACTTTTTATTTTGCAGGAGGAGGGTATGATTTTAAGAAAAACAGGATTATCTACTGCTATTTCTTTTCTGCCCCCTTTTTGTAGGCCAAAAAAGGAAGGTATCTAGAACTTTCTTACCCTTTTTATGCTCTCTCTTTTTTTAGGAGCTTGGTGGGTGGGACACTTCACTTTTTTGAAAATATTTTGTACTGGAAATTTCTTAAGATGCATCATTCACAACTTTTGAGTGTATGATTGCTAATGCGATTTTTTCATGCATTGCAAGATTCTTGCAGAATAATATAATATAAACATTGGCTCTTGATAAAGAAGCCTTTTGGAATTGAAATTCTAACTCCTAAAACTGAAATTAGGCATAGTACTTCTTAACATACTTGAAATTGATGGGGCCGGTGGTTGTTCCATAATCCGAGTCCAGTAGGATACAGTATCCGTTGGGGTGTACTTCAGAAACGATGTAAGGACTCTCCCATTTGGGAGCCCATTTTGGCAAAGACATCTTCCTCATTACTGCGTCTACTGATTTTAGTACTAGATCTCCCTCTAGGAACACCCTGGGCCGAATGTGCTTGTCATAAGCTAATGCCAGTCTCTGGTGATATTCTTCCATCTTGCTTCTCACAACTTCTCTTTTTTCTTCCAACTCTTGTAACTCAGCTTCACGATCCATTGCCTTTGAGAATACGCGCCAACTCCCTACAAGTAACTGGGGTGTTCTCGTCTTCCTCCATATTCTCCGGATTCGCAAATGAAGGTGGTGTGGGGGTTCTATACCTCGTTTGATCTCTAGCCATCACGTCGAAGTGTTCTTCCCCAATGGAGTCGCCAAGTGATTCGGGTGAGTTTTGTGAAAAATAGATTAAGTGAAAAATAATGGTTAAGATGAAAGATTCAAGGTAAGTATACTTGTGAGGAAGACACTTGTATTAATGACAAATATGCAATGCAAGAACTAATGATGTGAAATAGAGGTAGAGAACAAGTGTTGAGACCTCCACTAATGTCACAAGAGGATGAATGAGCTTTGTTTAAAGTGGACACGGGTTGGTTAATGGTTGTCGAGTGTTCTGGTGGAACACCCGAATGCCAGTTTTTACTCGTAAAGGTGATGAATGAAATGAAGAACAATGAGAGGAATTTTAGGGAGAGAAAGAGATGGGTTTTTTAGCTTCTAAGTTTTCAGAAGTAAAAAGAAGGCCCAGAAGAAGGTGATGGTCCAGGTGAAGGTCCAGGTGAAGGTGCCTTATAGAGGTGACTTGAAGTCCTTTTTATAGTGTAAAACCATGATGAAGAGGAAATTTATTGTCCAATGGTTTTAGTCTGATATTTGGTTTACTCTTTTTTATCCCAAATATCTTTTGGTATTCCCGTCACTTTAAATCTTTTCAACTATTCAATGGAGGAAGCTGATTCCCACACGTTAAACTAAAACTCATGACATGTGACATCAGTAAAGGGACCTCTAGTTTGGTTTTCTTTCAACTAGATGACGCTCTTTACACTCCAAATCCAACCAATCCACTTCCACCAATTTAGTTCCCATGGAAGAGAAATTCAACTCCTCAAGGTATTCTTTTGGGTTCTATCCTTTTTACCCAATATCTTTAGGAGGAACTTGACTCTTGTTTGACCATGTTTGTAGGTCATTCTTTTTTTTTTTGAACGAAGGAGCTCAACACTCAAGTGGAGCAAAGAAAGACAAATAGAAAAAGAAAATAATTCCGATGTCATCTCCGGCATAGCCATCAACAACAGGAATTATTTACCACACCACTCTACAGCACATGAAAATGTTTGAGCCACACATTCTACAATACCTATTGTCTTGCTCTGAAATATGACATCATTCCGTCGCAACCAAATGTTCCATATTGTTGAGAAGAACCCAACTAGCCAAAACTTGCGCCTTTTTTTCTCATCGGCATTGATCTCCAACTCTCAAAGTGTTCTTTCAAAGTACCGGGGACAGTCCACACCTGGCCAAATTCCGAGATCCATGCACACCACACCTTTCCAAATTTCTTTTGTAAATCTAAAGTTTGTAGGTCATTCTTAAAATTATTTATGTACAAAAAAAGGTTTA
This sequence comes from Arachis duranensis, assembly GCF_000817695.3. Lineage (NCBI taxonomy): Eukaryota > Viridiplantae > Streptophyta > Magnoliopsida > Fabales > Fabaceae > Arachis > Arachis duranensis. The sequence goes on from NC_029777.3 coordinate 29,001,285, forward strand.
TATTTTTAGTACACAATCAAGGAGAAAGATACAAACATTATTTAATTTTTATCTATCAAAATATTTTCTCATAAATAATTTAAATTTAATAGAATTATAATTAAATTAAACTTTAATAATTATAGAATTCTATTTAATTATTTTTGTTTAAAAAAATATTTTTAAAAATAAAATCTCAATATAATATAATAACTCATAAATAACTAATTACGTAATTTTCAAAAATACTGGGTGTTTTTTAGTAATAAGTGGTTGATGAATGGATAATTTATACGCTTTTTGACATTGTTTTTTGGTAGTTTTTAGTAGAATCTAGGTACTTTTTAGTATATTTTTAGTAGTTTTTAAGCAAAATTCAAATTTCTGGACTTTACTATGAGTTTGTGTGTTTTTTGTGATTTCAGATATTTTCTGGCTGAAATTGAGGGACCTGAGCAAAAATCTGATTCAGAGGCTGAAAAAGGACTGCTGATGTTGTTGGATTCTGACCTCCCTGCACTCGAAATAGATTTTTGGAGCTATAGAAATTAAAATGGCACGCTCTCAATTGCATTGGAAAGTAGACATCTAGGGCTTTCCAGCAATATATAATAGTTCATACTTTGCTCGAGTTTTAACGATGTAAACTGGCGTTCAAACGCCAACTCCCTGCCCTATTCTGGCGTTAAACGCCAAAAACAAGTTACAAGCTAGAGTTAAACTCCCAAAACAGGCTACAAACTGGCGTTTAACTCCAAAAGAAGTCTCTACATGTGAAAGCTTCAATGCTCAGCCCAAGCACACACCAAGTGGGCCCCGGAAGTGGATTTCTGCATCAATTACTTATTTCTGTAACCCTAGTAACTAGTTTAGTATAAATAGAACTTTTTACTATTGTACTCACATCTTTTGGATCATCTTTGATCTGAGGATCGGCCTTGGTCATTCTGGTTCCCCTTTGGGGCCGAAGCCAATGAACACCATTATCACTTATGTATTTTCAACGGTGGAGTTTCTACACACCATAGATTAAGGTGTGGAGCTCTGCTGTTCCTCGAGTATTAATGCAATTACTACTATTTTCTATTCAATTCATGCTTATTCCTATTCTAATATATCCATTCGCACACAAGAACATGATGAATGTGATGATTATGTGACGCTCATCATCATTCTCAACCTATGAACGCATGCCTGACAAACACTCCCGTTCTACATGCAAACAAGCTTGAAGGCATATCTCTTAGCCATCTGGTTCATGATCAGAGTCTTCGTGGTATAAGCTAGAATCAATTGGCAGCATTCTTGAGATCCGGAAAGTCTAAACCTTGTATATGGTATTCCGAGTAGGATCTGGGATGGAATGACTGTGACGAGCTTCAAACTCGCAAGTGTTGGGCGTAGTGATAGACGCAAAAGGATCAATGGATCCTATTCCAACATGAGTGAGAACCGACAGATGATTAGCCGTGTGGTGACAGCGCATTTGGACCATTTTTATTGAGAGGACGGACGGTAGCCATTGACAACGGTGATCCCCCAACATACAGCTTGCCATGGAAAGGAGTATGAAGGATTGGATGAAGGCAGTAGAAAAGTAAAGATTCAGAAGGAATAACGCATCTCCATACGCTTATCTGAAATTCCCACCAATGAATTAAATAAGTATCTCTATCTTTATTTTCTGTTTATTTATATTTTAATTATCAAATCTCCATAACCGTTTGAATCTGCCTGACTGAGATTTACAAGATGACCATAGCTTGCTTCAAGCCGACAATCTCCGTTGGGATCGACCCTTACTCACGTAAAGTTTATTACTTGGACGACCTAGTACACTTGCTGATTAGTTATGCGAAGTTGTGAAAAAAAGTTGAGATTCCAATTGTGCATACCAAGTTGTTGGCGCCATTGAGATCACAATTTCATACACCAGTGGTATAAATTGGTACACTAACTTAACTTCTGTATGACTCTTATTTATAATGTTTGTGATATACATATTTTACTTATCTTACTTGCTGCTCTACTCATTGGTTTTCTATAATTCTGTATGTGAATGTTTAAGTTTTTTGAGACCCGCCATTTTCGTACCAAAATTTTCACGTAAAAAGAAGAAAGTTTTCAAGAAAAATCGATCTCGTGCTAACACGATTACAGGCGTAATAATAAGTAATAGTTAAGTCTAGGAAGGCAAGTTAGTAGTCCTCAGTTTTCAGTATGATCATGATATATTGGAAATTGGGTTGTTACAGGTGTTGTTGCTGGTGATTACGATAACGAAAGAAGAAGAAGATACGTGTGCAAATTTAAAAAAAGGAGGAGGAGGAGGAGGAGGAAGAGGAGGAGAAGGAGGAAACGGAGAACTAGAAGGAAAAGATGAAGACGAAGAAGTTGCGTTATTGAAACGCGTGTGTGATACACGTTGGTGTGATGAAAGTGATTTTTGTTGAGTTTAGGCCAACTTGGTTGGATTTGGTTGCCAAAAAACACTTAGATGTGTAGCTGGACTAATAATAATATTATATTTTTATGGTAACTCGCGGGTTAAGAACGAGTAGAATTAGGGGTTGGAATATTCTCAACCTGCAAGTAAAATAGGATTGAATGTATGTAAAAATCTCAACGTACAAATAGAGTTAGAATTAGATTCAAACCCTACTTTACTCTACTCATTGTCACCCTTATTGAAGTCTACCAACACAGGTAATTAGGAGAATGAGATTCTCTCAATTGTTTAAAAAAAAGGAGTAAAATATAATTTTTAACTCTTTATTATTCTCTCTCATATTTTTTTAGTCTTATTTATAAAATTAACGATGAATGATCACATTTTATTCTCTGAATTATTAAAAAAAATTTAAAAATTCATTCCTTATATCAGGGCAATGCAATAAGCAACAGCAGCTATGTTACTGAACCACGGCATGTGACACGCCTCTTTTTGTCCTTTCACGCTCTTCTTTCTTGAAACAAGTTTCCCGTTTATTAAAACAAAGTTACAGGTACAGCATGTCCAACGTAAATCCGTTTTTAATATTATTTTATCAATTATTTCTCATGGAAAGTGAAATTTAGAAATAATTCTGATTTCTTGTAAATGTCATATTTAAAACTCTCAAAAAGTTTCATTAGAGTTACTTTTTATTTGTTATTTGCTTTTGTCAAATTGCATTTATATCTTATAAAAAAATATAGATAATTAACCCCTTTTTTTAGTCAATATGTAACTAATAGTTTTATCTTTTAATCAAAAAGCAAAAAAATATTTATTTATTTAGGTAATTTATTTATTTTTAATTATATTGTGATATTTAAGCTGCGTTTGTTTTTAGGGACGAGACACTGAGATAATGATATAGAGACATAAAATCATTTGACAAATAAAATATGGATAGAGATATTGTGTCCAAGGACACTGACTTAATAGATTTTTTGTCCATCCAAAAAAAAAGACATAGAGATAGACACTAATAAGAGACACAATTTATTTTTATTTTTTTATTATTCTTGTTAATTTTTTATTATTATATTTTTCTTCTCAAAATTTAATTGAAAAAAAATAAGAATAAATTAGATTTTCATAATTTGTTCTAGTTTATCATCAAACACAATACAATAACACAAAATTTTGTGTCTTATTTTCAGTGTCTTATTTTATCTTTCTTTCAAAAACAAATGCAATCTTATTGAACAGAATATTTTTTTAAATAAAATACTATTATTAAATCTAAGTTTTACAAAATTAATTAATTTCATAAAACTAAAATTAAAAAATAAACTTTGAAATATATGAAAAAAATGCGAGGTATTATATTTATATATTTGTATTTATCTTAGTTTCTATTTTTAATATCTCAATTTCTCTACAATATATAAATTAAACCGTTGATTATATATAAATGAAACCTATTTATTATATATATGCCAATGTTAACTGTAAGGAGAAGTGTACCAACTATAAATTTCAAGGGACAAATGTATTTAATCATGGAAGGTTGGTGCAATTTGCCTAAATATAATATAACATCTCCAATATCTAAGTATAGTTTGATTAATAAAATTCATAGAATTTTGAAAACCAAGTTTTGGACTTTTTCCAATAGCATCTCCTATATCTAAGTATAGTTTAATAATAAAATTTATAGAATTTTTTTTTAAAGTTGCGAGTGAGATTCGAATTTGAGATTTCTAAATGAGAATGATGATATTATATCATTTGAGTTATAGTTGATCGATAAAATTCATAGCTATGAATTTTGAAAACTAGGACTTTTTCATATTTAGCAGACAACACGAAAAATAAAATAAATGAGTATATATTTGTATAGATTAGATAACATCCGCGCCGCACAATCTCCTTCCACGACACAATCAAAGAAAAAGAGTGGCAGAATGGTGCTTCGATAAAAGTATGAGAGTAAGTACTCCTCATACTCTATAATTTATCTATGTCTAATATAAGGTGGGATAAAGTTAGACAGCCCTATGTTAGGAAAGATTCACAGATTTGGAACTGGAAAGCGTATCTCCAATTGGAGAGTGAATCATTCACAATTTTTGTGGATAATTTACCTGGCAATGTTTTAAAGAATGAATTGTTTTATATGTTCAAGTGGACAGGAAGGATAAATGACATCTATTTGGCACGTAAGGAGAAGTATGGCTGGATCCACCTGTTTGCTTTCATCAAGTATACTACAAAAGGAGAGACATTAAAGGCCATCAAGGAGATGAATGGAATGCGATTAAGGAGCAAAGAGTTATTTGTGGGTGAGGCTAAGTACAGGAGGAGGATTGATGTCTGGAAAAAAATCACTACGCACGATGAAGGTTCTCTTACTGGAAAACAAGAAAAATTAAAGAAAAGGATATTGAGGTGAACGAGAAAGAGAGAGTTGTCTTGGAACACCGTAGAAGTGAAGAACTAGAAATTCAGAGAGAACCATTAGAGTTGGGATGGGATGCGGTGGTAATGATGCCACGGGGGCTACGGCAGGCAGAGCATAACAAGGATAGAAAGGTATTTGCTATTGAGAATTGGATGAGTGGCACGAGGGTTTTTTGAAAATGCAAATGGATAATCCTTTGGTGTATCCGGCAGTTATGGTGAGTGCAGAATCTATGAGATCTCAAACAATCAGTAACGAAGCAATCTCTGAAAGAACGGAGACTTGGGAATATGGGGATAAACGGAAAGAAGGAGTTGATCTGGTGTTAAAACAAAAGTTCATGTGGGGTTGAGTTGAAGCATATAAGACCCAATATGTTAGTTGGGTGTGGCAGCGAAGTGGCTGTGTGGTGCGACGGAGAGTACGTCATTGTGTGTTTTAAAAGGGCCTTCTTGCTGGCTGCTGCGGATGACGGTGCAGAGAGGGCCGTGGCTGGTCATAGAGTTCGCGAAGGGATTGATGCCACGGTGAATAGCGCCGACGAGGCAGATTTGGGAGCAATGCAGAAGTTAGTTGCTAGTGGCGGAGGTGATAATGTCCACGCTGAACTTGATGGCGTGGAGGACAGGGAGGAGCGTGAAGCCCCTTATGCACCCGACGAGCAGAATCAAGCTAGAAAAGAGATTGGCGGAGGTGCGGAGAATTATTTGAACAGCACAGCAGAGAAAAATATTCCACCAAGTGTAGTTAATGAGATCCATGCTATTTTGGACGAGAATGGTAAGTAGCATGTTGGTATATGTCTGATGAGGGGTGATGCAATGCAAGATTCAGATTTAGAGGATGAGAATACAGTGGTGCAGGAAGCTGGGTTGGATGATGAAGGGGTTGTAAGGAACTTGGAAGATTCGAAGTACTCAAAGCAGGATGCAGATGGTAAAACTAATCAAGATGAACATGGAGGAAGTTGGGATACATATATGGCTGAAAATAGGGCTACTTGGGATCTGGCTATCGAATCAGGAGCTATTTTATATGACGAGGATGAGGACATTATGGCTATTCTCCAATATCAGAATGAAGTATTGGCACAAGAAAGAAGGCAAGTAAAATAGAAAGAGAAAGCAAGAAAGTGTCGTCCCAAAAACTGAAATAAGGTGTGTAATAAAGTTTTTAAATGGTTTTAGTTCGTGGAATATGAGGGGTTTAGGGAGTATTGGAAAGTGAAAGATGGTAAAAAATTTAAGCATATGTGAATATGTTAGGATTGATAGAGATAAAGAAGGAGGTGATTTCTAAGTTTGATATAGTGCAATTTTGGAGTAATGATGCGGTGAGTTTGGAATTTGTGGGATCGGAAGGTGCTTCAAGAGGTTTATTAATAATGTGGGATGTTATGATATTTAGGTTGAGTAATTGTTACAAAGGGGAGAGATGGTTGTGTATAGAATGGGAATTGACAAACAATAAATTTTATTTGTGCTGTTTGCTTGGTGTATGGTGCGCATACAAGGGAAGAGAAGCTACATGGGTGTCTTCAATGACCCAATAAATTTGAATTTTTTTATCGGAAATATGTCAGGTTTCTCTTTGCTACATGGGTGTCTTCAATGCGGTTGTGCAGTTGGAAGAAAGAAAAGGCGCTAGTGTGTTAACAGCATTATGAAACTAGTGGATATAGAGCTGAATGACCGAAAGTTTACATGATTCAGGGTTCAATCGTACAGTCAAATTAATAGAATATTAGTGAGTTTGATTTCATTGTTATCATTTGGAGCACTTGGTTGAAAAGAAATGACGGAATTTTCAAGAATCAAGAATCAGGTGTTGTAGAAGTATTTAACAGGTCGATTAAGAGTTACAAAGAGTGGAGTGATATTTGATCTTTTGGATTGTTGATGGCTTTTGTCAAAGATGATTAGGAATTAGTTTATTTTATTTGTTTAATATTTTTCTGTTGAGACATTGATGCTCCACTCCATTGGGTTGAACTTTTTATTTCAACAAAAAGGAGTATATATTTGTTCGTTTCTAAAAGATGATATTCCAAGTTTTTGATAGCTAGATTTGATTCAACGAGAGTTTGATCACTGTGTCTTACGGTAAAAATTGTTAGGTAGCGTTTGGTGGAGAGACAAAGACTGAAAGACTGAGACTGAGAGACAGAGACTAAGAGACAGAGACAGAAAAAAATCTCAGTATTCTGTTTGGTGCAAAGTGGAAGACAGAAATTAAAATAAGAATGAAACTCTAATTTAATTTGTACAAAATATAAAATTGGAATTAATTAATTGAAATAAGAGTATTTTAGGTATAAAATGTTATTAAAGTTCCAGTCTCTGTCTCTAAAAATTTCAGTCCCCTGTGTCCTCACTTTTTGGAGATACTGAAATACTGAAATTTTAGGGACAGAGATAGAAATTTTAGTATCAGTCTTTGAACCAACAAACATGATACTGAATCTCAATCTTTTAGTCTCTGTCCCAATACCTCAAAACAAACGCTACCTTACAAATTGCTTTACCATTTTATTTTTGTTAGAAATTGTGTGGTTTTCAACCACTAATTTAATTATTTTTGAAAATAATATAGTACAGGTTTTATTAATAGGCTAGCTGCATCATAATGAAAATATTATAAAGTTAAATCCTTTTCCTTATAATAATACTCATCTAGGGAGATTTAATTGTATGATATTGGCATAATTTTTACATTATTAAATCAAGTAATAATTTTATGAGTAACACTCAAATTAATCTCCAGATTTTAAATCGGACATCTTCGTCTTTAATAAATTTTTATTTAATAAAAATCTTAGAAAATTATTTCAGTAAAACAAATTGTTTTCTATTACTTTTAATCAAATTTTTTATTTGTATTATGTAAAAAAAATAACAAATTTTATTATAAGATAATTTAATTAAAAATATTATTATAAGATAAATTAGTTATTTTTCAAAATGGTAAAGCAGTTAATTTATGTGAAAAAAGTAATTTTTAAAATAAAATTTAATTAAAAATCAAAATATCTAATTTTAAATTTCTTAAAAAATATATTAATTTAAATATTTAATCTAATTCTATTACGGGTACATAGATCTCGTAGTACATTCAGACAGTATTGTTAATACGAACTGTTTATTAAGTGGCAAGTTTTGTGGGGTTGGGCAACAATCACAACTAGTTAACGAGTAAATTACCAACTCGATTTCTGTCTATTTTTTTGAATGACAACACGACCCCTCAAAAAAAATAATAATCCACTTCGTCTCATTTCTCCTACTTCCATCAGAACGCAGTATTTGAGGGTGTTTTTCGTCAACTCCAAACAAAAAATGCTAACCTGTCATGGTAACCATGTGTGCTAGCACCTCTCCTTGCATTGCTATGGTGGATATTCGCTGCATACGTGTACACCTCAAAATGGTCAAGCGATTAGGTATCCTCTTTCACATCCGCAAAAATGTCGTCGTTTTTATGGGAGGAGACTTCTCATACGATTCTCTCTTATCCATTCATGACTCATTGACTCATATCCATGAATGAGCACCATGATCCATCAGAAAGTAACAACAATAATCACAATCTAAATCTGAAAACTATACTAATTGTTACACATCTTTGGAATCAGAACAGCAAAGAAGTGCTTGGAAGCGACATGTGGCTGAAATGGAACGCATCAACAACCTCGCATCTCTTCCTAACTCACCGGAGCACCCTCTTTCTCCACCAGCACTGTGTAAGAACCAGAATTTTTCACGTAAAACCATTTTAATAAAATAATTTTAGTGCCCGAAATAGATTCAAAATTTAGAAATTTTAATTTAAAAATATAAAGGTGAAATTTGATTTCAAGAAATTTTTCTCAGATGAAAAATGTATCTTTTTCGAAGGATTTTTATAAAAATGCGTACTGGCGCTTAAGCTGGCAGTATCAACTTTAGTCTGACCAGTACCACGTATTTTAGAAAATAAGATTTTGCAAAGTGATTTATTATTTTGAAAGGGTAAAAAGTAATTTGGAATTGAAAACTGGGCACTAATCTTAAAGGTTTTGGCCTAAAGTGGACAAAACGGACCAAAAATACTAACGGGTTGGATCGGGGCCAAACCGGGCCCAAGGCCCAATATATATAAGCTCATTAAATGAGCTTTGAGCTCATTTCCAGCCCAAAGAGAGAGAGGGGCGCAGGTTGAAGAGAAGAGAGGAGAAGAGGTGATGTTACTATTCACCTCCTCCTTCAAAGCTCCATAACTCTTGATCCAGAGCTCCGACATGCAAAGCTCTTGACAAGCTCTTCCTTTCTATTTAAGAAAATCTGGTAAGAACTTGCATCTCAATCCCCAGTTTCCAGCCCTAGAATTCTGCTTTTTTGGGTTATGGCTTTTGAGTAGATTTTGTGGTTTTGGTTGTTTAGGTGATGTCTAGTAGCGGATAATTGTTGAAAATTGCCCCAATCCCTTTTGGACAAGGTAAATTTGCTCATAAACCCTTGTAGTGCTGTATGTTATGATTTCTACGTTTTGATTTTGATGACAATCTGTGAAAAATGTGAGTTTTTTTAGGATAATGAGAAGAATAAACATTTTGATAGATTTGAGTAATGTTGGGTATTGTTTGGTGATAATTATTGGAATTGATGAGGATTTTTATTGGTGTTGATGAGTATTTATGGTGATTAGTTATGTTGATGAATAATGGGGATTATGAGAAATTAGGGTAATAAGCTAATATAAAATGTTTGTGGTGGTTTGGAATAAAGGATATTATAATTGATAATGATTATGAGTATTGATGATGATAACTTGATGATAATGTGTTTATTTGGAGGGAAGTTAGAAATATGTAATGTTGATGATTGATGGGAATGGTAATTGGTAATATTGATGTTAATGAGGTCCATGGAAATTGTGAAATGTGTCTTTGGTTGGATTTAGATTTGTCGAATGGTTTAGAGGGTTGTGTGATTGAGAAAAGGGTTGAATAAGTGTTGGTATGAATTTTGGGTTGTCTTGGTATGGTTGAAATGTGATTGAATTGGTTTTAATTGGGAGCCTTGGTAAAAATTGAGGTTTTGATATTTTTGTTAAAAATAGATTTTTAGTGAAGTTTGGCGGATCATAACTTGAGCCTCGGTTTTTAAAATTGACTGAAAATTGTTTCAGATTAAAGATGATTTCAAGGGTTTTAAATTGATATAAAGTTTGTAAAATTTAGATTTTCGCATAGGAAGTTATGATCATTCAAAGTTTAATGTCAAAATCTGAAATTCTACGAAATTGTAGAATTTTGTGATTTCTGATATGTGCGCACGGACAGCCTTGTGCGCACGCACAGCCCTGCAAAATTTTAAACCTGTGCGCACGCACAGACATATGCGTACGTACACACAGGGGAAGGCTCCTTGTTTGCAGCGCTAGCACAGCTTGTGCACACACAGCCATGTGCGCACGCACACGTTGGGAAGGTCAGTCTGTTGGGGGCGCTAGCACACATTGTGCGAGTGAACAGAATTGCAAAATTTGGTACCTGTGCGTACACACATGTTTTAAAACTTCTCTTGGGCGTGCGCACGCACACCCCTATGCGTATGCACACACCCTGTTTCTCAAATTTAAACTTTGTTTTTATCTATTTTACCATCCCAACAAGCTTGTAAGCTTCTATGACACCATTTTAAGACTCTTGGGCTTATTTTCAGATATCAGGCATGAGAAAGGTCCCAGGAGGATTTTATTTGGGTTTACTTTGAAAAGTTAGCGAACAGAGGTTTAGGTTTCTAGTGTATTGAGAATGAGTTGGTCGAGAGAGAAGGAAGAGTAGTGAACTTGGTGATTTCTGGCAATGAATTGAGAAATTGACGAACTAGTGAGTTCGGAATGAAAAGTTATGAATTGAGGATGGTTGTGATGAGTTAAGAACTTGGAAAGGAATGATGAGAAAATGATTGGAATATATGAGAGTGTGTGGAGTCTATATCTCCGGCATAGCAGATTGTTCTATTGTATGACAAATGGTTGTTGAGAGTGTGCAGGGCCTATATCCCTGGCGTAGCATATTGCTCTGTTGCATGAGTAGATGTTGTTGAGAGTGTGCAGGGCCTATATCCCTGGCGTAGCAGATTTTTCTGCTGCATGACTAGTTGTTGTTGAGAGTATGCGGGGCCTATATCCCCGGTGTGGCAGGTTGTTCTGCAGTATGATTTGTTGTGGTTGGTTCATTCTCTGCTGCAGGAAATGTGCGGGGCCTATATCCCCGGCGTAGTAGACTCCTACTGCATGAGTATGCAGGGCACTATATCTCTGGCGTGGCAGAAAAGTCTACATCTGGGAGGATGTGTCGGGTTGGCATTTACGGACTGACAAGTGATATCACGAGCCAATAGGATAAACATTCGTCATATGCATCTCTTATGTGCTTGTTTGCTTTGATTACTTAAGTTTTCCTAATTGTATAATATGCCTACTAGCTTTTTGAATTACTTGTTATATATGATTACTACCTGTGTTTTACTTGCTTGCTTTATCTGTGTTTGTCTGGTGCTGAGGAGGTTAGGCAGGCGGTGGCGATGGGATCGCACAGATAGTAGGTTGGTGAAGGCTGTGGGACAGCGGTGGCTAGTTTTAGTTAGAAATCCCTTAAGTTTTAGAAAACATTGTTTATTGTTTATGGTTTTAAGTTATTTATTTCGTTTAAGCTAGAATATCTGTTTGGTGTGAAGTTCTAGGATTGCCTTTGGCATCCCGGAACCTTACATCTTACATTATTGGGCACTGTTATCATACTAAGAACCTCCGGTTCTCATTCCATACTTTGTTGTTGTTTTTCAAATATAGGTCGTAATTCACCTCGGTGAAATTGCGGACATGGTGACAGAGCGGAGTATGGTTTCTCCTGATTTATTTATGTTTTACTTTGTTATAGTATTTAACTTTATGGCCTTAGAGGCTTACTTGAGAGATAAGTTGTATAAGTTGTTTTAACCCCAAAACTCTGTATGTTACTATTTGTAACTAGTCGGCTTAAACTCCGCAAGCTGCGACTAGTTACCTATTATTAAAATATTATATCTATATATGTTCTATTCTCTTGCATCTATACATTGTGTCTTATGGGTTAGCTTTGTGTGAAAGTTTCGCGCTTTTGTAATTCTATCTTTGAGCTTAATCCTTCATCGGGCTTCTAGAATATATTATTTCCTTCTATATATAAATATGTATAAGCCTTAGAATTATCGTAACCTTTGATTAACCTTTGCTTTACGGCTAGAGGTAAGGCTTAGGGTAATTAGGGTGTTACATACTTCACCCACGATCTCATCATACCCACCACCGTCACCCGCCACAAACGCTACCACTGCCATCTGCATCAGCCCCAAGCTCGGTTAAACGCCACTGATTCCAGGTAAGATCCCTTATACACATTCTTATCGCAGTCCACCAGAGCTACCCTTAAAGGGGACCCACTGTAAGGTGCTTGCGATGCATTCGCAGCCTCCAAAGTCACAATCTTTAACTTCTCATCATCAACGACTATACCATGTCCATTGCAAACAACACTATTATTGGATCTCAAATTCTCATCTTCATCATCGCGGTCCATTCAGGTTCGGGTTGTAAGCCCCAACCCATTGTTGCGGGGATCCAAGACAAAAGGAGAACCTCTAAGGAAGAGATCAAGGAGACTAAAATGGTGTGGGAGAAAGTCAGAGAAGGGGTGAATTGGTCATTATTGCGGAGGTTATGAGGATTTAGATGTTCTCTAAGTCGCGGAGCTCTTGTAGAAACTGGCAGCAGTGGTTGCGGGGTACGGCAGAAACGATGAAGGAGGGTAAGGGAGGTCTCACCATTAAGGAAGAGGTTGGTTACAAGAAATTGTTTGACATGGATAGAGTGGTGGAGGAGGAGGCTAGGGAATTTGAGATTGACGCCAATGTAGACATGACTGGTTGATCCGAGTCCTACAGCAGTGACTCAGAAATTGGAGATTGCCGGGTAGGCAAGGCTGCGGGTTGAGTCTATGAGGGAGACTGGAAATTGGCATGATGCTCAATCAACGTATGAGAAGTCTCCTCCCATGAAAACGATGATGTTTTTGCAGACATCAAAGAGGACAACTAATCCTTTGACCTTTTTGAGGTGTACACATATATGCAGCGAACATCTACCTCAACAAGAAAAGGTGCTAGCACACACGGTTACTGTGACAAGTCACATTTTTCGTTCAGAGTTGATAGAAAAATACTCACAAGAATCGCGTTGTATCACGGAAGTAGAGAATAGGGGCTGAAGTGAATTTTTTTAGGGGTCAGATTGTCATTCGGAGATGGGCCGAATTGATAGTTCACTCACTAGTTAGCTTTATATTTTGACATTAATAATGTTTTATTACAGGTAGTTGTTTTAAATTTTAATAAATTAATAATGTAAGAAACCTTAAAAATGGTAAATAATCACACATGTTGTGTCAATAACACTTTTGCTTTTAATAAATTTCTAGGCAAATATTTTGATTGGCGTGATATTTGATAATACTGAATTATAAATTTATAAATATATTTAAATTTATTAAATTGTTAAATAAATTAAGTGTTCATTAGTTCATACTTTTTGCAAAGGTGATGAATTAATGGGATTCGAAGATCCTAATGTCGGAGAAAAATTGTCGGTAAAGAAATTCACAAAAATCTCGCGTTGTAAGTTTAGTTCTAAACCAACAAATTATCTTTGGTCAACGTTTAAATTGTTTTCACTTAAGCAAACCCAATAAAATTAACCGAAGTATTTAAACCTCGGGTCGTCTTTCAAGGAATTACAGGGAAGTGTGTTTATTATTGGTTATGATGTACTTTTTTTGGGGTTTTGAAATAAGGAATAAGAAAATATAAATTGAGAGAAAAATAAACTAACAACTAAGAAAGGTCCTAGCAAGGATTGAGAATTGGAATTCCTATCCTCATTATCATCATCAATTGTGATGGTAAGTGCAAATCACTTTCACTTAGTTATCCTCTAACAAATGAAGGAAAGTTAAGCAAGCAAAATCGACTTAAGTTCACAAGTCCTAATCAAAGACTAGATTTAGTGTAGCTTAAGCCAACTAGCAACTTTCAATCACCAATCAACAAAAGAATTTTAATAACTCAAGAGTCTCTAATTAATCAATCCAAGTCAAAAATATATAAATCTATTTTAAAATCCAACCAAGCATTTTATCAAACACTTGGAAGGCACAAAATAAAAACATAGAAAAGTAACAAGAGAATGTAAAATCTAAGATTAACAATTGCAAGGAATCAATAACAACAAATGAAGAAAGAAGCAATAAACATGAAATACCTCAAATTGTATTAAAAGAAAATTGAATCTAGCAAGAAGAAATCAGAAACTAAATTGAAAAAATAAGGAAATCAACAAGAGAAGATAAACTAAGATAATAGAATAATAAAAGGTAGAAAATACTAAATTAAAGCAAGATAGAATTCTGAAACTAAGAAGAAATAAGACTAAAAACCCTAAAACCTAGAGAGAGGATAGAGTCTCTCTCTAGAAACCTACATCTAAAACCTATAGTGTGAATGAATGAAAAGTGAATGGAATCATTGATTTTGCTCCACTCCCCAGCCTCTAATCTATATTTTTGGGCTTGAAACTGGGTCAAACGCATCCCAGAAATCGCCCCAAGTGTTTTTTGTTAATTCCAGCACGTGACACTCGTCACGCGTACACGTCAGTCACGCGCACGCGTCGCTGGATATTGAACTGGCCACACGTATGCGTCATCCATGCGTGCGCGTCATTTGTCTGCTACACCGGTCACGCGTACGCGTCGTCCATGCATGCGCGTCGGCACCAGCTTTTCAAAACTTCAATTTCTTGTGTTCCTTCCACTTTTGCATGCTTCATTTCCATCTTCTATTCCATTTCTACCCTATAAACCCTGAAATCACTTAACACACATATCATGACATCGATTGCAATAAAAGAGGATTAAAAATTAGCAATTTAAAGGCTAAAGAATCATGTTTTTAATCATAGCACAAATTCGGAAGGATTTATAAAACCATATAATTTATATGAATAAGTGTAAAAATAGTTGACAAAACCCACTCAATTCAGTCCAAAATATATCATAAAATAGTGGTTTATCACCTAATCAGACAACATTGGAACCTGGCCAGAAGGATAATCTGCAAAATACTTTGATGCTTAAGTCAGTAATATTTTAGGTGATTGTGGTGAATAGAGTATTACTTTGAGTTTCCCTTTTTTTATTACATCTTTCATATGTATCTGTTATTATGCATTTACTCCTTTAATGTATATTTTTAATGTCATAATTTGACAGCTTCATGAGTTAATGACTTTGTTAGTCTTAATGACAACCCTGTTAGCTTTATCGAGCTCATAATGTGATATTCTAATTTAATCATATTCTCGATATACCATTCGTGTTCAGAACAGTGTCCCAGCTCATATTCTCGATATACCATTCTTTGAGCAGTTGTATTTTTTCTCAATTTGTGAATTATCAGATTTTAATTGCAACTTCTCTCTCCATCAATCAATGGCACATAACTTTTCAATTAAATAGCTCCACTTTAACTTCCACTTATCAATTTACTCAAAACTTCCAAAAACTCCTTCTTTCTTTTTGAAGTGTTTCTCTAGGTTCTCCTTTCTGCACAAAAACCATCCTTGGTCATCTTCTTCCTTTTCTTGTCAGTGAATTAGTTAGGAAAACTTCATTCTCCTCTTCCATCTTCAAGTGCATCACTTAGCATCTTTCATCAAATCCAAGTAAGATTTTTGTCATATGTAGCATTTCCTTCGAAGGTCATATATATGTATATTTTATGGGGTCGAATTCTACTTTTTTTTACTGTAGCATATTCTTTCTAAATGATTATGGCATAAATTTTTTCCAACTTCATAGTTTTTATTAGGAAAATATAGTAGGGGTACCACTATTTTAGTTTTTCCTAATTTGAGTAATGTTGATTTAGGCTTTTCTTACCCCTTTTTGGGTTTTTTCGAAAAATGATGGGTTTTCTTCGAGTTTTCATAGTAATTTTTGAAATTTTCCCTTTGTAACATAGTGGCGATACCCCTATAGATTTTTCCCAGATGTCGAGGAGAAAGCTTACCTTCAATCGCAAATATCGTGAATGCATTGTTACCTTGAGGCAACTTCGCCCTCAGCTCAATCTAGCTGGCGAGGTGGACATATACTGTTGGGTTTTCAAGGAAGTGAAATCCATCCCATCTACCATCACACAAGAGGAACTGGACAGTTTGTGAGAATATAGGGTTATCTTCAACTTGGATTTGGGCAACCTGTATGTGTTGTCAGCTCCAAGTTCTGATGATTATCTGTGCAATATAAACGAGCATGCTAGAAATATTTTGGAATAGGTAGCCCTTCTTTTACAGAATTTTAGGAAAATCTTTTAAAGTATACTGGTTGTGCTCCTTAACAAATCCATCCTAATAGCTGTGATATTATACGTAGTTTCAAACTTCTATGTTCTTTCTTAGATCTTGATGTTTCCGTCAAAGCCTTTTTCTATTTTTTTTACTTTGACCATGCCTTTTAGTTCCCAAGGTCATGGGTTTATCTCTTTCTGACACTACAAGAAAAATGCTAGTTATCGTCGGATTTACCGTCGGATTAATTAAATAAATCCACTTTCAAGTACCTTACCGTGGGATTTACCGTCGTCCTGTAGGTGACGATATAAATGGCGTTGAAAACCTCTAACCGACAGATTTTTTTCGTCCAACGCTAATTGTCGGTGGATTTTTTGTCAGTATTTTCAATGGATTGTTAAGTCTGGGTTGATAAGTACAGTCGGATTAACTTGAAATAGTGCCAAAACTTACCGTCGGATTAATCCGTCGATAGGATTTTTATTTTTTATCTTTTATCCACAACTAATAGTCAAAATGAAATTAAAACTCTTGTTAAAGAAATTGTTATAAGAAATCTTAAATTAGCCGAAATCAATAAATTATTTTATTAAAAATAAATGGTATGAATATAATAAAATGTCACAGAAGTAGAATAATGTACGCTAAACAAACAAAAAGCCATAAAACCCTAAGCAATTTCACAGATCCTCATAATCATCATCGGCAGCGGCGGCAGCGTGGTGGCCTCTACTGAGGCGGCGGAGTAGGTGCTACCATTGGTGCCCCACCAATAACGTCATCAAGATAACAAGCAGCGCCGCTGGAACCAACAACACTGCTACCTCCTGCGTGCATCTGCTGGTTGTACACCTCCATCTGTTGTCGCAGCCGCTTGAGCTACTCCAACTTCTCCATCAGGTCCGAGCTGGCGGCAACACGTGTAAGAATCTCTTGATACCTCTGCTCAGATTGCTCCTGTTGCTGGTGAAGCTCCTGTGTTAGCTTCTGCACCTCCTCCCTTAGGCCGATAGAGGGATCAATAGGGCTGGTGGCAGAGAAAGCAGCCAATGTGGAGGAGCAGAGGCCATCGGCAAAGAACGAGCCCAACCCAAAACTGTAATTCTTGTGGGGTTCAGAGGCGGTCTCATGCCAAATCCTGTCGGGATCCACAACTGAGGTCTCAGAGTCAACTTCGTTAGCTCCACCAAGCGGATTAGATTGCTGGTTTGCGCCTCCAACCTCTACTAATACTTCTTCTGCGTCACACACGTTAGTTGTTATTAGGATAATAGTTAAATAATTGACTTTAAACCAAATGAAGTTGAAATTTAAGATTAATTTAAACTCACATAATGGGCCACTGACCACTCGTCAGTAAATCTCTCCTTGTTTTCCTTCAAAGTATGTGTATACTTGAAGGTCTCAGCCAGTGTAGCCTCACAATCCAACGACTTAGACTACAAATTAATATATCAACCAAACAATAAAATAAATAAACAAATTAAACAATGACAGATAAATATATATGAAGCAGGAAATCTCTATTCTGATTTCAAAACATAATTTGCATTTTTAGATTTAAATGAAAATCTTATAAAAACTTTGACAAAGACTCCCCTGAAATTTAGATTTAGCCACCCTTAAAGGTTTCCATCCAAACCAAATTAACATCATTATTTTCATAGTCAATCATTTTTCAAACAATTTTAGTAGTAGGAATCAATAACCAGTTAAATAATCCAATATTTTCCAGCAATCTCAGAGCCTAATCTAAGCTGTTCTAACCTACTCTGACTACCTAAATCCACTAAAACTAAAAATTAATCACCTTAAACGTTACTAACTATTTAAGTAACTTGATAATGAAAAAGAAAATTAAACACCATAAACTCTACTAACTTATTCAAGTAACTACTATAGCATAAAACAATGGCAAAATTCTTATCAGCCTCGTCTTCGTCTTCATGAAAGTTGCCGACCCACCCGTATACTTCGACAAACTGGGCGAAGCCCTGTTGGCGATGTTCGTCAGACGTCGACGCTTGAAAGTCTCGTTATCTCTAAAGTGAGCCTCCAGGTGGTCTAATATTAATATCTCAATATAATTGAAATAATCCATATGTTTCTTATTAATTCACTCATTCATAGTGTATATATAAAAAGAGGGCAGTGTTTTATATTCATATTGTGTGTCATCTTAGACCTTGTTCCCTCTATTTATACATATAAAAGGTCATTTTTTCAACCATCATTAAATTCAATCTCTCTTGATAACCTGAGTCTTCCACCCTTGAAAAATTGAGCTGCCTATATTGTGAAAGAAGTCATACTTTATTGAATGGACATTCATATCACAATACTCCTCCTTGAATGTCTATTTAGATTATACCTCATTAAAATGTTATTAAAGAAAAACCCAATAAAAAATCCTAATTTGATGTACTAATCTTTTAAAGGAGGATTTTGGAAGTGACTTTATAAATAAATCTGTCCGATTATCACTTGAGAGGATCTGTTGGACATCAATTGTTCCTTGATTTCGAAGGTTATGAGTGAAGAAGAATTTGAGAGAAATATGCTTTGTTATATTATCTTTGATGTATCCACCCTTATTAGAGCAATACATGATATATTATCTTCAAAGAAAATAGTTGGAGCTATTTTCCTATCAGTCAGTCCATACGATGATAGAATATATTGGATTAAACTCCTGAACTAAAAATAATCGCAACTTGCTTCATGTATCGCTTGTATTTTGGCATGATTAGAGGATATTGCTGCTATCATCTGTTTTGTAGACCTCCATGATATAGCTGTATCACCATATGTGCATAGATATCTTCTTTGAGATCTTCCTGTGTGTGGATCAGACAAGTATCCTGCATCTGTATAGGCAACTAACTGTGACTTGGATTCATATGGATAAAACAGTCCCATATCAACTGTTTCACGAAGATTAAAAAATTTTGTTTGATTCCATTCCAATGTCTTCTAGTTGAAGAGGAACTATACCTTGCTAATAAATTCATAGCAAATGATATGTCAGGTCCTATATTATTAGCAAGATACATAAGTTCTCCAGTGGTACCGAGATAAGATACTTCAGGACCAAGGATATCTTTATTTTCTTCTTTGGGGCGGAATTGATCCTTTTTCACATCCAAAGATCGTACGATCATTGGGGTACTTAATGGATATGATTTATCCAGATGAAATTTCTTCAAGATCTTTTCTATGTATATTGTTTGATGAATAAATGCCTCATTATTTGTATGCTTGATTTGCAGGCCAAGACAAAATTTAGTCTTTCCGAGATCTTTCATTTCAAACTCTTCTTTTAGAGCTTTTATAATTGTTAGAATCGCTTCAGAAATTCTGATGATATTTAAATCATCAACATACATATTAATTATAATGAATCTAGATG
This sequence comes from Arachis duranensis, assembly GCF_000817695.3. NCBI lineage: Eukaryota > Viridiplantae > Streptophyta > Magnoliopsida > Fabales > Fabaceae > Arachis > Arachis duranensis. Next base: position 29,020,995 of record NC_029777.3, read on the forward strand.
CACATTTGTTTATAAAAATACATGGACAGATATCATCATTTTTGAATCCGTTTTTAGTCAGATACTCAATAAGATGATTATACCACATTTGTCTAGATTTCTTTAGGCTATATAAAGATCTTTGCAATTTGACTGAGTATAACCCTTGTGAATATTCATTGGATGGTTTGGATATCTTTAGTCTTTCATGAATTTTCATATAAATATCACGATCTAATAACCCGTATAAATAAGTTGTCACTACATTCATTAGATGCATATGTAGTTTATGGTATACAAATAAACTAATCAAATAACACAATGTTATTACATCTACTACAGGGGAATATGTTTTTTCATAATCTATACCGGGTCTTTTGGAAAAAATCTTATGCCACAAATCGAGCTTTGTAGCATACAACTTTATTTTTCTCATTTTGTTTTCTCACAAACACCTACCTGTATCCAATAGGTTCTACATCTTCTGGCGTATAGATTACAGGTCCAAAGACTTTACATTTTGCAAGTGAGTTTTAACTCGGCCTTCATAGTGTCTTTTCATTTTGGCTAATCATTCATTTATGGACATTTTTTTTACTATTCTTAGCTCAAGATCCATACTTTCATTCATGATGTGTAATACCACATTATATGCAAATATTTCATTGATAATTGTTTTATTTTGGTTCCATTTTTTCTCTTGTAAACACATAACTTATCGAGATCTCATAATTTTTAGAATTTTTCAGGTACCTGAACGTCTTTTGGCATAAAAAATATATCAGAATTTTGGACACTTGTGATGCGTGAGCATCTTTCTTATCTTTTTTTAGTGAATTTGCATTTAAATTGTTGAGTTTAATCAAGAATTAATTATCTTTCAGCCACTATGGATGCTACTTTGAGTCTTGTGTAATTTCGTTTATTTTAGGTAGCATTTGGCTGGATTTGATGGAGATGACCAGCGAGGACCGACGCATGTGCGTACCTGACGCGTACGCGTGATTTGGAGAGTTGCACAGCGATTTGTGCGCGTACCTTACGCGTACGCGTGACACGCGAAGAAGACCATCGACACGTACGCGTGACTGACGCGTATGCGTGACTTGCGCCACGTGCAGAAAAATGCAGAAAACGTTGGGGGCGATTTCTGGGCTCCATTTTGGCACTCAAGTAAGGCGCAGCTCTTTGCCAAGTTAGGTGTGGATCCAGTGAAGCCAAGTGGTCCCCACGTTGCAAGGCGCAGATTGTTTAATTAATTCTGATTTAAATTTAAACTTTAATTTTAAAATAGGAAAAAGATATTATTTAGTTTTAAAAATTATAATTTACGTTTATTAGGAGTAGATATAAAAGAGAAAAGAAACTTCTCTTCTGGCATTATTGAGTTCCATTTTTTCATAATGTAAATTATAGTTTACCTAAATCCTAGTTTTCCTCTCTGAATCATGAGCAACTAAACCTCTACTCTTAAGGTTAGGAGCTCAGTCTATTTGTATGGATTCATTCTATTATTTTTTTTCTATTTTAATTAATGTACTGATTTATATTTCAAGAATTATTTTCGTTCTTTATTTTATGAAATTGGGTGGAACGGAAGTATGACCCTCTTTCTAATTGAGTTATTGTATAACTTGGAAAAGCTCTTTATTTGAACAACAGCTTGAAAACATATTCTCCTAAATTTCTAATTTATCTGGATTTAATGGGATACGTGACATATAATCCCCATATATTTGGGTAATTAGTATTTTTGTGGCAAATAACTAGAATTAAACTTCACCCTCTAATTGGAATTAATTAACCAAGGAATTGGCGGTTGATGAAAGTTAGAGGAGACTAGAAAGGTACAAGGAATTAGGGTCTAGTCACGTATAGTTTGGTGGGAATTAAATCTTGCATGATTAAAATAAATTAATAAGAAAAGTCAATCCGGAAAATAGATAACTCTGAAGCCTTAACTGCCTTCTCCATATTGTTTTCCCAACTTATTTACTGCTTGCTTTCTGATATTCTGAAATTACTCTTAATGCTTTTGAACTCTCAAAACACCATTTTCTGCTTGTCTAACTAACTAAATTAATCAACCATTGTTGCTTAGTCCATCAATCCTCGTGGGATCGACCCTTATTCACTTGAGGTTCTACTTAGTACGACCCGGTGCACTTGCCGGTTAGTTGTGATTGTAAAATTCCGCACCAAATTTTTGACGTCGTTGTCGGGGATTGATTGTGATTGACAATTACTCGTTGTTTGATTCCTTAGATTAGATAATTTTTCTTTTAATTATTTTTATTTTAGTATTATTAATTTTTTATTTTTTTTAATTTCTTGTTACGTTCCTTTAATTCTTTCCCTTTTTTTTCGTTATTACCCCCCTCCCCTATTCTTTCTTTTTCTTTTCTTTTATTATTTTGTTTTAATTAATTAAAAAAAACTTTCGTTTGTTCTTGATTTATTGTTTTTTTTATTTTTTTATTTTATTTTTGTTTTGTTTCTTTCCATTAATTTTTATCTTTTTATATTTTATTAGTTTTATTTTATTTTTGTCTTTAACAAAATTATATATATATATATATATATTTTGCATCATATATTTATTTTTCTTAATTTCTGAAATTAAGTTTGGTGTTCCCTATTTAGTTTTATTTTAATTTTTCTTATTTAATTTGCCTAATAATTTCGAAAATTTTTAGTCTTAATTTTAATAGTAATTTTTGAATTTTAGTGTTTATTTTATTCAATATTTTTATCTCTTTACTCAGGTTACCTCACTGGGAATTCTTGGTACTTTGATGTAGAGAGTTCCATCTTTTCTTGTTTTTCTGTTTGTTTATGCGCAGGAACAGAGACAAGGAACCTCTCTTAGACTTTGATCCTGAACCTGAAAGGACTTTCAGGTGACGTTTGCAACAAGTAATACTTTACAAGGCTGCAGAATCCACTATGGATCCTAATAATGCTGCTAATGCCAATGTGAAAATCCGAATAGGAATGTGCAACAAAGAAGAGTACTTGGGTGTTACTTTGCTCCTACTGCGGATCTTTATGAAAAAAGCATTGTGGTGCCTCCTATAGCTGTGAACAACTTTGAGTTGAAGCCACAATTGGTCACCCTGGTGCAACAAAACTGTCAGTATCACGGTCTTCCCATGAAGACTCAAATCAATTTATTTCTAATTTTTTGCAGATTTGTGATACTGTGAAGACAAATGGAGTGAACCCTGAGGTGTATAAACTCATGATCTTCCCAATTGCTCTGAGGGATGGAGCAAAGCTGTGGCTCGACTCCCAACCCAAGGAGAGTTTGGATACTTGGGACAAGGTTGTTACTGAGTTTCTTACTAAATTTTTCCCACCAAAGAAGCTGACTAAGCTTAGGGTGGAGGTTCAGACCTTTAGGTAGAAGAATGGTGAAACTCTTTATAAAGCTTGGGAGAGATACAAGCTACTGACTAGGCAATGCCCTCCGAACATGTTCTCCAAATAGACCCAACTAGATATCTTTTATGAAGGTCTGGGTGAAATGTTTAAGATGTGCTTAGATAATTCTACAGGTGGTTCATTGCATAAGAAGAAGACACCGGAGGAGACTACTGAGCTTATTGAATTGGTTGCTAGCAACCAATATTTATACTCATATAACAGGAATCCTATGAACTTTGAGGCTCCTCAGAAGAAGGGTGTTATGGAAGTAGAAGCTCTTAATGCTATTCTTGCGCAGAAGAAGCTTATGTCTCATCAAATAAATCTACTTACTCAACAGATGGGTGGCATGCAAGTCTCAGCTATCAACACCCAAAATCCTCCTCAAGAGGTCTCTTATGACATGACAGGTAATTTTGTGCAAAATGATAATTATGATTATGCTCAATCCTCTTCTGAACAGTTCAATTACATGGGGAGTGATCTTAAAAATTCCAATAATGACCCATATTCTAAGACATACAATCAAGGATGGAGAAATTATCCAAATTTTGGATGGAGAGACTAACCTCAGAGACCTTAGAATTTCAACAATAATTCTTAGGGCGGCTTCCAACAGAACAATTACAATAACCACCAATTTCAGTCTCAGCAGCAACAACCACTTTTGTAGGAAAATTCTAAATCCCAAGAAGATTCTAATTGGGAGATGATAAGGAGTTTTATGCAGGAAACCAGAGCCTTCATTAGAAACTTGGAGGTGCAAATGGGCCAACTGAGCAAGCAAATACCTGAGAGGTCTGCAAGTACATTTCCAGGTGATACAGTGGTGAACCCAAGAGAAGACTGCAAGGTTATTCAATTGAGAAGTGGTAAAGTAGCTGGCTCTGAGACCAAGGTAAATGAGGAGTTAATCGAAAAAGAAGCTCTAGAGGAGAAGAAGGAAGAAGTAGAGCACGCCCCTCCTAAGCGTGCAGACAACCCATTCTCTGATTCTCTTAACACTTATCCTACCTTGCCAAAGGCTCCTGAATACAAGCCAAAAATGCCATATCCTCAGAGGCTTCAGAAGGCTTCCAAATAAAAGTAATTTTCCAAAATTTTAGATGTCTTCAAGAAGCTACAGATCAACATTCTTTTTGCAGAGTTTCTTGAGCAAATGCCTCTTTATGCTAAATTTATGAAAGAGTTTTTGACCCACAAGAGAAACTGGAAGGAACAAGAAATAGTGGTGTTAACTAAGGAATGTAGTGCCATAATCCAACACAACCTTCCTGAGAAAATGCCAGATCCAGAGAGCTTTGTAATTCCTTACACCATTGGAGATGTCACTATTCAGAGAGATTTATGTGATATTGGAGCTAGCATCAATCTAATGCCACTTTCAGTGATGAAAAAGCTTTCAAATTGAGGAGGTAAAACCTACTCGTATTTCTCTTCAACTTGCTGATCTTTCTATTAAATTACCTGTGGGTGTTGTTGAGGATTTACTTGTGAAAGTAGGACCATTTATTTTTCCTGTTGATTTTGTTATATTAGACATGGAAGAGGAGGTAAAATCCTCTATTATACTTGGTAGACCCTTTTTAGCCAAAGGTAGAGCTCTGATTGATGTTCAAAAGGGTGAATTAACCCTGAGGGTCAATGAAGAATAGGTGGTCCTCAATGTTTTTGAAGCTCTCAAGCACCCTAATGACTCTGAAGGGTGTATGAAAATAGATGTTATTGAGCCACTTGTTCAAGAAGTACTGAAAGCTGAAGTGCTTGATGACATTCTGGATCCTATTTTTGAGTATGAATTGGTTGAAGTAGATGACTCACCACCCCAGAAGGCCATGATTCACACGCCTAAGGCAGAGGAGGAAGCCCCCAAGTTTGAGTTCAAACCTTTACCTCCTTCTTTGAAATATGTGTTTTTGGGTGAAAATGATTCATATCCAGTGATCATTAGCTATTCCCTAAAGCTTGAAGAGGAAGAGGCGCTTATTTCAGTGCTCAGGAGCCATAAAACAACTCTTGGGTGGACTATTAGTGACTTAAAGGGGATTAGTCCAACCAAGTGTATGCACAAGATCCTCCTTGAAAATGATGCTAAACCAGTTGTGCAACCACAAAGGAGACTCAATCCAGCCATAAAAGAGGTGGTCTAAAAAGAGGTAATGAAATTATGTGAAGCAGGTATTATTTGCCCTATTTTTGACAGTCCTTGGGTGAGTCCTGTGCAGATAGTTCCCAAGAAAGGAGGGATGACAGTGATCAAGAATAAAAAAATGAGCTTATTCCTACAAGGACAGTCACGAGATGGAGAATGTGTATAGACTACAGGAGGCTCAACACTGCTACAAGGAAGGATCACTTCCCCCTGCCTTTCATTGATCAGACGCTTGAGAGGTTAGCTGGTCATGCTTTTTATTGTTGCCTGGATGGATATTCTAGATATAATCAAATTGCAGTGGACCCTCAAGATCAAGAGAAGACAGCATTCACATGCCCCTTTGGAGTATTTGCCTACAAGAGAATGTCGTTTGAACTCTATAATGCTCCAGCAACTTTTCAGAGGTGTATGCTTTCAATTTTTTCTAATATGGTTGAAAAGTTCATTGAGGTATTTATGAATGATTTTTCTATTTTTGGTAATTCTTTTGAATCCTGCCTTAAGCATTTATCTCTTGTTGAAACGGTATCAAGAATCAAACCTTGTTTTAAATTGGAAAAAATGTCATTTTATGGTTACAGAAGGCATTGTTCTTGGACACCGGATTTCAAGTAAGAGGATTGAGGTTAGTAAAGCAAAGGTGGAGGTAATTGAAAAATTACCACCACCAGCTTATGTTAAGGCAATTAGGAGTTTCTTGGGTCATGCAGGATTTTATAGGAGATTTATAAAGGACTTTTCTAAAATTGCTAAACCATTGAGCAACCTATTGGTTGTTGATGTTCCTTTTACCTTTGATTCTGATTGCCTGCATGCTTTTAAAACTCTAAAAGCAAACCTTACCTCTGCTTCCATTATAGCTCCCCTTGACTAGGATTTACCATTTGAGTTGATGTGTGATGCGAGTGACTTTGCTATAGGAGATGTTTTAGGATAGAGACATGGTAAGCTTATACATGTCTTTTAATATGCCAGTCGTGTGTTAAATGATGCCCAAAAAAATTACACAACTACAGAAAAATAATTATTAGCTATTGTGTATGCTATTGATAAGTTTAGGTCCTACTGAATTGGTTCTAAGGTTATTATTTATACTGATCATGCTGCTTTGAAGTACCTTCTAACCAAGCAGGACTCTAAACCAAGATTAATCAGATGAGGGTTGCTCCTTCAGGAGTTTGATATTGAAATAAAAGACAGGAAAGGGTCAGAAAATCAAGTAGCTGACCATCTCTCCATAATTGAGCCGGAAGAAGGAGTACAACCACCTACCGCTGTGACTGAGACATTTCCTGATGAGCAATTATTCCTCATTCAACAGGCTCTATAGTTTCAGACATTGCAAATTACAAGGCCATGAATTTTATTCCAAAGGAGTACATTAGGCAACAAGTAAAGAAGCTATTTACTGATGCAAAGTACTACATTTGGGAAGAACCATACCTTTTTAAAAGGTGTTCAGATGGTATAATTCGGAGATGTGTCCCAAATGAAGAAACACAGCAGATTCTTTGGCACTGTCATGGTTTGGATTATGGAGGCCACTTTGGTGGTAAAAAGAGAGCTACAAAGGTCCTTCAGTGCGGGTTTTACTGGCCGACTTTCTTCAAAGATTTAAGAGAATTTGTGAAGCAATGTGACAAATGCGAAAAAGCCATGAATCTCCTTGCCAACCATCAAATGCCACAGTAGGGAATTCTTGAGGTTGAGTTGTTTGATGTGTGGGGTATTGATTTCATGGGACCTTTTCCACCCTCACATTCAAACAACTATATCCTAGTGGCAGTCGATTATGTGTCCAAGTGGGTGGAAGCTATGGTTCTACCTACCAATGATGCCAAGGTGGTAATGAGCTTTCTTTAGAGATATATCTTCAGCCGGTTTGGTGTCCCAAGGACATTCATTAGTGATGAAGGAAGCCACTTCTGTAATAGACAGTTGGACTCACTTTTACAGATATATGGAGTCCGTCATAAAGTGGCAATCCCCTATCACCCTCAGACAAGTGGACAGGTTAAAGTTTCTAACAGGAAACTCAAGTGGATTCTAGAGAAGACCGTCAGTGTTTCAAGAAAGGACTGGTCTAGGAAGCTTGATGATGCTCTCTGGGCATACCCAACAGCGTACAAGACTCCCATTGGCATGTCTCCTTATCAGTTGGTCTATGGCAAAGCCTGTCACTTGCCAGTTGAGCTGGAACATAAAGCTTACTAGGCAATCAGGTATCTTAATCTTGATTCAGAAGCTGCAGGAATTAAGCAAATGCTTCAGTTGAATGAGCTTGATGAATTTAGATATTCAGCCTATGAGAATTCCAAGCTCTATAAGTTCTTTCCCGGGAAGTTGAAATCCCGGTGGTCAGGACCATTTGTGGTTACCAGAGCTTCATCATATGGTCATGTGGAAATACAGGAAGAGAATTCTGACAGGAAATTTACAGTGAATGGCTAGAGGTTGAAGCACTATCTTGGAGGCGAGATCGATCGCCAGAGGTCTACGCATCTGCTAAATTAGCAGAACTGACTGTCAAGCTAGTGATGTTAAAGAAGCGCTTGTCAGGAGGCAACCTGATAATTTCGTATCCTTTACGTAGTACTGGTTTCTTATTTATTTGATTTTTATTGAGTTTTTACTATTTTTCTTTCGTCTTACGTGTGTTCTAATCATGCAGCTATTTTAGAACAGGAACCAGACACTTCGAAAAAAAGGGGTGTCCGACGCGTAAGCGTCCCTGACACGTGCGCGTCATGTGTGAGTTTGCACCACCAAGGAATTGACCCGAGAGTTGGGCCGGAGTGGTGCTGGAAGAGTGCCTTGCGCACAAGCAAGACCACGCGTACGCGTCCAAGACACGTGCACGTCGCTTGCGCATTTGCCAGACCACGCGTAAGCGTCCCTGGAAATCGGCATAAATAGGTGTTTGGCCAGTGAGTTGTGATGGCTTGAGGCTGGAATTGTGCTAGACGCACAATATTCATCATGCATACGCGTCAGGGATGCGTACGCGTCTTTTCCACTTTGTCCCCATGCACGCGTTGTCTGTCTATCTAGCTCTAATAAGCATCAACCTAAGAGTTATGCGTGCGCAGGGCTGGCTTCGCGTGATTCGCACAAACTGAGAGCACGCGAACGCGTCCCAGACGCTCACGCGTCGCTTGAAGTTTATGCGTCCTACTTGTACGCGCATCACTTACCCAGCGCGCCGCCCTGTTTTCATTCTCTCTCCCTCCCAAATCCTAATTCTCTCTTGTTCTTTTATCCTTTTATACTTATTTTATCATACTAATTGTTTTTATGTCCCTCTCTATTTTTAGTTCTTATTTGCTTGAGGACAAGCAAACCTTTAAGTTTGGTGTTGTCGCTTCGCTTGTAGATTTTTTGTTTATTTTAATGGCACCGAAGGGAGGCGAATCATTTTCACGGAGGAGCATAACCTGAAGAATGAGACGGCCATCGGCATAACTGAGGTGGTTGAGTTCCTTTCAATCTATTTCTCTTCCGTTCTTATTTTGTTGTTTTTTATTTTCTGTTGCTTTGATTGCTTGCATGATCTTTAGTACTTTCAGTTCTTAAAATTTATAAAAAAAAGATTTGCCTCATGTATTGCTCACTGAGCTTGAATTCAAAAGAAAAAGAAGTGATGTATTGCATGAGAAATTGAGTTTATATTTAAGAGTAGTCTTATTTACTTAAATGTGGTGGTATTATTTGTGGTTTTGAATGCATGATATGAACAGTGCATATTTGAATTTGAATCAAAGGATGTTGATGTATAAGGAACAGGAATTAAGAAAATTATTATAATTTCTCTGAAATAAACAAAAATTTAATCCTTGAAGCAAAAGAAACAGCAAAAGAAAAAAAAACTATAAAAGTAAGGTCCAAGGCTCTGAGCATCAATAACTGGGGAGGTCAGACATGATTAAAAGCTCAAAGAGTTGTTTTCCTGGTCATATGCTTGTGGTGTGATTGTGTCAAGTAATCCTTGAGACGAAACACTAAGAGTCGAGATCAAATGCATTTAACAGAGTATGACAAAGGCTTTTAGCACCACTGTCTAGGAGTAACTGAAAAAAAATCAGAACTTAAAGAAAGTTCCCCAGTTAAGTGCTTGTGGTGTTTTTGTGTCAAGTAACCCTTGAGACAAAACATTTAAAGTCACGGCTAGGCTCAATGTGCAAAGCACCAAAGAAAAATAAATTTAAGTAAATTTTGCTATGTTCAAGGATAAAACTGGAGTATAAAGATCAAAGAATTCATAATATTATCTGGATTCTAATTTCGAATGACATTGATGTTTCTCTGATTCAAAGGAGAGTGAGATGGCAAAACTGTTCAAAATCATTTTAAGAATAGACTTGAGCATGACTAAACTCTCACTTCTCATGCAAATCCATATCTTAATCATGCACTTATTTTGGTTGCTTGAGGACAAGCAACAATTCAAGCTTGGTGTTGTGATGCGTGAGCATCTTTCTTATCTTTTCCTAGTGAATTTGTATTTAAATTGTTGAGTTTAATAAAGAATTAATTATCTTTTAGCAACTATGGATGCTACTTTGAGTTTTGTGCAATTCCGTTTATTTTAGGTAGCATTTGGCTGGATTTGATGGAGATGACCAGCGAGGAGCAACGCGTGCGCGTACCTGACGCGTACGCGTGATTTGGAGAGTTATACAGCGATGCGTGCGCGTGCCTTACGCGTACGCATGACACGCGAAGAATACCCTCGACGCGTACGCGTGACTGATGCGTACGCGTGACATGCGCCACGTGCAGAAAAAGGCAGAAAATGTTGGGGGCGATTTCTGGGCTCCATTTTAGCACTCAAGTAAGGCGCAGCTCTTTGCCAAGTTAAGCGTGGATCTAGTAAAGCCAAGTGGTCCCCACATTGCAAGGCGGGGATTGTTTAATTAAGTCTGATTTAAATTTAAACTTAAATTTTAAAATAGGAAAAAGATATTATTTAGTTTTAGAAATTATAATTTACATTTATTAGGATTATTGAGTTCCATTTTCTCATAATGTAAATTACAGTTTACCCGAATCCTAGTTTTCCTCTCTAAACCATGAGCAACTAAACCTCCACTGTTAAAGTTAGGAGCTCTGTCTATTTGTATGGATTGATTCTATTATTTTTTCTATTTTAATTCATGTACTGATTTATATTTCAAGAATTGTTTTCGTTATTTATTTTATGAAATTGGATGGAACGGAAGTATGACCCTCTTTCTAATTGAATTTTTGTATAACTTGGAAAAGCTCTTTACTTGAACAACAGATTGAAAACATATTCTCCTAAATTTCTAATTTATCTGGATTTAACGGGATACGTGACATATAATTTTCTTATATTTGGGTAATTAGGATTTTTGTGGCATAATAACCAGAATTAAACTTCACCCTCTAATTGGAATTAATTGACCAAGGAATTGGCGGTTGATGAAAGTTAGAGGAGAGTAGAAAGGTCTAAGGAATTAGGGTCTAGTCACATATAGTTTGCCAGGAATTAAATCTTGCATGATTAAAATAAATTAATAAGAAAAGTCAATCCAGAAAATAGATAACATTGAAGCCTTAACTGCCTTCTCCATATTGTTTTCCCAACTTGTTTACTGCTTGCTTTCTGATATTTTGAAATTACTGTTAATGCTTTTGAACTCTCAAAACACCATTTTCTACTTGTCTAACTAAGTAAATTAATCAACCATTGTTGCTTAGTCCATCAATCCTCGTGGTATCAACCCTCATTCACTTGAGGTACTACTTGGTACGACCCGGTGCACTTGCCGGTTAGTTGTGGTTGTAAAATTCCGCACCAACTTGCTGGTATTCTTTCTATGTCTTTATCCTTTTCAATAGGAGTACCATTTATCTTGGTAATATCAAATGCCTCTCTTCTTTTTCCAGAAATTTTTATTTTAGGAACCAATTAGTCTAAAACGCTTCTGGTTTGTACTCGTTTCATTAGCCATTTGTCTAACTGGAACATCGATTTAAATTGGAACATTTTCAGATAGTATGCAGGATTTGGTTATACTCTTTGTATAAAAAAAATGCATCAGGCAATTCATTTGCTATTCTTTACAAATGTATAATCTTTTGAACTTCTAGTTCATATTATTCTGATCGTGGGTCTAGATGCATTAATGATGAGGTGTTTCAGTTAAGTTCTTTCTCAAGTGGCTTACTTTCTCCCCCTTCCCCCCAATGTTGAAAATATTGATTCATCAAAATGACAATCTACAAATTGAGCTTTAAACACAAATCCTTTTTGTACAAGATACCTCACTATAGAGGGAGAATCATATCCCATATAAATCCCTAATTTTCTTTAGGGTCCTATTTTACTACGAGAATGTGGGACAATTAGGACATATATCACACACCCAAATATTCTCAAATAGAAAATAGTTGACTGCTAACCAAAAGCTAATTATATGGGAGAGAATTGGTGATAACTTGTTGGCTTTAAAGGAATAAGTACTACGGCATGTAAGATCGCATGCTCCCAAACAGAAATAGGAAGATTTGTTCTCATAAGTAAGGGTCTAGCAATTAATTGGAGGCGTTTAATAAGTGATTCTGCTAATCCATTTTGTGTGTGAATATGAGTTATTGGATGTTCAACACTGATTCCATTAGCCATATGATAAACATCAAAAGTTTGGGAAGTGAATTCACCAGCGTTACCAAGGCGAACTGCTTCGATTGGATTTTTTAAAAATGTGCTTTTAATCGAACAATTTGAGCAAGTAATCTCGCAAACGTCAGGTTGCGAGATGACAATAAGCACACATGTGACCATCTCGAAGATGCGTTTATTAGGATCATAAAGTATCTAAAGGATCCATATGGTGGATGAATTGATTTACATATATCTCCTTGAATTCTTTCTAGAAATTCAGGGAGACTTAATATAATTTTTACTGGTGATGGCCTTACAATTAACTTTTCTTGAGAACATGCAGCACAACAAAATTTACTAGATTGAAGAACTTTCTGATTCTTTAGTGAATGTCTATGGGAGTTTTTAATAATTCTCTGTATCATAGTTTGCTAAAATGACTCAATCGTATGCCAAATTATGAATTCATTTGGGCTAGTAAACTTGTGCTTTACAATAGCATTCGATTAAATTGCGCTAATTTAAGTGTAATATAATTCAGAAGAAAGTGAGGGTAATTTTTCTAATATAACCATTTTGTTTGAATCATGAATATTGATATATAAGTACTCATGATTTTTCTCATTCATTGTTTTAATATGATATCCATTTCGACAAATATCTTTAAAACTTAACAAATTTTTTTGAAACTTAATGGATAATAATACATTATTTATTATGAATTTTGTTATTCTAGAAAACAAAATTTTGGTATTAACATATTATTCTCTTGGTACACGATGAATAAAGTATATATTACTTTTGAAAATGGTATACGAACTTGCACTGTCTGCAAGACAAATATCTTTATTATATGTCCTTGCTATTTTTTTAAAAACAAACAATAATAATATGATCATAAAATAAGTAAACGGTGTACAGTAAAATTATATTCTATTTGTTTAAGTAGCATTATTTATATACATCATACTTAGAATTCAAATACATAAGAAACAAAACATAACAAGAAATTTCTTACATTATTTATTTACATAAAAACTTAACGAACCTAAATATTAAGCTTTTTCATTATTGATCAAATGACCAATATTTCTTTCAAAATCCTCAAAAAAACCAGATGCTTCGAGTGGTGTAACAACATCCTTTGAAAGAAATTTGTCTCCTTTCCTTTGTCATCTTTTTTCAAGAATATTTGATAAAGATCAACTAGATGCCTTGGGGGAATGACAGGTACGTGACCAACGACCCTTTTAACCACAACGGAAATATTTATCCTTTGTTGACTTATTTTACCCATTATTTATTTTTTTATCCCACTTATGGTGAGATCATTTCTTGTGAAAATAATTTTTCTTTCTTCCATAATTTTTTTATTATCAAAGCCTTGCCATTTACCTCTTTTAGTGTTATGATTTGTCGCATTTGATTCAGAAAATGGGGCGGCGCTAGTTGGACGCGCTTCATGATTTCTTGAAAGCAATTTATTGTTTCGTTTAGCAACAAGAAGGCAAGAAATTAACTCATAATATTTTTTAAATTCTTTTTCTCGATACTCCTACTGCAGGAGCACATTCGAGGCATCAAAGGTCGAGAAAGTTTTCTCTAATATGTCATTATCAGTTATCTTTTTCTCACATAATTTCATTCGTGAGGTAATTCGAAACATTGGTGAATTGTACTCATTTATGGATTTAAAATCTTGTAGACGCAAATGCATCCCTTCGTATCGGGTTTGAGAAAGCATTATTGTCTTTTGATGATTATACATTTTTTTAAGGTTCTTCCACAGATCTGCAGGATCTTTTAGTGTGAGATATTCATTTTTCAATCTTTCGTCAAGATGATGACGAAAGAAGACCATGACTTTGACTTTATCCTTCTGGAATGCTTTATTTTCAATCTTAATAGTATCTGCAAGATCTATTGAATCAAGATGAATTTCAGTATCCAATATTCATGATAAGTAGTTGTTTCCAGATATATCAAGAGCATTAAATTTAAGATGAGAGAACTTTGACATAATAAAAATTTATTACCTGAATCTTCTTAAATTTTGATCAGAATTTTATGCTAATAACGTATTGTAAAATAAATAAATAAATAAATAAAAAATATAAAATAAAAAGATATAAATAAAAAACTCTAATATTAATACTCTCTAATATTAATATTTTAATATAACTAAAGTCATTCATATATTTCTTGATAATTTAATCTTTCATAGTATATATATAAAGAAAAAAAGTGTTTTATATTCGTATTGTGTGTTGTTTTAAAACTTACCCTCTCTATTTATACACATAAAAAAATCATTTTTTTAACCATTATTAAATTCAATTTTTTTTGATAACCTGAATCTCCCATCTTTAAAAAATTGAACCGTCCATATTATAAAAAAAAATATAGGATACCAATATATTATTTGTCAATTTATTACTAACAATAATTTATTATCATATTTTAAATACATATATAAAGACACATTCAAAAAATATATCTATAAAAATACTTCTATTAAACACAGTCATAAAAAAGATATTTTTATTAGACACATTCACAAAAACACTTCCGTTAAACACATTTATAAATAAGAGTCGGGAGAAATTAACAGAAATGCTGTTGGTAACATAACCAAATTATAAAAAAAATTATACATTACTAAATGAACATTCATATAACAGCATATTTATTTTATTTTTTAATATTATATTTTTTTAATAATTAACTAATTATCTATTTAAAAGTGATTTTAACTAATATTATTTAAACAATTTTATTTTATCAAAATTAATTTTAATATAAAATTACCAAACATAAATTATATTATCATAAACTCACTTTTACCTAAAATCAATTTTACAAAATCAATATCATTCAAACTCCACTTTAACCAACTCTAATTCACACGCACACTATCTAATTCTGTGCTAAACCAAAGTCGTCGGCCAAATTGAGACTTGAGAGTCATCCCCAACCACTGCACTTTCTTTCATTTGGTCCGTCCATTCTGCCACACCTAACCCTGTTAAGATTATTACACGTTACAGCATCATGGCCGTGGAAGAAGATTCACAATCTCACGGTCGTAATTAATTTTCAACCAACCCCTTGTGCTGCGTGTGGCTCGCTGCCACCCTTGTATCGATCCGTATGCTCACCTACCAAACACCAATGCACGATTCAAGACTAAATCACAAAATAATATAAAATAAAAGGTTTCATTATTTAAATGGTATGTTATAAAAATATAATAATATTTGTATAAAATTTTTTGTAAGAATAACATTTCATTAAAATAAATTCTAATAACAAAACGTTTTTAGGGTGATTATAATATAATAACATTTTTGATAAAGTAGATATCAATAATGATCGGTACCATATAGCAGCACATGATTTTCAAGTAGAATAGTCAGAAAGAAAGTTCTATATAATGCACCCTTCACTCTTCCTCCTCCTCTCAGGAAATCCATAAGCTTCCTCAACCAATTTTATCATCTCTCTCTCTCTCTCTCTCTCGCTCTAGCTCAAACTTAATTAGCATTTAGAAGAGCTTCTTCATTATTCTCTCTGCTCATTCACTGCATTTAATTTTCTCATCTAATCATATTCATCACAAATTAAATGGAACAAATCACCATTACCAACGGCAAGGGTAACGGCCACCTCCACCACCAGAACCACAATGACTCATTCTGCTTGAAAACCGCCACAACCACCAATAATAACGGCAGTGACCCGTTGAATTGGGGAGTGGCCGCAGAGGCACTGAAGGGGAGCCACCTGGATGAGGTGAAGCGCATGGTGGCGGAGTACCGGAAGCCGGTGGTGAAGCTGGGCGGAGAGACGCTGACGATATCTCAGGTGGCGGCGATCGCGGCGCACGACCAAGGTGTGACCGTTGAGCTGTCGGAATCGGCGAGGGCGGGCGTTAAGGCCAGCAGCGATTGGGTTATGGACAGCATGAACAACGGCACTGACAGTTACGGCGTCACTACCGGCTTCGGTGCCACGTCACACCGCCGAACCAAACAAGGTGGTGCTCTCCAGAAAGAGCTCATCAGGTAATTAATTACATTTGAGCAATGCTGGGCCAGCAGTTTTATTGAATTTTGGCCAGCATGTAACCAGTAGAGGAAGGTGAGCCATTGGATGAAATCTCACACTAATCTCACACCATCAAATCATCATTGATGGCTAGTTGATGGCTAACAATCACAAAAATTGCTGGCCCTAGACTTTTCCATTACATTTTAATCATCTCAACGAATACAATTATATAAAAAAATACTATATATATGCATGTCAAAACTCTGCCGCTAAATTAACTATCATGTATTATTATAAATATACATATTATTTAAT
>NC_029777.3:29037677-29038093 GCF_000817695.3 Arachis duranensis
ACAAAATATATATATATATATGAGTTTTTTCTGTACTTTGCCATTCATTTAGTTATCACCACATTATATAAATTAATATATATACTCGTGTTAAATATAAACTATTAGATTTTAATTAACTATTTAATAATAATTACCATAAAATGGTGTTTTTATTTTTTTGACGACTTTGAAAACAAAGAGAAGAGCGCGACTGAGATGCTGATATTCAAATCATCCGTTATGAAAAGAAGATGATGGAATTTTAATAATAATAAAACACATGCTTACGTAAATTCAACAGTAATTAACTGGTCAAAGATTCATTGGTAAATTTATAAATATATGAATCCTTTTATTATTTAGTATTAATAAGTCTTTCACCGGTTGATTAATGTTGAATCCATAATATCGTACGAGTTTTATTATTAGTGCGT
>NC_029777.3:29038440-29062558 GCF_000817695.3 Arachis duranensis
GAAAGTATTTATATTTTATACTTTATTTAATATATTACAATAACTTAAAAATTAAGATATTTTAAAATAAAAAAGTTAATGAACACACATTTGATGAGACTGATAAAATCAATAACGATTAACCCTCTTTTATCGTTTTACAAACTTTTTCAACCAAAATTCATAACTTAAAACTATGTGCTTATGCTATATTTTAGCGATAAAAAAGAAAGAAAGGAACAAATAAAACCCCTTATAACTTTTGATAAACTCTACCAAATTTTGACCCATAACTTATTTTGAGTAACTTATTTATTCGTTTTTCCATATATTGCACTAAATTTTTACGACCAATACATTTTCAGTGGGCTTCTACAATGCTACATTCGTGGTTCGCACATTTATTTCTAGTCAATCAGATACTAGTTTCATAATTAACAGTAACACTCATTTTCTCTTTTGGAACATTATTTATTGGTAATACAAAGTATGAAGTCTAAATACAGTGAATATTAAAATATTTATATTATAAATGACTGTGTTTTTGTTTGTTTATGGTGACTTATTATAAATTGTTACTGTTAAATAAGAGTATTTTAATATAACTTATTTTATCATTAACTATTCATTTAGATTCCTTAATTAATTTACATATGAGTAACATGACATATACTTAAACAAAGAGGAGTAGTATATTACAATATTAATTGCTGAATAATTGTCAACTAAAATTTTTTAATTAGTACTTAACTAATAAGTAGTATCATTAGACAATATGTTTTTTTTTAATTCAGAAAATGTAAAAGAATTTTGAAATAAATACATGAGTTGGCTTCGGTCTTTGTCAAAAAAGTGTTGTTTTTTGGAAAAAAGAATTTAATTAAGTTACTTAAATTAAAAACATTGTTAAATGTTAGTTTAGAAAATGATTATATATTACCAATAAGAAAACATGTGCTATAGCCATAAAATATATATTTTTTGAAATTCTTTTTATATATTTAACAATTCACATTATTCTTTTTTATATTGCCAGTAATAATTGATAGACAATGGTCATATTTAATGTGAAGTGTGAGATCTAGGCTTAATTTTTTATTTAGCGGTTAAATGAAAAAGCATGATTTAGGAAAGTGCCAACAGCAAAAGACAAATATATATATATATATATAGGGTTGTAGTAATAACAAGTAGCTGAAAATAAATATTGTCCACGCTCCACACCTACCAAAATGTCAGGTTAACTGAGTTGAAACGTTCGAGTGAACTCAGCTGGCTAATTTTTGGGAGCCACCCCAAATAGTGGTTTTGCACGTGACGTGGGGTAGGTGGGTGAATGTGGCCACGTTTCATTGCATTATTATTCCTACTCCTACTCCCACTCCTCCTACCATATGTCTATGTTCACACAATGTTTGACCCACCTTTCTTCGCTTAATGCGGGTATGCTTGTTGACTCCTTCCGAGTATTACAAGTTTACAACTATAATTCCTTACCTAACACCAATAACAACACCAATAACAAACTCAAATTCTTTATGAAACCAAAAAATAAAAATAGAAGCAACAGTTATTTTAGAAAAGAGAATACTTGATTAATTTTACAACTTAAAATCAGATACACGATAAAATATAAATTATATTAAAAATAAATTAATTTATATACAAATATATGATAATTAATTTAGCGATCGATTTTTGACAGACACATACATTTTGTTAATTTTAAAACGATATACTAACATTAAATAATACTGTATGTATTATTGGCTGTGATAAAGGAGATATGTTGATGATGATTTTGATTCTGATTATTCAGGTTCTTGAATGCTGGAATATTTGGCAATGGCACAGAATCAAGCCACACATTGCCACACACGGCAACGAGAGCAGCAATGTTAGTGAGGATCAACACTCTTCTCCAAGGCTACTCTGGCATCAGGTTTGAAATTTTGGAAGCCATAACCAAGCTCTTGAACACCAACATCACACCATGCTTGCCACTCCGCGGCACAATCACAGCGTCCGGGGACCTCGTCCCACTCTCATACATAGCGGGACTGCTCACCGGAAGGCCCAACACGAAAGCAGTGGGGCCATCCGGGGAGCTGCTCAATGCCAAGGAGGCATTCGAGTTGGCCGGAATCAACGCCGACTTCTTTGAATTGCAGCCTAAAGAAGGCCTTGCACTTGTCAACGGCACCGCAGTGGGTTCCGGCCTGGCCTCTATAGTTTTGTTCGAGGCGAACGTGCTTGCGGTTTTGTCGGAAGTTCTTTCGGCTATTTTCGCCGAAGTGATGCAGGGTAAGCCAGAGTTCACTGATCACTTGACTCACAAGCTAAAACACCACCCTGGCCAAATTGAAGCAGCTGCTATAATGGAACACATTTTGGATGGAAGCTCATACATGAAAGCCGCTAAGAAGTTACATGAAACGGATCCATTGCAGAAGCCGAAGCAAGATCGTTACGCCCTTAGAACTTCGCCGCAATGGCTAGGTCCTCTTGTGGAAGTGATTAGGTTTTCAACCAAGTCGATCGAGAGAGAGATTAACTCTGTTAATGACAATCCTTTGATTGATGTGTCAAGGAACAAGGCCTTGCATGGTGGTAACTTCCAAGGAACTCCAATTGGAGTCTCCATGGATAACACGCGTTTGGCTTTGGCTTCGATAGGAAAACTCATGTTCGCGCAATTTTCGGAACTTGTCAATGATTTCTATAACAACGGCTTGCCTTCGAATCTCTCTGCTGCTAGGAATCCAAGCTTGGATTACGGATTCAAAGGTGCCGAAATTGCAATGGCTTCTTACTGCTCTGAGCTTCAATACCTTGCGAATCCGGTAACCAGCCATGTGCAGAGTGCTGAGCAGCACAACCAGGATGTGAACTCGTTGGGTTTGATTTCTTCTAGAAAGACCAATGAAGCTATTGAGATTCTGAAACTCATGTCTTCCACTTTCTTGATGGCGCTTTGCCAAGCCATTGACTTGAGGCATCTAGAGGAGAATTTGAAGAACGCTGTCAAGAACACTGTCAGCTTAGTCGCCAAGAGATCGCTTACCACCGGTGTTAACGGGGAGCTTCATCCTTCAAGATTCTGCGAAAAGGATTTACTCAAAGTGGTTGATAGGGAGCATGTTTTCACCTACATTGACGATCCTTGCAGCGCTGTTTACCCGCTGATGCAGAAGCTGAGGCAAGTGCTTGTGGACCACGCTTTGGCCAATGCAGAGAGTGAGAAGAACGCAAACACCTCCATCTTCCAGAAGATTGCGATCTTCGAGGACGAGTTGAAGGCCGTGCTGCCAAAGGAGGTTGAGGGAGCTAGAATCGCTTATGAGAGTGGAAACTCAACGATCCCAAACAAGATCAAGGAATGCAGGTCCTACCCACTTTACAGGTTTGTCAGGGAGGAATTGGGAACCGGTATGCTCACCGGGGAAAAGGTTAGGTCACCGGGCGAAGAATTTGACAAGGTTTTCACAGCCATGTGCCAGGGGAAGATCATTGATCCTCTACTTGAATGCCTTGGAGAGTGGAACGGTGCTCCTCTTCCTATTTGTTAGTTAACTTTCGTTTTTGTTAAAGGTTATTAATTTGTTTTTTTGTATTACTTTGTATGTGCAGTAGTTCAGTAGTTTTAATCAAACCCTTTCGATTTGTCAAAGTGTTTGGCAAATCAAGGTGGAAGAGCTTCATTCTAGTTTTCCTTAAGTCAAACCTTGTAATTTAGTGCTGCTGTTAAGAGAATCCAATTTGTTTGTCAAAATGCTAGTCTTTGGGTGCCAATGAAATACATGATGCTATTGACTTTTTCTCCAGAATGTTCTTGTCCTGTATGAACTAAAATCTTGATTTAACAAAGGGGGAAAAAACAATGAATGCATTTTCAACCATTCATGATTCATTATGAAAGTAATAATGTTTAGTATTGATGTATCACCTATTGCCTCACACTTGATTTAACAGAATAAAAGTATTCTAACATAGCATTGCATTGCAACTTGGCTTATAAATCTGCTTAGGATGCGGCAACAAAAGCTAGAGAGAAACAAAACCAGCTTCAGGGCAAGGGAAAAAAACTTATTTAATTGGAAGAGTAAACTACCAAAATCGTCATTGATATATTATTTTTAATTTGTTATCAGAAATTGTGTTTGTTTAGCAAAGCGTTTATTTATATGATCCAAAATTTTGTAGAAATATTTAGATAATTATTTAATAAATATATAATAAAATTGGATCAAAATTCAATCTCTAGTATTTTTTTATTTTTTAAAAGTTAAAACTATTTTTGATTATTAACAAAAAAAAATTGCAAAAAATAGGTGATATTTCTGTCATTTAATTCAAAAATCAAAGATAGTTTTGGTAGTATACCCTAATTGCAATTAAGAGTTTCCATGTAGACATAGTAATTATAGATGCCTCATTTGTCACTATCTTACTAATGTCCACTGAATTCACCACATATGGTTATATGAATGAACCTAACACATAATTTTGTGCAAAAACAAAAAAGTGCATATGAACAACACAGTTGATAATTTGATCCCAAATTAATGAAAGGAGGGAATCCTACTCTGTTTCACCTAACTGGTTGGTTTTGGTTTTCCCTGAAAAGTATGATTGATATTATTGAAATTGAACGAAGGAGGTTCCCATTGCCATTTTGGTGTTACACTATTTAGCTGTATGAGTGAATGTTGCCTAGCTTCACTATGAGTGCTTCTTGAGGAGATAGGTCCCGCCACTGCAGCCAGAACACCTAACCATATATCAGTGCAATCTATTTGTTAAAGCATTGCACATTGAATGGAGGGAACACATATAATACAGGCATGCATGGGTAAATTAATTACAAAACAAATATATATATACATTGGTGACGTATACACACTACACAGCATTTACTTTGTATCTTGCACTAAATCACTCACATCTTATTAGAATATCATAGTGGTAGTAGTGAAATAGTGATAGACATCTAAATTGGGATATTTTAATGGTAACTATATAAAATATAGTTATAGTTATTTTACCCTGTTTTATCGATTTTTAGCAAATCGTTGATGGTTCGATATCTAATGATTTGGGAGCGAAACTTACTTTTCTGTATAGGTACTAGTTTTTCTAAAAGTGCATCAAAGCGCTTCGAATTAGACGACTATCAAAATAGCAAATGAATTACTATTTGTAAAGAAACAAAAAAAAAAAATTAAAAAGAAAGTTTTTGAAGAGTGAATTGACTGAAAATCGAAAAGATTGCATTGAAATTTAAGAAAAGCAATAAAATTCCTTCGATTGAGTCAAAGGGTTTTGGCATGAAACTTAAAGATGCTGAAATATAAATTGAACAGTGAAATTAAAGAATGCTTGAAAGATAAATTTACTTGAAAAGTAAAGTTTACAAAAAGATCAACTAAAAAGATAAAACATGGAAGGAACCCTACAGAAAAGAAACTCGATCACAGACTTAGGAATTCGTAGGGGATGTGAGTGTGCTTGAGTGTTTTCTGAGTTAAAGTTCCAACCCTTATTTCCTAAAACTTTCTAACATTTATAGCTTTCTTTTTGTAACCGATCATTAATTACACAATGCTGTCTTGTGCACGCACTCCCTGGTAACCATTCCCACTCTTTTGCCAATGAAACGTTACCTATTAATTCCTCACATGATGAAAGCCCTCAACTTTTCTACTGATGTAACCGTTCGATTCATTCATTCTGACAATCCGTTCAGTTTCTCCTTCGAATATCCATTCAACTATGACCACTCGATTTAAAGATGTGTCCGAAATCGAGCTTGTGTCGAGTAATTCTCAACTTATACCTGCAAGTGCACTTTTCAACCTTTCGATCTAATTCACTCCGATCGAAATATTTTTTGACCAACAAATTGCCTCCTTGGATTAATGTGTTTGTTTTCGAAATCACTTTAAAAACGAAACACTTAATCCAAATTCAATTTCAAATTCCAATCTCCTGAGTCAGTAATAATTATCATTTAACTTCCCATTAATACTGACCCGCTCGACACATTTCCTGTGACTTGTGCTTTCTCTTTTCTCTTTGAATTCCTTTTTCAATAATGGCTACAGTAACACTTCTTTTAGATTCGACACTTTTGCCTCCATTCAATTTTTCTCAAACCTTTGCTTCCTGAATTCCTCTCGCATCAATCTTTATTGCACCACCCTTAACCTTTCAAACTTCCTTCTTCTTTGTTCTACAATGGCCATCTCTTCATTTAATGCTGTTGTCCAAGACAAGGGTAAGGGTCCCGTGGTAGCACCACCAGCTCCACCAGCCCTTCATGTGATGAATCAAGTCAATGATGAAGTTATTGATGACCCACAGCTTCAAATTATTGATATCAGAATCCTGATCCCTTTTACGGTAGGCGAAGATACCCATTGTTTCTTTGGGCCTGTCGAATCCCTAGAGAGGGCGAACAAGAAATTACCTTTCTTCCCTAGTGCTCAGGGGGAAGATTTATTGATCAACCAAGCCCTTGATATCTCTTTCTTCATTAATAAAAAATCCTTCAAGAATAATCCAAAGATTAATCCTCGGGGTACCGATTTCACAGCCTTGTACCAGTGCCTTGCTCCTTCAAAAAATGCTGCTTGGGGTGCTCTGGGGATTCAGGAGCTCCTAAGGCTTTCCCACTTCTCACTTTCAACGCTCCCTTGGATGATTGGAGCCGTAACTTGTTTTTGGAACAGGACAACTAAAAATTTCCACCTTCCATGTGGAATGATTGGTATGTCCCTTTTGGATGTAGCCGCTATTACATGGCTTCCAATAAACCCTCCAGACTGTACTTCTGACATGCAACCCAGGCAGCAATATAATATTGTCTCCACTAATTCCTACAGTGATTTCATTGCTCATAACATTGGTGCAGAGGGCACTACTGTTACAGACGACGAGCATGTAGCCTTTTTGTTATATTGGCTAAATGCAGTTGTTTTCTATTCCTGAAGTGTTCAGATGTCAAAGTTCTTCCTCCCTTTGGCTGCTCTGCTTCATGAGGAAAATACTCTTAATTTGGCCAAGCTTCTTCTTGGGCATGTTTTCGAAGAGCTTGGTCAATTTGTACAGTGTCTCCGAGACAATTGTATGATTAGTGCATGTGGCCCTCTCTGGCTTCTCCAATTATGGCTTAATGTTATTTTCGAAAAATTTATGACAAAGCCTGGAGGTGGTGCTACTGACAAACAGCACATCGAAGGCTTCCGATTGGCTGATTACAAACCAAATTTCCCAGACACACAATCGGACGAACACCATTTTTGGGCTATTTTTTCTCTCTTCCATTCCTGTAAAGATTTTTACAATGAAAACCTCAATTTCGCTCCTTTCATGCGTCAAAATTATGGACCTGCATTGCTTGACTGTTTACTCTTTCTAAATGATATCGAGGAAAATGAACTGGCTAATCAAAACTGGACAAATTTGCTGGCTGTTCAAGTAATCCCAACAGGGCTGCCCCAACACAAAAAAGAAAGGTTCAAATTTACCTTGTACGCCCTTCATTTCACAGCCAGGAAACTAGGTTTCTCATAGGCCATTCCCACCCCTTTTCCTCGGAACAACAAAACATTTTGCCACATCACTCTGACTTCTCAAATTGAGCTTGATTTCTTCCTCTTAGCAAATCAACATCAAAGGGAGCGTTTCAACTTCCTCGTTTATGATCGCAGCTCATATATCACCAAGTCTTGCTTCGAATGGTGGACTGCTTACTACTCTAAATACAGTCATACTTTAGAAGAAATCTAGCAATCTGCCATTTTATCTTTCTATCGACTAGAATACTGGGATTCCTTAAATACTAAGCAATAGGCTTTCTCCAATCAGTATCTTCCCATTCATCTATGCACAAAACCTCTCTTTCATTCGCAGGCACTAATATTTGATGGATACTAGCCAATTTTTTAAGAGTTTCTGGACCGATTCTATATCTCGAAGCAATTTGGGCTAATTCATTAGCAATTTCATTATGAATTCTTGGGATGTGAACCAAAGAACATTTCGAAAGAATGTTAACAACTCCCAAGCAGTTGTTATATACTTTTGCAACTTCTCATTATTGCATTTAAACTCCTTCGATAACTGTTTCAAAACCAACTGAGAATCCCCTAATATTTGAACTTCCGAAGCCCCTTTACTAATTAATATTTCGAGACCCAAAATCAAAGCTTCGTACTTTGCCACATTATTCGAACAAGGATATTTTAATTTAAACAAAAATTCTGATGGAATCCCCTCTGGTGAGATAATAAGAATTCCAACCCCTGCACCATCTTTATGCTTCGATCCATCAAAATATAACTTCCAATAACCGACTTCAATGTCGATTACATTTGCCCCCTGGTCATTCAGATCTTTCAAATTATCTACAAGAAAATCTGCAATGACCTTATCTTTCATAGCTTTGGCCGGGACATACTGTAAATCAAACTCTGTCAAGGCTAGCATCCATTTCCCTAAAAGTCCTCGTAACATTGGAAAACTCAACATATATTTGATCAGATCAGTTTGTGCTATAACTTTCACCGATTTAGCCACCATATAACATTTTAGTTTCATACAGGCATAATATAAAGACAAACATAATTTTTCTATCAAGGAATACCTTGTCTCGATATCAGTTAGCACCCGTCTAAGGTAATAAACTGTCCGTTCATGTCCGTTTTCATCCTCTTGGGCTAACATACACCCAATTGTATTTATAGATGCTGCAATGTATAACTTTAAGGGCTCATGTTGACGAACACTTGCCATAATCGGAGCCTCAGATAGATAAGCCTTAATCGAATCAAATGCTAATTGATGTTCATATATCCATTCGAACTGTGAGTCGTTCTTTAGTTTTACTAAAGGCGTAAATACTCGAGTTCGATTAGAAAGATTCGAGATGAACCTTTTGAGGTAATTCACATTTCATAGGAAGGACTGCGCTTCCTTTTCTGATTTAGGCGTAGACAATGCTAATATTGCACCTGCTTTATTTTTATCAATTGCAATCTCTTTCTTATGAACAACAAAACCTAGGAAATTCCCAGCAGACACACCAAATGGATATTTCAAAGGGTTCATTTTTAATCCCTTCCTCCTCATGGTGACAAACACTTTTCTTAAGCGATTAATGTGTTAACTCATCGAAATCGATTTGACCATGACGTCATCGATATATACCTCCATAAATTTTTCAATGAACTCATGGAAGATAGCATTCATTGCTCGTTGATAAGTTGCACCGTCATTTTTCAAACCAAAAGGCATAACTACCCATTCATAAGTGCCCAACGCCCCAAGACAACGAAAGGTAGTTTTGGACACATCATCTTCTGCAATGAAAATTTGGTTATATCCTGAATAATCGTCCATAAAACATAGAATTTCATTCCCCGCTACAGAATCGATCGACATATCTACAATTAGCATAAAGTATTCATCCTTCGGAATAGCATTATTCAAATCTCGAAAATCAATGCATACTCTCAACTTCCCATTTTTCTTCATCACAGGGACGATATTTGAGACCCATTCAACATAACGTGCAGTTCGAATAAATTTTTCTTTCATTAAGAGTTCTATTTCTTCTTTAATTTTCATTGATTTCTGGAGCAAAATATCTTGGAGTTTGCTTCATAGGTCATGCATTTGGTTTTAATGCTAATCGATGTTCCACAAGTGAACGATCGAGACCAGGCATCTCATGATAATCATAAGCAAAACAATCTTTAAATTCATGTAAAAGATGGTAAAGTTCAATCTGAAAAGGATCAACAAGATCCTTACAAATATAAGTTATTCGAACATCATCAGAAGTCCCCAAATTAACCTTTTCTAAGGGATCTTGAGATTCAAATCCCTTAAAATGCTCCTCATCTTTTACGAAATTTTTTCGAAACCCAAAGGTTCTAAATCATAGATGCAGTCAAAAGTAAAATCAACAACTTCATTAGAAATAGGATGAACTTGATCATTTACTATATTGATATTACTTCGATTTTCAACTTAATGTGTCTCTGCTATTAGAAATAGTTTGGCTTGTAGCATCACTTTCATTACATAAAGAAGGAACATGTAAACAATGACTAAACTCGACTGAAGATATTGAGTTGATATAGTTATTATTAAAAGAACTTTTAACCCTACGTGATTCTACTTCATCGGAAGAATCATCTTTATTTTCTACATGATGAAAATTACTTAAATAATTATGCAAAGTTACCAGGTAATTAAAAACTTCCTCAACTTGATCCACAGGGCAATCTTTTAGGAGATCTTCAAGGGAGACAATCCCAGCCAGTTAGAGTGAAATTCAACTCTAGGTAGCGCAACTTCACTGACAAACCTTCTGAGGACAAGTAACAACCTTCACAATTATAAGAGTTCAGTGTCCTGTCAACATTCAAAGGTTTTAACTTAGGATTATACATCCTGAAATCAACATGCAGCTGTTCGACATATAGGTTTGAATATGCCTTAATGATTTCAGGCTTGCCATCCTTCGTCTAAAGAAGAACACTTTGATGCACAGTAGAAGGTACAACCCCCTGATAAACCCCGATTTCGTGTTTTATCTTATGCTTATTTTAGGGGATTTATTCACCTTTTCCCACATTTATTCAATGAAATAGCATGGTTTTGTAATTCTCCCTTAATTTATGCTTAAATGTAAAACATGCTTTTTAGGCCCTTAAATTGGTAATTTTAATTCACCTTAATTCCATTCGATGCATTGATATGTTTGTTGAGTAATTTCAGGTTCATAAGGCAAGTATTGGATGGAAGAAATCAGGAAAGAAGCATACAAAGTGGAGAATGCACAAGGAAACAAGAATTGGGAATGCATCGATGGGTGTGCAACCGTACAAGGCGTGCGCGCGCAAAAGTGATTTCGCATAGAGACGCGCACGCGTACATGATGCGTCCGCGCGGATGAAGAAATAGCCAATAGACGCGCACACGCACATGGCACATACGCGCCGATACTCGCACGTGACTCACTTAAAGGCAAAACGCTGGGGGCAATTTCTGAGCTACCCAGGCCCAATCCCAACTTGTTTCTGAGTGTATTTCATGCAGAATTGAAGTCCAAGCAGAGGGGGGTGCAATTGTTTGTAACTTAGCATCATGTAGGTTAGTTTCTAGAGAGAGAAGCTCCCTCTTCTCTCTTGAATTAGGGTTCTTAGGGTATTTCCATCTTAGATCTAGGTCCAATTTCATGATTTCATCTCATCTCCTTTGTGAATTCTTGCTTATACTCTTTGATTCTCATGGTTTGTAGTGTTAATTTTCCTTTTATGCTCTCTTTTATGTTCATGGATGCTCATGTTTGATTTATATCTCTTTTAATGCAATTTGATGTTGATGTTTCTTTTATTGATGATTTGAGTTGTTGATTTACTTTTCTTGCAATTGGTAGTTGGTAGATTTATTATTCTTGCACATTTATTATGCTTTCCTTTATTATCCACCAAGTATTTGACAAAATGCTTGGTTGGGCTTTAGAGTAGATTCTGAGCATTCTTAGCTTGGGAAAAGTAATTGGGCAATCTTGAGTTATTAATATCCAATTTAAATTAGTGATATAAAGTTGTTAGTTAATATTATTTTCAATGACTCTAATCTCTTGCTAATTCAATCAGTGAGTTGATTAGGATTTTTGACTTGAGATTGACTAGTCTTGTTTGACTTTCTCTAATGGAAGATAACTTACACCTTCTTCCAACATTGGGGATGACGAAATAAGATAAATTCTTGTTAAGTATTGTTATGATTAATGACTAGGATAGAAAGCCTATGATCTCAACCCTTGCCATGAATGTCTCTCTTTATTACTTGCTTTCTTTAATTACTTTCTTGATTTACTTTTCATGTCATTTACATTTTCTTGTCAATTTCCAAATCAAACCCCCTTGCATTTTCATAACCAATAATTGAGAACTTCATTACGATTCCTTGTGAGACGATCCGAAGTTTAAATACTTCGGTTAATTCTTATTTGGGGTTTGTACTTGTGACAACCAAATTTTTGATTGGAAGGATTGTTTGTTGGTGTAGAACTATACTTGCAATGAGAATAATTTTGTGTGAAATTCTATACCGACATGACAATTTTTCTTAAATAAAAATGGTGCCGTTGCCGGGGATTTGCAATGGTGCTATGTCATTGGCTATTGTATATATTGTGAATAGCTTGATTTTTGGTGTGTTTGTTAGTTTTTGCTAGTTGTAGAAATTTTGTTCTCTTTGTCGCTTGTTGGCTTTCGTTTTTATTTTCTCTCGTCATTATGAATTCTCATCCTTTTGGCTATGAGCATGGTTACAACTATGTTGTAGGAAATGAAAGCTTCAATGGGATGTGCATCAAGGATTTGGAGATCAAAGGTGGGAGGAGCCCCAAGCTTATGGACAACCTTCTTGGCAACAACCTCCTCCGACTTCTTATGGGTATAATTCAAATCTTGATGCATACCAATCTAATGCATGTGATGACCCTCGTTGTGGTTGTCAACCACCATCATCATATGCATATGAACCCCCTCCTCAATATAGCCCATCACCAAACTCACAAGCCTCATACCACCATTCACCTCCACATTACCTTAACCCGTACCCACCATACCAACCACTATATGAACCGTATCTAGAGCCACCACCATCCCAACACCAATACTCTCATGAACCACAAAGTCCATACACACCACCTCAAGAATTTCAGCAATATGAACCACCTTCCAACTATAATACCCTTCCCTCAAACAATGAATCTTATCTTCCACCACTACCTCCCGATGAAGTCCGCATACTAGAATTGAGAGATCTTGAATCTCATATCTCAAGGTGACAAGATGAGGATGAAAATAAGTTCACGGAGTTAAGAGCAAGGATGGCTAGCATGGTAGAAGCCATGAGTCACCTAACATCCCATCTAAGCTCATGCATCCTAAGTACTCCCATTGTTGAATGTGGAGAAACAATCGAGAAGCCTAGTGAGCGAGTGAACTTGAAGCTCCATGGTGAGGAAGAGGAGATAAAGCAAGAAGTGCAACAAGAGGAGGAGGTAGAGATTAGTGAACGAAAGGAAGTAGTGGGTGAATGTTTGGGATATGTTGAGCATATAAAGGAATCTCAAGTTGAAGATTGATGAGCGGATAATTTATACGCTTTTTGGCATTATTTTTAGGTAGTTTTTAGTATGATTTAGTTAGTTTTTAGTATATTTTTATTAGTTTTTAAGAAAAATTCATATTTCTGTACTTTACTATGAGTTTGTGTATTTTTTTGTGATTTCAGGTATTTTCTGGCTAAAATTGAGGGACCTGAGCAAAAATCTGATTCAGAGGCTGACAAATGACTGCTGATGTTGATGGATTCTGACCTCCCTGCACTCGAAATGAATTTTTTGGAGCTACAGAAGTCTAACTGGCACGCTCTCAATTGCGTTGGAAAGTAGACATCCAGGGCTTTCCAGAAATATATAATAGTTCATACTTTGCCCGAGTTTAGATGATGCAAACGGGTGTTTAACGCCAGCTTGCTGCCCTATTTTGGCGTTAAACGCCAGAAACAAGTTGCAAAGCAGAGTTAAACGCCAGAAACAAGTTACAAACTAGCGTTTAACTCCAAGGAAGACATCTACACGTGAAAGCTTCAATGCTCAGCCCAAGCACACACCAAGTGGGCCCGGAAGTAGATATCTGCATCATTTACTCATTTCTGTAACCCTTGTAACTAGTTTAGTATAAATAGAACTTTTTACTGTTGTACTAGGGGTCTTTGACTAGATCTTTGATCAGTTTTATGCTATCTTAGACTTTTATGGGGGCTGGCCATTCGGCCATGCCTGGACCATTATCACTTATGTATTTTCAACGGTGGAGTTTCTACACACTAAAGATTAAGGTGTGGAGCTCTGCTGTTCCTCGAGTATTAATGCAAAGTACCATTGTTCTTCTATTCAATTCATGCTTATTCTTATTCTAAGATATTCATTCGCACACAAGAACATGATGAATGTGATGATTATGTGACACTCATCACCATTCTCACTCATGAACGCGTGATTGACAACCACTTCCGTTCTACATGAAAACAAGCTTGAATGTGTATCTCTTGGATTCCTGGTCCGTGCATTTGATTGCCTCTCCTGACAACAGAGCCTTCAATTCCTTGCGATCAGAGTCTTCGTGGTATAAGCTAGAATCAATTGGCAGCATTCTTGAGATCCGAAAAGTCTAAACCTTGTCTGTGGTATTCCGAGTAGGATCTGGTATGGGATGGCTGCGACGAGCTTCAAACTCGCGACTATAGGGCGTGGTGACAGACGCCAAAGGATAGTAAATCCTATTCCTACACGATCAAGAACCGACAGATGATTAGCCCTACGTAACCCGTAGCTGGACCATTTTCACTGAGAGGATGGATGGTAGCCATTGACAACGGTGATCCCCCTACATACAGCTTGCCATAGAAAGGAGTATGAAGGATTGGATGAAGGCAGTAGGAAAGTGGAGATTCAAAAGGAATGAGGCATCTCTATACACTTATCTGAAATTTCCACCAATGAATTACATAAGTATCTCTATCTTTATTTTATGTTTATTTATATTTTATTTATCAAAACTCCATAACCATTTTAATTCGCCTGACTGAGATTTACAAGGTGACCATAGCTTGCTTCAAGCCGACAATCTCCATGGGATCGACCTTTACTCACGTAAGGTTTATTACTTGGACCACCCAGTGCACTTGCTGGTTAGTTGTGCAAAGTTGTGAGAAAGAGTTGAGATTACAATTCTGCGTACCAAGTTGTTAGCGCCATTGAGATCACAATTTCGTGCACCAAAGATCCCTCTTCCGCGGAGTACAAAAGGGATGTTAAAGAGGAGAGTGATGTTGCAAAAGTGGATAGAGAGTTGAAGGAAATTGATCAAGAAGTGGATTCCATCATTAGTGATTTTTTTTCACATTGGTCAATCCCCTTGATGATCTTGTTGAGCCTTCTTCCGGTGGACTAGAAAGCAATATTGAGGAGGATGGGCAACCTCCAAGGCATATTGTGAATGAAGAATTGGGAGAAGTGTCTCACGCAACAAGCCCCCTTATATATGATGATTCCGCATCAGCATATGACTCTTTCGAGTTTGAAGAGTCCTTCCCCAATATGCTTGGACATGATGATGAAGTGGACTTCACTAGACCTCCTATCTATGATGAGAGTGATGGGGAAGAGATAGAAGAAATTGATGAAGAAGAATGTGAACTTGAGGAAGCTTGGCAAGAGGAGGAACTTGAAAAACCTTGCCAAGTGGTGGAAGCCTCTAGAAGAGGATGGACGAGGGTGGAGTGTGCTTTGTCAAGATTATTAGGAACTCCTCCACCTAGGTCGTTGGTGCACGAAATTGTGATACACAATGGCATCAACAACTTGGTATGCACAATTGTAATCTCAACTCTTTTTCACAACTTTGCACAACTAACCAGCAAGTGCATTGGGTCGTCTAAGTAATAAACCTTACGTGAGTAAGGGTCAATCCCACAGAGATTGTCAGCTTGAAGCAAGCTATGGTCACCTTGTAAATCTCAGTCAGGCGGATTCAAATGGTTATGGAGTTTTAATAATTGAAAGATAAATAAACAGAAAATAAAGATAGAGATACTTATGTAAATCATTTGTGGGAATTTCAGATAAGCGTATGGAGATGCTTCATCCCTCTTGAATCTTTACTTTCCTACTGCCTTCATCCAATCCTTCATACTCTTTTCTATGGCAAGCTGTATGTTGGGCATCACCGTTATCAACGGCTGCTTACTGTCCTCTCAGTGAAAATGGTCCAAATGCGCTGTCATCGCACGACTAATTATCTGTCGGTTCTCGATCATGTTAGAATACAATCCAGTGATCCTTTTGCGTCTGTCACTAAGCCCAACACTCGCGTGTTTGAAGCTCGTCACAGTCATCCCTTCCCAGATCCTACTCGGAATACCACAACAAAGTTTAGACTTTCCAGATCTCAGGAATGGCCGCCAATAATTCTAGCTTATACCACGAAGACTCCGATCTTTCGGAATGGAGGCTAAGAGATATACGCTCGATCTAAGGTAAAACAGAAGTGGTTGTCAAGCACGCGTTCATAGGTTGAGAATAGTGATGAGTGTCACAGATCATCACATTCATCATGTTGAAGTGCAAGCGAATATCTTAGAATAAGAATAAGCTGAATTGAATAGAAGATAGTAGTAATTGCATTAATACTCGAGGAACAGCAGAGCTCCACACCTTAATCTATGGTGTGTAGAAACTCCACCGTTGAAAATACATAAGTGGTCTGGAGGTCCAAGCATGGCCGAATGGCCAGCCTCCCCAAATATGAAAATATGATATCCAGAATTTCTCTATGATCCGAAGATTTCCAAAGATGAAAATACACTAGTAAAAGGTCCTATTCATAATGAAACTAGCTACAAGGGTTTACAGAAATAGGTAAATGATGCAGAAATCCACTTCCGGGCCCACTTGGTGTGTGCTTGGGCTGAGCATTGAGCTTCCCACGTGTAGAGGCTTCTCTTGGAGTTAAACGCCAGCTTTTATGCCACTTTGGGCATTTAACTCCAACTTTTATGCCAGTTTTGGCATTTTGACTTCAGAATAGGGCATAGAAGGGAGGTTTGAACGCCAGTTTGCGTCGTCAAAACTCGAGCAAAGTATGGACTATTATATATTGCTGGAAATTTCTGGATGTCTACTTTCCAACGCAATTGAGAGTGTGCCATTTGAAGTTTTGTAACTCCAGCAAATCCACTTCAAGTGCAGGGAGGTTAGAATCCAACAGCATCTGCAGTTCTTTTTCAGCCTCTGAATCAGATTTGTGCTTAGGGCATAGAGGGGCTCTGCTCAGAATTCTCTATCTGTTGCTGAAAAGATGATGGAAAAGGCTTGCTATTGCTAAACCTGTTTCTTCCACCATTATTAAAGCCTTGTTGAGGCTTTTGTTGATCCTTCTATGAGAAATTTAGATGATTTCTCCATGAGCAATTATAGGTGTTTCTATAAGGTTCACCCATGTAATTCACCTCTGCCATTGCAGGGTTCTCAGGATTATAAGCTTCTTCTTCAAAAGATGTCTCTCTAATATTGTTAGATGCATTTTGCCATCCATTCAGACTCTGAGAAATCATGTTGACTTGCTGAGTCAACATTTTGTTCTGAGCCAATATGGCATTCAGAGTATCAATTTCAAGAACTCCCTTCCTCTGAGGCGTCCCATTACTCACAGGATTCCTCTCAGAGTTGTACATGAATTAGTTATTTGCAACCATGTCAATAAGTTCTTGAGCTTCTGCAGGCATTTTCTTTAGGTGAATGGATCTACCTACAGAATGGTCCAGTGACATCTTAGAAAACTCAGATAGACCATCATAGAATATATCCAAAATGGTCCACTCTGAAAGCATGTCAGAAGGATACTTTTTGGTCAACTGCTTGTATCTTTCCCAAGCTTCATAGAGGGATTCACCATCTTTTTGCTTGAAGTTCTGGACATCCACTCTAAGCTTGCTCAGCATTTGAGGAGGAAAAAACTTGGCCAAGAAGGCCATGACCAGCTTATCCCAAGAGTCCAGGCTATCTTTAGGTTGTGAGTCTAACCATGTTCTAGCTCTGTCTCTTACAGTAAAAGGGAAAAGCATGAGCCTGTAGACTTCAGGATCTACTCCATTAGTTTTAACAGTATCACAGATCTATAAAAATTCATTTAAGAACTGATAGGGATCTTTTGAGGAAAGTCCGTGAAACTTGCAGTTCTGTTACATTAGAGCAACTAATTGAGGCTTCAGCTCAAAATTGTTTGCTCCAATGGCAGGGATTGAGATGCTTCTTCCATAAAAATTAGAAGTAGGTGTAGTATAATCACCAAGCATCCTCCTTGCATTGTTGTTGGGTTCGGCCATGTCTACTTCTTTTTCAAGATTCTCTGTAAGGTTTTCTTTGGATTGTTGTGCTTTAGCTTCTCTTAGCTTCTTCTTCAGATTTCTTTCAGGTTTAGGATCTGCTTCAACAAGAATGTCCTTGTCCTTGCTCCTACTCATATGAAAAAGAAGAGAACAAAAAAGGAAGAGGAATCCTCTATGTCACAGTATAGAGATTCCTTTATGTGAGTAGAAGAAGAAAAAATAGAAGAAGAAAAATTCGAACACATAGGAGAAGAGAGGGTTCAAATTATGAGTAGAAGAGAAGTGTTAGTAAATGAATAAAATAAATAAAAAGAGATGAGAGGAGGAGAATGAAGAATTGAATATTGATGGTTTAGAAGTTATAATAAATTCTCGTTGCAAGTATAGTTTCTAAACCAAGCAATCAACCTTTCTTACAAATGTTTGGTTGTCACAAGTAACAAACCCAATAAAATTTATAAACCGAAGTATTCAAACCTCGGGTCGTCTTCTCAAGGAATTAAAGGGGAGTATGAATTATTATTGGTTATGCAAAACATAATTTTTGGGTTTTTGAAAAGGGTTTGAATGAGAAAAATAGATTGTAGGAATTAATAAATCCATAGCAAAGAAAAACTCTTGGCAAAGTATGAAAACTGGAAGTCCTATCCCAGTTATCCTTATCAGGTGTGATGAATATTGTCCGTTGCTCCCACTTAGTCAACCCTTACTAAATAAAGGAAAGTCAAATGGACCAATTAATTTGATTCCTCAAGTCCTAGTCAACTCCTAAGGAAAGACTAGCTTTAGAGGGATCCAAATCAACCAGCAAACTTCAAATATTAATCAACTGCTGAG
Organism: Arachis duranensis; assembly: GCF_000817695.3. NCBI lineage: Eukaryota > Viridiplantae > Streptophyta > Magnoliopsida > Fabales > Fabaceae > Arachis > Arachis duranensis. The sequence continues at coordinate 29,057,239 of NC_029777.3, forward strand.
TTTGATAACTCAAGAGTCACCAATCAATCAACTAAAGCCAAGAATATAAGAAACTAAATAAAAGTCATACGTCTGAAATACCTCAAATTGAATGAAGATGTCAATTCTAACATGGAAAAGTTCATAAGCCAATTGGGCAACATAAATCAAATACAAATAAAAGCTTCAGAGTAAACAAAAATAAAAGAGAAACATAAATTATTGAACCTGGTATGAAGAAACAATCCTAATGACTAAAAGAAATCCTAAATCCTTTAAGAGGAATTCTAATCCTAAATCCTAAGAGAGAGGAGAGAACCTCTCTCTCTAAAAACTACATCTAAATTATGAAAAGTGTGTTGTATGAAGTATCATAAATGGATGAATTCCTCCATTTATAATCCTTCAATCTGTGTTCTCTGGGCTTGGATCTGGGCCAAAAGGGGCCCAGAAATCGCTGAGGATGGCTTCTGCAAATTCTGCAGATCGCGTATGTCACGTGTCCGCGTGGGTCACGCGGTCGCATCATCTGGAGTGTTGCTTTTCCACGTGGTTGCGTCAGTCATGCGCCGCGTCAGTTGTGTTTCACAGGTCACGCGTTCACCTCATCCATGCACCCGCGTCGCTTCTCTTTTGAGCAAACCACGCGTTTGCGTCGTCCATGCGGACGTGTCACTGCCAGTTTCTTCCAAGGACTCCAATTTGTGCTTTCTTTCCATTTTTGTATGTTTCCTTTCCATCCTTTAAGTCATTCCTGCCCTATAAACCTGAAAATACTCAACACACAAATCACGGCATCGAATGGTAATAAAGGATAATTAAATTTGTTAATTTTGAAGCATAGGAAACATGTTTTCTCATATATCAAATTCCAAGGAAGGAATTGTAAAATCATGCAAATTCATATGAATAAGTAGGTGAAGAGTTGATAAATCATTCAATTTAAGTACAAGATTTATCATAAAATAGTGGTTTATCAGAGAATTTCAAAAATTATTTTAAAAAAAATTAGTGATTTTCGAAAATTAAGAGAAGAAATAAAATTAAAAATAAAATTTGAAATAATTAGTTAACTAAAAGAATTTTGAAAAAGAGGGAGGTGACTTTCGAAAATTAGAGAGAGGAAAGTAGTTAGGTAGTTTTGAAAAAGATAAGAAATAGTAAAACAAACAAAAAGTCAATTAGTTAGTTGAAAAAGATTTAAAAATCAATTTTGAAAAAGATAAGAAGTTAGAAAAGATTTTGAAATTGATTTTGAAAAAGATATGATTTGAAAAAGATATTTTGAAAAGATATGATTGAAAAAGATATTTTTTAAAAAAAGATTTGAAAAGGAGATTAAAAAGATTTGATTTTTAAAATTAAAATTGATTACTTGACTAACAAGAAACTAAAAGATATGATTCTAGAATTTAAAGATTGAACCTTGATGAGAGAACTTTTGCGTGGTCTAGAAATTTGCGGATAAATCCTCGTTGCAAGTATAGTTTCTAAACCTTCAAAAGTCCTTTCACACAAACATTTTGGTTGTCACAAGTAACAAACCCCTTTGAAATTGATAACCGAGTATTCAAACCTCGGGTCGTCTTCTCAAGGAATTGCAGGGAGGTATGTTCTTATTATTGGTTATGAAAAAGGTAAAATTGGGGTTTTGGAAGTAAGGGGGCAGTATGTTGCACAAAAAATAATAAGAAAAATAAAAAATAACTATAAAATAAACTCTTGGTAATGTATGGGAACTGGAGGTCCTATCCTGGTTATCCTTATCAATTGTAATGAGAATTGGATTTTTCTCCCACTTTGTTAACCTCTAACTATGAAGGTAAGTTAAGTGGATGAATTCCAATTTTCAATTAACAATGAGTTTGATAACTCAAGAGTCGCCAGTTATTTAACCAAAGCCAAAAGGAAAACTATCTACTCGAATAAAAATAATTTGGATAAGTACCAACAACATAAATTAAAGAAAGCAATCATAGATCTGAAATATCTCAAATAGCATTAATTTAAAAGAGTAATCAGTAACATGGAAGAGTTCATAAATTTAATTGGAAAAATAAATAAAAAGGAACATTGAACTTGAATCAAGAGTCACTCTTAAAAACCAAGAGAAGTCCTAAATCCTAGTTTCTAAAAATCCTAATTTCTGATCCTAATCCTAATCCTAAGAGAGAGAGGAGAGAACCTCTCTCACTAAAAACTACATCTAAAATATGAAAAGTGAATTATGAGTGCATTATTATGAATGGATGCATTCTCCCACTTTATAGCCTCTAATCTGTGTTCTCTGGGCCTAAAACTGGGTCAGAAATAGCCCAGAAATCACTTCCAGCGCTTTCTGGTCCGTACAGGTCACGGAAAAGTGACGCGGCCGCATGGCTCACGCGGCCGCGCGGGTTGTGTTCCTGCCAGGTCACGCGTCCGCGTGACCCACGCGTTCGCATCGCCTAGCGTCAGGGCAGCTATAGAAATTATATATCAAATCGAAGCCCCAGACGTTAGCTTTCCAACGCAACTAGAACCGTGTCGTTTGGACCTCTGTAGCTAAAGTTATAGCCGTTTGAGTGCAAAGAGGTCAGGCTGGACAGCTTAGCAATTTCTCCAACTTCTTGTATTCCTTCCACTTTTGCATGCTTCCTTTCTATCCTCTGAGCCATTCCTGCCCTGTAATCTCTGAGATCACTTAACACACATATCAAGGCATCTAATGGTAATAAGAGAGGATTAATAATAAGCAAATATAAGATCAAAGAAGCACGTTTTCAATCATAGTACAAAATCAGGAAGGAAATATAAAACTATGCAAATATTATGAATACGTGGGTAAAGAGTTGATAAAATTCACTCAATTGAGCACAAGATAAACCATAAAATAGTGGTTTATCAACCTCCCCACACTTAAACACTAGCATGTCCTCATGCTAAGCTCAAGAGAAACTATAAAGATGAAGAGGAATGGTAGATTAATATGAAATGCAATCCTATCTATATGGATGCAACTACATGCAGAATGTTTTTACCTACTCGGTCAAGAGTAAATAAATTCTTCAAGACAAAAGTAATTCAATTTTTCACTAATTCAAATCATATAATAAAAAGCAAGTAAGCTTGTAAGAAGATAGCTCATGAAAGCAGGGAACATAGAATCAAGCATTGAATCCTCACTAGTAGTGTATATCACTCTAATCTCTCAAGTGTCTAGGGTCAATCACTCTATTCTTCTCTAGTCATGCTTTCTAAAATTTGTTCTTCACCTAACCAATCAACAATATTTAATATACCAATGCAAACATCATGAGGTCTTTTTCAAGGTTGTAATGGGGCTAAGGTAAGGGTAAAGGCATATATATATGGCAAAGTGAGCTTCATAAATTGAATCTTTAATTAACCTAAGCTTTCACCTAACATACATATACTCTATATAACTTTAGTTCATGCCTAGCTACCCAAAATTCCCACTTTTGCATAATTTCCATACTCATGTACCAACTATTTCTTTTTAATTTATCACATGTGCATTGATTAACTTAACATTGGGGTAATTTTGTCCCCTTATTTATTTATTTATAATATATATATTTTTTTCTCTTTTTTTTTTGAATCATAACTTATCAATGCACATGGAGTCTCCATTATTTTTCTATTTTGGTTTTTCATGAGTAGGTTCTCAAATTCTAAATATTTTATCATATTAAAAATATAACACATTTCCTTATTAACCCATGTTCCCACAGTTTCCCCACACTTAATTAACACACTATCTTATGCTAACCAAAAATTCAATTGGGATAATTAATTTGTTTTCCACTTAAGGCTAGTGATGTGGTAAAATATAGAATAAATGGGGATTAAAAAGCTCAAGGTGGCTAACAAGGGTGATGTAATGGGGATTAAAAGGCTCAAAGTGGCTGACAAAGGTGATTTAAAGGGTAGGCTTATTTGGGATAAGTGAGCAAAAACAAACAATGGCCTCAATCATATGCAAGCATGTAAATATACTAAATATTGGACATATAGACTGAAACAAAGTAAAGATCACAATTATAGAGAAGTAAACACACAAGAATAAAATATTTATAGTTAAATAATGTAACCATATAAATAAGCCCAATTCTCACAGGTTGTGTGTTCTTTGGCTCAAAAACCATGTTCCAAATATAACTTCAAACAAGTTTTAACATAAATTTTTTTTTTCAATTTAAATTAGTGAAAATTTTCAAAAATAGAGTCCTAAAAAGAAATTTATTACTTTAACCAAATAGTAAATAAATGCATAAAAATTAAATAAACATGCAATCAAACATGCAAATGCAACAACTAATAAATTAACATTGGTGTTGAAAATAGGAAATAACTAACCCATGGAGATCGGTATCGACCTCCCCACACTTAAAGATTGCACTGTCCTCGGTGTATGCTAAGATGTGTAAGTGGATGGGGGTTGTGGTTCCTTAGCTAGGGCTCCTTTCGTTCCTTTCCTTGCCGGTGGTTTGGGAGTAGCTTTCTCCTTTCCTTTCTTGGTAGCCATCCTGAAAAAGGGAAGAGAAAATGAAATAAATTTAAAGGGATAGAGCAAGGAAGAGGGTGGTGTAAGTGATAGTCGATACACAATAAAGAAGAATGATGTTAACACATGGTCCGGACGACATGTGAAAAGTTCATCAATGGAAATATAACAAGTGCATATAGGGACAAGTAAATGCAAGGGGTTTATTGGCATGCAGGCAAAGGCATGAGTAGCATAGATCAAGCATTCAATGTCCAATTGAAATATGTTATCACTCGTAACGAACCATCATGTTTGTATTGAAAATTAAATTCAATTAATAAAATAGTGAAGGGAATTTGTGAAAAGCAAGCATTTAGTGTAGTAGAATAAAAGAAATCTAAAGATAGTGCAGAATGCCATACGGGCTTTTTCACAAACACATAGCATGTATGGTAAATAAGCTATTGAAAGTATTAAATTGAACATGCAAGCAACCCTTCAAAAAGTAATATATAATTGCCAAACAATTTCATAATAATTTACAAGAAAATAATTTCCCAATTAAATTTTTAACACCAAAATAACAAATTTAGAAAAGAAAAAAAATATGCACAAAATAAAAAATGCAATGAATGAAAGTATGCAAATAAATTAAATAAAATAGAATGGAAGTGAGAGAAAACAAGAAAGGAAGAAGAAAGAAATAAGAAAAGATAAGAAGAATAAGGATTCGGAGAAGAAAAGATAAGAAAATTGGCACTAATCTGGAGAGGTTGTGCGACGCTGGCAACGCGGTCGCGTGGGTGACGCGGTTGCGTGGTGCGCAATAAGGTTAGGCGACGCGGACGCGTG
>NC_029777.3:29063526-29063664 GCF_000817695.3 Arachis duranensis
TGATTAGCCGTACTGTGACAGAGTGCGTGAGCATTAGTTTTCACTGCGAGGATGGGATGTAGCCATCAACCATGGGTGATGTCTCCAGACGATTAGCCGTGCGACTGACAACCGCATAGGATCATTTTCCCGAGAGGA
>NC_029777.3:29064098-29065001 GCF_000817695.3 Arachis duranensis
ACCAAGTTTTTGGCGCCGTTGCCGGGGATTGTTCGAGTATGGACAACTGACGGTTCATCTTGTTGCTCAGATTAGGTAATTTCTTTTCAAAAATCTTTTTCAAAAATTTTTCTTTTATTTTTCGTTTTTGCAAACTTTATTTTCGAAAAAAAAAATCAATCAATAAAAATACAAAAAAATTAGAAAATCATAAAAATCAAAAATTATTTTGTATTTCTTGTTTGAATCTTGTGTTAATTTTTAAGTTTGGTGTCAATTGCATGCTTTTAAAATTTTTCTTGCATATTTTTCGAAAATCTCATGCATTCATAGTGTTCTTCATGATCTTCAAGTTGTTCTTGACAAGTCCTCTTGTTTGATCTTGATGATTTCTTATTTTGTGTTGTTTGTTGTTTTTCATGTGCATTTTTGCATTCATATTTTCCATGCATTAAAAATTTCTAAGTTTGGTGTCTTACATGTTTTCTCTGCATCAAAAATTTTTCAAAATAATGTTCTTGATGTTCATCATGACCTTCAAAGTGTTCTTGGTGTTCATCTTGACATTCATAGCATTCTTGCATGCATCTTGTGTCTTGATCCAAAATATTCATGTTTTGGGTCATTTTTGTGTTTTTCTTTAAAATTTCAAAAATAAAAAAAATATCTTTTCCATATTTCCCTCTAAAATTTCGAAATTTTGGGTTGACTTGGTCAAAAATTTTTAAAAATTAGTTGTTTCTTACAAGTCAAGTCAAAATTTCAATTTTAAAAATCTTATCTTTTCAAAATCTTTTTTTTCAAAAATCATATCTTTTTCATTTTTTACCATTTTTCGAAAATTTCAAAAATCTTTTTCAAAATATTTTTCAAAATCTTTCTCTTATCATTATATCATATTTTCGAAAATTAGCTAACAATTAA
>NC_029777.3:29066161-29067327 GCF_000817695.3 Arachis duranensis
CGCCTGAAGAGGCTCAAGAACTCATTGACATGGTTGCAAACAACCAGTTCATGTATACCTTTGAGAGGAATTCCGTGAATAGTGGGATACCTCAGAAGAAAGGAGTTCTTGAAATTGATGCTCTGAATGCCATATTGGCTCAGAACAAGATGTTGACTCAACAGGTCAACATAATCTCTCAAAATCTGAATGGATTGCAACATGCATCGAACAGTACTAGAGAGGCAGCTTCTGAAGAAGCTTATGATCCTGAGAACCCAGCCATGGCAGAGGTTAATTACATGGGTGAACCTTATGGAAACACCTATAACCCATCATGGAGAAATCACCCAAATTTCTCCTGGAAGGATCAACAAAAGCCTCAACAGGGCTTTAACAATGGTGGACGCAATAGGCTGAGCAATAGTAAGCCATATCCATCATCTTCTCAGCAACAGACAGAGAATTCAGAACAAAACACTTCTAATTTAACCAATATAGTCTCTGATCTGTCAAAGGCCACTTTCAGTTTCATGAATGAAACAAGATCCTCCATCAGAAATTTGGAGGCACAAGTGGGCCAGCTGAGTAAGAAAGTTATTGAAACTCCTCCCAGTATTCTCCCAAGTAATACAGAAGAGAATCCAAAAGGAGAGTGCAAGGCCATTGATTTACTCAGAGTGGCCGAATGCATAGGGGAGGAGGAGGACGAAAATCCTAGTGAGGAAGACCTCCTGGGATGTCCTTCAAGCAAGAAGGAGTTTCCTATTAAGGATCCTGAGGAATCTGAGACCATAGAGATTCCACTAAACCTCCTTCTGCCATTCATGAGCTCTGAAGACTATTCTTCCTTTGAAGAGGATGAAGATGTGACTGGAGAGCAAGTTGCTCAATATTTAGGAGCTATCATGAAGCTGAATGCCAAGCTATTTGGTAATGAGACTTGGGAAAGTGAACCTCCCTTGCTCATTAGTGAACTAGATACTTGGATTCAGAAAACTCTACCTCAAAAGAAATAAGACCCTGGCAAGTTCTTAATACCTTGTACCATAGGCACCATGAGCTTTGAAAAAGCTCTATGTGATCTGGGGTCAGGGATAAATCTTATGCCACTCTCTATAATGGAGAAGCTGGGGATCATTGAGGTACAACCTGCCTTGTTCTCATTACAATTGGCAGACAAGTCA
>NC_029777.3:29067439-29068632 GCF_000817695.3 Arachis duranensis
ACTAGGAAGGAAGATGATGAATGCATCATCCTAGGAAGACCTTTCCTAGCCACAGCAGGAGCTGTGATAGATGTCAACAGAGGTGAGTTAGTCCTTCAATTGAATGGGGACTACCTTGTGTTTAAAGCACATGGCCATCCCTATGTGACAAAAGAGAGTAAGCATGAAGAGCTTCTCTCAGTTCAAGGTCAAGAAGAGCCCACACAGTCAAACTCTAAGTTTGGTGTTGTGAGGCCACAACCAAACTCTAAGTTTGGTACCCCATATCCAAACTCTAAGTTTGGTGTTGGCAACTATACAACATTGACCTGATCATCTTGTGGCCCCATGAGAGCCACTGTCAAGCTATTGACATTAAAGAAGCGCTTGTTAGGAGGCAACCCAATTTTATTCATCTAATTTTATTTTATTTTGTTTTAGTGTTATTTTTGTGTTTAATTAGGTACATGATCATGAGGAGTCACGAAAAAATCAAAAAAAGAGTCAAAAACAGAAGAAAAAAATTTTTCACCCTGGAGGACGCACGGGCTGGCGTTCAACGCCCAGAAGGTGCATCTGGCCGGTGTTCAACGCCAGAACAGAGCACCATTCTGGCGCTGAACGCCAGAAACAAGCAACATTCTGGCGCTGAACGCCAGGAATGTGCCCAGAGAAGAAAAACTGGCGCTGAACGCCAGTAACAAGCATCAAACTGGCGTTCAACGCCAGAAACATGCATCACATGGGCGTTGAACACCCAGAACGTGCACCAATGGGCGTTTGAATGCCAGAATGGTGTGCCAAGGCATTTTACATGCCTATATGGTGAAGGAATGGTATTTCTTTTCACCTCAGGATCTGTGAACCTCACAGGATCCCCACCTACCTCGCCCTCTCTCTTTCCATTCATAGTCATCCCTTCTATTTTTCATTCACCACCTACATCTATCCACTCTTCCCCATACACCCCACCTACCTTTACAATTCAACTTCTCTTTCCCACCCAATCCCACCCATATAGCCAAATCCATCTCCCCTCACTCACCTCCATCTTCTTCTTCTTCTTCTCTTCTTTCTTTTCTTGCTCGAGGACGAGCAATATTTTAAGTTTGGTGTGGTAAAAGCATAACTTTTTTGCTTTTCCATTACCATTAATGGCACCTAAAGGGCCAGAGAAACCTCAAAGGGAAGACAAAAGCTTCCACCTCTGAGTC
>NC_029777.3:29069096-29069290 GCF_000817695.3 Arachis duranensis
TGATGATCTGAAAAATCATGAAATTGATTCTTGAAGCAAGAAAAAGCAGTGAAAAAGCTTGAAAAAAAATGGCGAAAAAAAGAGAAAAAAAATAGAAAAAAAAAGAAGGAGCAGTAGAAAAAGCCAATAGCCCTTAAAACCAAAAGGCAAGGGTAGCAAGGATCCAAGGCTTTGAGCATCAATGGATAGGAGGC
>NC_029777.3:29069481-29069905 GCF_000817695.3 Arachis duranensis
GGGACTCTAGCAAAGCTGAGTCACAATCTGAAAAGGTTCACCCAGTTATGTGTCTGTGGCATTTGTGTATCCGGTGGTAATACTGGAAAACAAAATGCTTAGGGCGACGGCCAAGACTCATAAGTAGCTGTGTTCAAGAATCAACATGCTTAATTACGAAAGTCAATAACACTATCCTAAATTCTGAGTTCCTAAGAGACGCCAATCACTCTAAACTACAAAGGAAAAAGTGAGATGCCAAAACTGTTCAGAAGCAAAAAGCTACAAGTCCCGCTCATCTAATTAAATTAATATTCATTGATACTTTGAAGTTTATAGTATATTCTCTTCTTTTTATCCTAATTGATTTTTAGTTGCTTGGGGACAAGCAACAATTTAAGTTTGGTGTTGTGATGAGCGGATAATTTATACGCTTTTTGGCATT
>NC_029777.3:29070962-29079132 GCF_000817695.3 Arachis duranensis
CATTTTCCCGAGAGGATTGAAAGTAGCCACAGCTGATGGTGAACCCCTATACAAAGCTTGCCATGGAAAGGAGTAAGAAGGATTGAGTAGAAGCAGTAGGAGAGCAGGCGTCCTTGAGCCATGCAGCATCTCCGTTCACTTATCTGAAATTCCCACCGATGAATCTACATAAGTATTCTATCCCTTTTATTATTCCTTTTTATTATTTATTCCAATAATCACAATTACCCTTTAATCTGTGCCTAACTGAGATTTACAAGGTGACCATAGCTTGCTTCATACCAACAATCTCTGTGGGATCGACCCTTACTCACGTAAGGTTTATTACTTGGACGACCCAGTACACTTGCTGGTTAGTTGAACGGAGTTGTGAATTCAACCAATGCCAATTTCTAAATGCCATAATTCCACAGCAGAATGCAAATCAAAGAATAGTGATCACAATTTCGTCCACCAGTTGTGCGACGCTGGCGACGCGGTCGCGTAGGTGACGCGGTTGCGTGGTGCGCAATAAGGTTAGGCGACGCGGACGCGTGGGGCACGTGATCGCGTGTCTTGATTTGTGCTAGTGGCGCGAGTGCAGCCTCGCGGTCGCACAACTCTCTGTTCAAAACTTAGTATTGCCAAAATCCAGGGTGACGCGGTCGCGTGGCCGACGCGATCGCGCGGGTGGCTTTTTCTTAGAATGACACGGTCGCGTGGGGCCCGCGGTCGCGTGGGGCCCGCAGTCGCGTGGTAGGGCTTGGGCTTCCAGCACGAGTCCAGCCCATTTCCAGCTCAAATTTCGGCCATACACCTTGTTACGTCGAAATCCAGGGCCACACGGTCGCGTGGGTGATGTGTACGCGTGGGGAAGCCATTTTGCAAATGACGCGGCCGCATCAGCGATGCGGTCGCGTGGGACGATTTGTGCCCTTGGCACGCCTCCAGCCCTGCTCCTGCGTTACTCTCTGTTCAATTTCTTTTCCTCCTAACGCACATACGACACGGACGCGTCAGTGACGCTGCCGCGTTGCGTGCGTAAATCCCTTTTTTTTTTGAAAAATGAAGAATGCAGTGTTAATATGAATGTGACGCAAAACTCCAGGTTCAATATAATAAAATAAAATAAAACTAGAAAACAAATAAAACTAAATGAAAATGAAAAATGAACGATCGTACCATGGTGGGTTGTCTCCCACCTAGCACTTTTAGTTAAAGTCCTTAAGTTGGACATTTGGTGAGCTTCCTGTTATGGTGGCTTGTGCTTGAACTCATCCAGGAATCTTCACCAGTGTTTGTGATTCCAGTGTCCTCCGGGATCCCAAACTAAGCATGTAAAGCCCTTAAGAAGCTTCAAACAGATTCTTAGGCTCCCGGGGTGACAAATGCCAGAACAGATTCCAGGATCCCAAACTTTACTTTTACACCCGTTTTTGTCTCGATCTGTATTTTTCCAGCTGGGTGAAAGGTGATCTGAATTCTCACTGCAGCGACCAAACAGCTTCCTAGACCCATTCAGTTGAGCTTTATACCAACCTTTGCGTTTAAACTTAAAGCTTCCAACCATGATGAACCTTACATGACAATTTTTACCACTGGCCATCTTCCTCTTACTCTTAATGCCACAAAGAGCTCTAAGTTAACCATCCGTCTCCAGTAGCCCATATTGAAGTGGAGTTAGAAAGCTAAGGGATATGAATTTTACCCACTTGAATGTTGTGAAGGATGATGGCAACATAGGGGGAGGTATTTTTAATGAAATTGCAAGCTCCACTCCCTTGTGCTCTTCTCTGATAATTACCACCTCTTTGCAAGCTTCTTCAATTTCAACCTCTTCCTCTTGATAGCTTTCTTCCAATTTAATCTCCTCTTCATTGCTTTCCAAGGGCATGGGGGGTTGTGCTTCTTCTTCTTGAATCTCCATCTCTTGATCAACCTCTTCCAAGTCTTCAACTATGATATGCTTTGGAGGTTGTACACCCTCCTCGGCATCAATTTCAACCATCTTGGAAGGAGGCTCTATGTCTTGACTTTCCCATGGAGGTTCTACATCTCCTAAGTCTTTAACCACTTCTTCTTCTTCTTGAATAATGACAGCGTCTTCTACTTGTTCTAGTACGAATTCATTCTCTGTCTTGTCCACTGGGGTTTTTGGTATCTCCGTCATGCTACGCTCTTTAGTAGACTGTCCACATGGAGCTGTGACTGATCCTTGTATATTTGAGCGCCTAGAAACCCATTGAATTACTACTTGCTCCAGTTGTTGAATGGTTTCCTGAAATCGATCCACTATTTCCTTGAAACAATCCTTTGTCTCTTGATGTACTCGGCTTTCATAAGTAGGATCATAGTGCTCTTGGATTGATGGATATGGAGATCATGAATATTGAAGTGGTGGTTCTTGGGAGTAACTGGGTTGGAATTGGGGTGGTTCTATATATGGTTCATATGGCTCATAAGGTGGTTAGTATGGTGGTTGAGGGTTAGGGTCATATGGAGGTGAATGGCGAAAAGGGGCTTGTGAGTTTGGTGGTCTAAAGTTATGTTGAGGAAAGGATTCATAGGCATATGGTGGTGGTTGTTGATAGTCCATTGGAGGTGGTTGTTGCCATGAGGATTGATCAAGTCCTTGTGGCTCCTCCCATCTTTGATTGTTCCAACCTTGATGCCTGTTCTCATTATAATTTCTTCTTTCTGCAACATAATTGTAACCAGACTCATAGCGATGGTGGTGAGAACTCATGATAGCAAATAAAAATTAAAAACGAAAATAAAAACAAATTTAAATTAAAATGTTATTTAAATTTTGAAAATTAAATTTTGAATTTTAAATTTTGAAATTTGAAATTTCGAATTTTTAAATTTTTGAAATTTGAATTTTTTTGAAATTTGAAATTTGAAAATTGATTTTTGAAATAAGATAAGATAAAAATTTTAAATTAAAAACCAATAACCTCTTAATTTACGAAAAAGCAAAAAAAATAAAAATAAAAATAAAAATAAAAACAAATAAACAAGCAAAAATAAAATATTTACAATAACCAATAATAAGGCACACGTTTGCAATTCCCCGGCAATGGCGCCATTTTGACGTTAGGATTTTTGCCAGTAAAGAATTTCATAAAAATAGTCGCGTTGTAGATATAGTCTCTAAACCGACAAAAATCCCTTTCGTACAAACGTTTTGGTTGTCACAAGTAACAAACCCCTTTGAAATTGATAACCGAGTATTCAAACCTCGGGTCGTCTTCTCAAGAAATTGCAGGGAGGTATGTTCTTATTATTGGTTATGAAAAAGGTAAAATTGGGGTTTTGGAAGTAAGGGGGCAGTATGTTGCACAAAAAATAATAAGAAAAATAAATAAATAACTATAAAATAAACTTTTGGTAATGTATGGGAACTGGAGGTCCTATCCTAGTTATCCTTATCAATTGTAATGAGAATTGGATTTTTCTCCCACTTTGTTAACCTCTAACTATGAAGGTAAGTTAAGTGGATGAATTCCAATTTTCAATTAACAATGAGTTTGATAACTCAAGAGTCGCCAGTTATTTAACCAAAGCCAAAAGGAAAACTATCTACTCGAATGAAAATAATTTGGATAAGTACCGACAACATAAATTAAAGAAAGCAACCATAGATCTGAAATATCTCAAATAACATTAATTTAAAAGAGTAATCTGTAACATGGAAGAGTTCATAAATTTAATTGAAAAAAATAAATAAAAAGGAACATTGAACCTGAATCGAGAGTCACTCTTAAAAACCAAGAGAAGTCCTAAATCCTAGTTTTTAAAAATCCTAATTTCTGATCCTAATCCTAATCCTAAGAGAGAGAGGAGAGAACCTCTCTCACTAAAAACTACATCTAAAATATGAAAAGTGAATTATGAATGCATTATTATGAATGGATGCATTCCCCCACTTTATAGCCTCTAATCTGTGTTCTCTGGGCCGAAAACTGGGTCAGAAACAGCCCAGAAGTCACTTCCAGCACTTTCTGGTCCGTACAGGTCACGGAAAAGTGACGCGGCCACAAGACTCACGCGGCCGTGCGGGTTGTGTTCCTGCCAGGTCACGCGTCCGCGTGACCCACGCGTTTGCGTCGCCTGGCGTCAGAGCAGCTATGGCAAATTATATATCAAATCGAAGCCCCAAACGTTAGCTTTCCAACGCAACTAAAACCGCGTCGTTTGGACCTCTGTAGCTAAAGTTATAGCCGTTTGAGTGCAAAGTGGTCAGGCTGGACAGCTTAGCAATTTCTCCAACTTCTTGTATTCCTTCCACTTTTGCATGCTTCCTTTCCATCCTCTGAGCCATTCCTGCCATGTAATCTCTGAGATCACTTAACACACATATCAAGGCATCTAATGGTAATAAGAGAGGATTAATAATAAGCAAATATAAGATCAAAGAAGCACGTTTTCAATCATAGTACAAAATCAAGAAGGAAATATAAAACTATGCAAATATTATGAATAAGTGGGTAAAGAGTTGATAAAATCCGCTCAATTGAGAACAAGATAAACCATAAAATAGTGGTTTATCAAACCTTTCTTAACAAGAAAGTAACAAACTTCAAATTTTTGAATCAATCACATTAATTGTTAGTAAAGTTTTTGAAAATATGAAGAAAAATTAAGAAAAAGATTTTGAAAACACTTTTTAAATTTTTGAAAATAGAGGAAAAAAATGAAAAAGATTTGATTTTTGAAAAAGATTTTGAAAAGATAGGATTTTTAAAATTGAAATCTTGAGTTGACTTACAAGAAACAATTTATTTTAAAAATTTTTGACCAAGTCAACCCAAACATTTCGAAATTTATGAGTGAAATAAGGAAAAGATATTTTTTTTTAAATTTTAATGAGGAGAGAGAAAAACACAAATATGACTCAAAACATGAAAATTATGAATCAAAACACATGATGCATGCAAGAACACTATGAATGTCAAGATGAACGCAAAGAACACTTTGAAGATCAAGATGAACATCAAGACTTATTTTTGAAAAATTTTCAAGAAAAGAAAACATGCAAGACACCAAACTTAGAAATTTTCAATGTTTAGACACTATGGAAAAAAAATGCATATGCAAAACAACAAAAGACACAAAACAAGAAAATATGAAGATCAAACAAGAAGACTTATCAAGAACAACTTGAAGATCATGAAGAACACCATGCATGAATTTTTCGAAAAAAATGCATAAATTTTAAAAACATGCAATTGACACCAAACTTAAAAATTGACACTAGACTCAAACAAGAAACACAAAAATATTTTTTGTTTTTATGATTTTAAAATTTTTTTTTTGGATTTTTTGAAAATTATATTTTGGAAAAACGAAAAAAGAAGAAATTTTGAAAGATTTTTTCAAAACTTTTTGAAAATAAACTAATGGTTAAAAAAAGAAGAAAATTACCTAATCTGAGCAACAAGATGAACCGTCAGTTGTCCAAACTCGAATAATCCCCGGCAACGGCACCAAAAACTTGGTGCACGAAATTGTGATCTCAATGGCGCCAACAACTTGGTACGCACAATTGTAATATCACTCTTTTTCACAACTTCGCACAACTAACCAGCAAGTGCACTGGGTCGTCCAAGTAATAAACCTTATGTGAGTAAGGGTCGATCCCACGGAGATTGTCGGTATGAAGCAAGCTATGGTCATCTTGTAAATCTCAGTCAGGCGGATTCTAATGGTTATAATGATTTTCGAATATAAAGATAAATAAAGATATTGTGTGGGAATTCATTGGTGGGAATTCCAGATAAGCGCATGAAGATATTGTGTTCCTTCTGCATCTCTGCTTTTCTACTGCTTTCATCCAATCATTCTTACTCCTTTCTATGGCAAGCTGTATGTAGGGCGTCACCGTTGTCAATGGCTACTTTCCATCCTCTCAGTGAAAATGGTCCAAATGTGCTGTCACAGCACGGCTAATCATCTGTCGGTTCTCGATCATGTTGGAATAGAATCCAGTGATTCTTTTGCGTATGTCACTACGCCTAACACTCGCGAGTTTGAAGCTCGTCACAGCCATCCCAGTCCAAATCCTACTCGGAATACCACAGACAAGGTTTAGACTTTTCAGATCTTAGGAATGGCCGCCGATAATTCTAGCTTATACCACGAAGACTCCGATCTTTTGGAATGGAGGCTAAGAGATACGCGCTCAGCCTAAGGTAGAATGGAAGTGGTTGTCAGGCACGCGATCATAGGTGAGAATGATGATGAGTGTCACGGATCATCACATTCATCATGTTGAAGTGCAGCGAATATCTTAGAACAAGAATAAGCATGAATTGAATAGAAGAACAATAATTCTTTGCATTAATACTCGAGGAACAGCAGAGCTCCACACCTTAGTCTATGGTGTGTAGAAACTCCACCGTTGAAAATACATAAGTGATGAAGGTCTAGGCATGGCCGAATGGCCAGCCTCCCCAAATAGGATGTGAATTCGAAATTTAGGAAAAAGACTCCTAGTACAATAGTAAAAAGTTCTATTTATACTAAACTAGCTACTAAGGTTACAGAGATAAGTAATTGATGTAGAAATCCACTTCCGGGGCCCACTTTGGTGTGTGCTTGGGCTAACCTTGAGCTTTACACGTGCAGAGGCTTCTCTTGGGGTTAAACGCCAAGTTGTAACGTATTTTTGGCGTTTAACTCTGGTTTGTGACGTGTTTCTGGCGTTTTACTCTAGAATGCAGCATGGAGTTGGTGTTGAACACCAGTTTGCATCGTCTAAGCTCGAATAAAGTATGGACTATTATATAGAGTAAATGCCCATTCCGATCCCAAACCATTTAACCGATGGACTTCCCACCCCTTAAGAAATCTAAAAACCCAAATCGATCCCTATCTACTTTGAAATATGTACATTCCAGTCCCTATCAACTTTAAGAAAATGTCTTTCTGGTCTTTGATAATGTCCTTTCTGGTCCCTAACCAGGGACTGGAACGTACATATATCAAAGTAGATAGGGACCGATTTGGGTTTTTAGATTTCTTAAGGGGTGGAAAGTCCATCGGACAAATGATTAGGGACCGTAAAGGACATTTACTCTATTATATATTACTAAAAAGCCCTGGATGTCTACTTTCCAACACAATTAAGAGCATGCCATTTGGAGTTCTGTAGCTCCATAAAATCCATTTCAAGTGCAGGGAGCTCAGAATCCAACAACATCTGTAGTCCTTTGTCAGCCTCTAAATCAAATTTTTGCTCAGGTCCCTCAATTTCAGCCAGAAAATACCAGAAATCATAGAAAAACACACAAACTCATAGTAAAGTCTAGAAATGTGAATTTTGCAAAAAAAACTAATAAAAACATCCCTAAAAGTAGCTAGATCTTAATAAAAACTACCTAAAAACAATGCCAAAAAGTGTATAAATTATCCGCTCATCAGCCGGCGAGCCTACACCCTCCTCTGCTTCAGTAGCCACAGCACTTTTGCCACCACCTCCAGCACCCGAGCTGACATACCTGCTAGTACAACGCCTGTTTCGCTTCATGGAGCGCAGCGTACGTTGTATCATGCAACGTCTCGATCGCATAGACCAGGTGTTTGTATCACAGGGTATTGAGTTACCTCCATTCCCGCTCCCAGACTCTCCCACCTCCGATGAGCAAGATCAGGAGGAGTAGAATGTTGAGGATTTGACTCAACAGGATGCACCCCCAGAGACACAGGCCACCACAGAGGTCCGGCAGCCACTTGAGGACTCACAGCATGAGCCACAACCAGAGTCACACCCACAGCCCGACGCAACTGTTGACCCCCATCCCGAGCTTCAGTCGTAGCATCGAGGACGATGCTTCATCCTAAAGTGTGGGGAGGTCACTGTTCGTGACGGGTGGATAGCATCTGTGTGGTGAACTTTCAGACATTTATATTCTAGTTTCCGCTGGTGCACGAAATTGTGATCATCAACAATGGCACCAAAAACTTGGCGCTCTCAAACGTGAATCACACTTTGTCACAACTTCGCACAACTAACCAGTAAGTGCACTGGGTCGTCCAAGTAATACCTTACGTGGGTAAGGGTCGATCCCACGGAGATTGTTGGTATGAAGCAAGCTATGGTCATCTTGCTCAGGTCCCTCAATTTCAGCCAGAAAATACTTGAAATCATAGAAAAACACATAAACTCATAGTAAAGTCCAGAAATATG
>NC_029777.3:29079312-29084365 GCF_000817695.3 Arachis duranensis
TATATATATATATATGTTGCATTTTGGCTTTTGACTGTGATTAGAAAAGTATTTCGGATTGTTAAAATCTAGTTGACCCTTTTTCTATATGAAATGTGTTTTGATTGAAAATGGGGTAAACTAGGGGAAAATTTTTAAAATTTTCTAAATCACAACATTGCATTAAAATAAGCTTAGTCAATATGATGAAAAATTTCCAAGAAATTTATTTCTAGGGCACCATCCCAATTGGTTGAAATTTTTTTTAGAACTTGCTTGGATTATACACTTTGTGGATCATGTTTTGAGCAAAGAACACAAGCATGCGAGTTTTGAGCCTTAATTGTGTGGTTACATTATATGACCACTTATTTTCATTCTTGTGTGCATTATTCTCTTCCTATGATTGTACTCTTTGATTTGTTTGATTCTTTATGTCCATTATTTTGTGTATACATGGATTTATTTGATTGAGGTCATTTTTCAAATAGCTCACTCAACCAAAATAGCCTACCTTTATCTTCCATTGCTAGCCAATTTGAGCCTATGCTTGACCCATTTGTTCATAAGTGTAGCACATTACAAGCCGAAGTGGAAAACAATAAATGTCCCTTGTTTGGATCTTTGATTAGCTTAGACTAGTGAGAGTGTTCATTACTAGATTTTGGGGAAGTTGGGAACATTGGGTAAAGATAAAAATGTGTTTACATTCTTGTTGAAAAATCATGAGAATTGGGTACATACTCATCTATTAATCATGTGTAAACCATATGAATTGATGCTCTTGTACATATTTTAGTTGAGAAAAAATAAAATAAAATGAATGGTAAAAGAAAGAAAAAGAATTGCAATAAAAGGGGACAAAAACGCCCCAAGGTAAAGTTCAATAATGATCAATGCATATGTGTGGTGATCAAAAGAGAATGCATGAGTGTGTAGAAAAGTGAGGAATGGGTAGTTAGGTTTGTTTAGAATTGTATAGGTTGTCATAGGTTAGGTGGGAAGTTTAAGTTAATCAAAGATTCAAATTTCAAGCTCACTTGACCATATGCATCCTTACCTTGACCCTAGCCCCATTACAACCTATGGGAAAGACCTCTTGATATTTGTATGTATGCATGAAATAATTGTTGATTGTTAGATGAAAAACAAATCTTCGAAAGCATGATTAGGGGAGAATTGAGTGAATCAACCCCATACACTTGAGTGCCTAGAGCGGATACACATCTGGCAAGGGTTCGATCGCTCAATTACATGTTTCCACCCATGATCATCTTTTCTTGCAAGTTTGTAAATTCTTTCAAGGATTGAATCTAATTGTGGGTTTGCTTTGATTGCTATTGCCTTAGCCCTTGTGCTTCCATGTGTATTCTTGGAGATTGATTTATTTTGACTAAGCCATTGCATTCATATAGATAGGTTTCATATAGATAGATTGCATTTAGTTAGCTTGCATTGAATAAATGTTGATACCCCTTTGCTTCTTTCTTGATTTTAGCATGAGGACATGCTTACTTTAAGTGTGGGGAGATTTGATAAACCCCGATTTTGTGGTTTATCTTATGCTTATTTTAGGGGATTTATTCACCTTTTCCCACATTTATTCAATGAAATAGCATGGTTTTGTAATTCTCCCTTAATTTATGCTTAAATGTAAAAACATGCTTTTTAGGCCCTTAAATTGCTAATTTTAATTCACCTTAATTCCATTCGATGCGTTGATGTGTTTGTTGAGTAATTTTAGGTTCATAAGGCAAGTATTGGATGGAAAAAATGAGGAAATAAGCATACAAAGTGGAGAATGAATGAGGAAACAAGAATTGGGAATGCATCGATGGGTGCACAAGCATGCAAGGCACACGGGCGCAAAAGTGATTTCGCATAGAGACGTGCACGCGTACATGACGCGTCCGCACGGATGAAGAAATAGCCAATAGACGCGCACGCGCACATGGCGCGTACGCGCCGATACTCGCACGTGACTCACTTAAAGACAAAACACTGGGGGCGATTTCTGAGCTACCCAGGCCCAATTCCAACTTGTTTCTGAGTGTATTTCATGGAGAATTGAAGTCCAAGCAAAGGGGGGGAACAATTGTTTGTAACTTAGCATCATGTAGGTTAGTTTCTAGAGAGAGAAGCTCCCTCTTCTCTCTAGAATTAGGGTTCTTAGGATATTTCCATCTTAGATCTAGGTCCAATTTCATGATTTCATCTCATCTTCTTTGTGAATTCTTGCTTCTACTCTTTGATTCTCATAGTTTGTAGTGTTAATTTTCCTTTTATGCTCTCTTTTATGTTCATGGATGCTCATGTTTGATTTAGATCTCTTTTAATGCAATTTGATGTTGATTTTTCTTTTATTAATGATTTGAGTTGTTGATTTACTTTTCTTGCAATTGGTAGTTGGTAGATTTATTATTCTTGCACATTTATTATGCTTTCCTTTATTATCCACCAAGTGTTTGACAAAATGCTTGGTTGGGCTTTAGAGTAGATTCTGAGCATTCTTGGCTTGGGAAGAGTAATTGGGCAATCTTGAGTTATTAATATCCAATTTAAATTAGTGATCTAGAGTTGTTAGTTAATATCATTTTCAATGACTCTAATCTCTTGCTAATTCAATCAGTGAGTAGAATAGGATTTTTGACTTGAGATTGACTAGTCTTGTTTGACTTTCTCTAATGGAAGATAACTTACAGCTTCTTCCAACGTTGGGGATGACGAAATAAGATAAATTCTTGTTAAGTATTGTTATGATTAATGACTAGGATAGAAAGCCTATGATCTCAATCCTTGCCATGAATGTCTCTCTTTATTACTTGCTTTCTTTAATTACTTTCTTGATTTACTTTTCTTGCCATTTACATTTTCTTGTCAATTTCCAAATCAAACCCCCTTGCATTTTCATAACCAATAATTGAGCACTTCATTGCAATTCTTCGTGAGACGACTCGGAGTTTAAATACTTCGATTAATTCTTATTTGGGGTTTGTACTTGTGACAACCAAATTTTTGATTGGGAGGATTGTTTGTTGGTGTAGAACCATACTTGCAACGAGAATCTTTTTGTCTGAAATTCTATACCGACACGACAGTTTTCTTAAATCACCCCCACACCATGGATCCAATCTCGTCCCAGCAAAGTATTATAACTTGCTTTTGATGGAACCACCACGAACACAGTGTTTCGTTCGGATGATCCAACCTCTACAGTCAAAGTGATCAGCCCTTTTGCCGGAGTCGAACCCTCACTAAAGTTTGTTACAGCAATGTTTGTGGGGACCAAATCATTAGGATGCTTTCTCACCTTCATTAACATCCTCTCTGGAAAAAGACTGATTGCTGCCCCACCATTGATCAAGACTTTGTTTACTTTGATACTACTCAAAGTGGTGGTTATATAGAGTGGGCGGAGATGAGACATTTGTTTTTTAATAGGCCGAAGAAAATTCCCTGGCGCATCTTCAATTCAAATGAAGGAAAAAGCTTCCTCATCCTCCATATCATAATCTTCCTCTGGGTCACCTTCATATTCCCCCAGATACTCAGTTGGAAAAATTGAAATTGTTCCAACCATATCATCATCCCCTTCTTCGAAGTATTATTCATCGACATCAACTTCCTTGCCTTTATCGACCCCTAAAGACTGAGCTATTGTTTTGCCTTTTTCCATCTTTGTAGGAGATGGAATTCCCTTTGGACATGTCTCTCCATCAGAAGGAAAGACAATTCGGGAATGCACGGAAGGTGTTGCCCCTTGCTTGTTTCTGCCGGAGGCTTCTTATTTTGATTAAAGTTCATTCTTCCTCCTCTACCTCTTGGATACCCTCTGGCTTGACCACGATAGTAAGGATATTCGTTTCGAGGAGGTTCCCGTTGTCCCCACTGTGGGTTGCGTCAATAAAGAGCATCCCACTTCTCGAACTCTTAGCAGTTCCGAATCCATTGAACACCTATAGCCTGAGATCGGCTCAAAGGTATAACCACATTTTGTTGAGGGGTCTTAGAACTCTGACCCTTCATATGCCTAACTGGCTGCCTTTGTCGAGCTTGCTCTTCTCTATGAGCCAGCTCCTTCTTCATTCTCTCTTTTTCAAAGTTTTTTGTGGCTTCAGCATAAAAAATAGCATTACACCGTGTACATAGAGAGACGTCCCGGTCTTTAATCTTTTGTTGAACTAAGAAATCTAACAATCCATCTCCCGCTCAGGGATACACTGACTAAACTTGTGACTCAAAATCATCAAGAGCCCCATCAAAGTCATAAGACATTCCATCCATGTTCACTCCAAAACATGGTTCAACAAAACTAGCATCAGCATCAAAGGGATCAACATCAACCTTCATTTCCTTCTTGCCATCATCAAACTTCAACCGTCCCTCCATTATAACTTCCTGAATTAAGTCCCTGAAATGAACACAACTGTTAGTCAAATGACTAGTTGCTTGGAGAAACTTACAATAAGGTTTCCCTTTTAAATATTTCACCAAAAGTAAAGTTCTACCCTCAGGCAGAACTAATTGTTTATCTTTAAGCAACATGGT
Source organism: Arachis duranensis (assembly GCF_000817695.3). NCBI lineage: Eukaryota > Viridiplantae > Streptophyta > Magnoliopsida > Fabales > Fabaceae > Arachis > Arachis duranensis. The sequence continues at coordinate 29,083,840 of NC_029777.3, forward strand.
GCACGAAATTGTGATCATCAATGGCGCCATCAACATGGTACGCTCAATTGCAATCTCAACTCTTTATCACAACTTCACACAACTAACCAGCAAGTGCACTGGGTCATCCAAGTAATAAACCTTACGCGAGTAAGGGTCGATCCCACGGAGATTGTTGGTATGAAGCAAGCTATGGTCACCTTGTAAATCTCAGTCAGACAGATTCAAATGGTTATGGATGATATATGAATAAAGCATAAAGTAAAGATAGAGATACTTATGTAATTCATTGGTGAGAACTTCAGATAAGCGTATGGAGATGCTTTGTCCCTTCCGTCTCTCTGCTTTCTTACTGTCTTCATCCAATCCTTCTTACTCCTTTCCATGGCAAGCTGTATGTTGGGCATCACCGTTGTCAATGGCTACAGTCCCGTCCTCTTAGTGAAAATGTTCAACGCGCTCTGTCACAGCACGGCTATTCATCTGTCGGTTCTCGATCATGTCGGAATAGAATCCAGTGATTCTTTTGCGTCTGTCACTAACGCCC
>NC_029777.3:29084422-29101628 GCF_000817695.3 Arachis duranensis
ACAGCAGAGCTCCACACCTTAATCTATGGTGTGTAGAAACTCCACCGTTGAAAATACATAAGTGATAGTAGTGATCATTGGCTTCAGCCCCAGAGAGGGAACCAGAAGAACCAAGATGAAAATACAATAGTAAAAGGTCCTATTTGTAGAGAACTAGTAGCCTAGGGTTTACAGAAATGAGTAAATGACATAAAAATCCACTTCCGGGCCCACTTGGTGTGTGCTTGGGCTGAGCATTGAAGCTTTCATGTGTAGAGACTATTCTTGGAGTTAAACGCTAGCTTTTGTGCCAGTTTGGGTATTTAACTCCCATTCTTGTGCCAGTTCCGGCGTTTAACTCCCATTCTTGTGCCAGTTCCGGCGTTTAACGCCGGGCAGTTTTGAGCTGATTTGGAACGCCAGTTTGGGCCATCAAATCTCAGGCAAAGTATAGACTATTATACATGGCTGGAAAGCCCAGGATGTCTACTTTCCAACGCCGTTGAGAGCGCGCCAATTGGGCTTCTGTAGCTCCAGAAAATACACTCCGAGTGCAGGAAGGTCAGAATCCAACAGCATCTACAGTCCTTTTCAGCCTCTGAATCAGCTTTTTGCTCAGGTCCCTCAATTTCAGCCAGAAAATACCTGAAATCACAAAAAAGCACACAAACTCATAGTGAAGTCCAGAAAAGTGAATTTTAACTAAAAACTAATGAAAATATAATAAAAACTAACTAAAACATACTAAAAACATACTAAAAACAATGCCAAAAAGCGTATAAATTATCCGCTCATCACAACACATAAAAAATCTTATCAGATTTTGAAATATCAAAACTATACTTTTTTTCACTTTTCAGTTTTGATTCATTTGACTTTTTATTACTAGGAAGCTTTCTAAGTAAGAAGCAAACATATGGAGGGCCCTTTTTAAGTTCAGCCAAATCGATCTCTGTTTCGAAATCGAGTTCTTCCTCTGAGGACTCCATAGTCACATAAGCAACTTTCTCTTTTTGAGTAAAAGGTTTACTCTTTGATCTTTGCTCACTCCTATATTTTTCCTTCTCCTTTTTCATGAGTTCGGTATGATGGACCTTTTCAGCCAAATGAGCTAAATCAGGGATATGCACATTAAGCAATTTTTGGCCCATATAAAATTCTAGCCCCATCGTTGCTATTTTCACCACTTCGCTCTCAGGTAATGAAATATAGCATCTACTTCTAGTGTTCTTGAAATGTATCATATAATCGTCAATGGTTTCACCATCTTCATGTTTCAAAGCCGTTAGATCAGTAACTGCCACATTCATTTCCCCTTGATAGAACTGAGCGTGAAAACCAGTTTCCAACTGGTTCCATGTCGTTATCAAATTTGGTTTAAGATTCGAAAACCAAGTAAATGCAATCTTCGTTAAACTTCATTTTAAATTTTCATCACTGGCTAAATTTTTAATCTCAACCAAATATCGAGCAACATGTTCAGTGGTTGATTCTCCAACTTCCCCAGGAAACTTTGTGATTAACTTTGGATTTTTCATCCCTCTTAGCACTTCAGCCATTTGAACAACTTGAGGGAAAGCAGACACAAAGTGAGGTTGATTCATAAAACCAACATTCAAACCAACTCAATTAAGTACTTCTTCCACAAATTTGGTGACTTGATAACGTTCACCGCCATGATTAGCACGTAATCTGGCTAGAAATTCATCAGCATTTTGACCTCGGGGAATTACAAGAGGATTTTCTCGATAAAAACATTATTTTTATTTTGAAATATATTTTTGAATCCTTCATTATTTCCCTTGGCATTATGCCTTTCACCTTCCTCATAATCTACGATTCGAGCAATACGTTTGACTTGTCTAGCAAGACATTCGAATTTCGATTCGTGATTAGCCATCATAGGATTTAGAAATGTGGTCATCTATTGAGTCAATAAATTGACTAAGTCATGATGACTTTCCTCTACTTGTTGTCGATATACTGCCATCGAATTAACAGCATTTGAAGTAAATCCCACATTATAATCACGATAATACTCGGAATGTTGTTGTGGATTTTGAGAATTATTCTAGGGATGTCAACGGGACAGGGCGGGGGCGGGGGATGCCTCCCTGCTCCCCATTCCCGCCCTCAGATTCGCTCCCCATCCCCATCCTCATTCCCCACCATGGGGGAATATTGCTCCCCATCCCCATTCCCCACGGGGCCCCATTCCCCGCAGGAACCCCATTTCCCATCTATCTGATAGTTCTATATAATTATTAATTTTCATATGATTAGAGCTGCAAGTATCCATCATATACAAAAATAAAAAGATTTTATACAAAAAGTCTAAATTACATGATGGTGACTTCTTTCGAAATGACGCAGTGGGTGGAACGTAATGACGAGCCAAGGAACAAAGCAGTGGACGAGGTGGGAGCCGCGGCAACAGAGAGAAAAATAGACACGATGGTAGAGTTATGAAAAGGAACGCCGCAAAGAGAAAGCACGACGCGATGAGGGTGATGGCACGGTGAGGTGTGACGATGCGGTGAGAAGGGAGAGTGGCGATGGGGTGGTTGTAGAGAGATTGGATAGATATCTCTGTGTGTGTGTGTGTGTGAAATGATTAAAAAACATATATGAGAAATAAACTATTAAAGATAATTCAGTAAATTTATAAATTTTGGGGAATAGCAGGGACAGGGCGGGGATCCCCGCTCGGGTCCCCGCGCTTATCTCAGGGGAATTTTGTCCCCCATCCCCATCCCCGCGGGAAAAATTTCTCACAGTTGGATCCCCATTCAGGGCAGTCCCCGCAGGGATCCTCGCGCAGCATTCGAAGTAGATCCCACATTATAATCACGATAATACTCGGAATCTTGATGTGGGTTTTGAGAATTATTCCCTCCATTTACACTCCCAAATCGGACAGGAGGAACAAAACTACCCACCGGTAGGGTATAACCGGGAGGAAGGCCATAAAGAGGCTAACCAGCAGTTAATGGAGGTTGGAATGGTGGCAAAGTACCACGTGGATGAATGTTACGTCCAATATGTCCAGTTTGAACAGTTGTAACTGCTATACTTTCACTTCCAATTGCGCCTTCCGATCGTGAAGTCACGTCCGCTTGCTGCACAGTTACTGGTAGGCTATCATTGGTGGATGAACCACCATTCACATTTGACAATTCATCAGCCATGTGAATGATCTTTCCACTTCTCAATCACCTACACCAAATGACACTGAAATATTTATTTGACAAACTTCAATTTTTAAAATTGTCCCACTGTGCGTGTGATATGGAAAAAAATTATACTTCTTCCGTTAATAACTATCGGCAAGTGCAACGAGTCGTATCAAGTAATAAAACTCACTAAAGAGTGAGGTCGATCCCACAAAGATTAATGGATTAAGCAACCAATGGTTGATTAATTTGCCTAGTTAGATGGTTCATACTGGAGTGATGATCAACAGGAAATGTAAATAACAGAAAAGGAAAGTGCAGAAGAGTAAAATGACAAGAATATAAAGTACAAGAAAGTAAGGTGCTGGAAATGTAAAGTGCAGGAAAGTAAATGACTATAAAGTAAATGAAAAACTAAAAATAAAATGAACATTGGGAATGGATATTGCATTCTCCAGATCAAGTTTATTCTCATCTCTTCCTCAATCAATGCATTCATTGATCTTCTTAGCAATCTTAGGTGATCGGATCCCAATTCCTTGGCAATCCAATCTCTCTAAACTTGAACAATTGCCCAATTCCTTGACTTAATTTCTCATGGGAAGAGATGAAGCTTGGTCACTGATTATACCACACACCTTCATAGATCAAAGTATAGGTAGGATTATATGTCACAATATCCATCCAACCCCCAACCAAATCCAGCATGAGAAAAGGTTTCTAGCATGATTTCCTCATTCCTTTGTCAAGGTTTCGAGGAAATCCAAGTATGAAAAATTTTTCCGTCAAGACAATTGTTCAATTGAATGAAGATTGAAAGATTTCTAGCAAGACCAAGAGAAAAGAAAGAGGAAGAAGAATGAAAACTACAATTGATCCATTAAATAACAATAGAGCTCTCTAACCCAATGAAAAGAGTTAGTTTAGTTCATTTCTCTATTCTAACAGGAAAGAAAAAACGTGCAGAAAAATAAAGAAGAAGATCAAGAACTAAAGAAGAACTGAAAAGGAAAATGTCATAAATGAAAATTACAATTGAAACTAAACTATTACAAAGGAAAGAAAATAAGAGAAAAGGAAGAAGAGTGGTGTGCGATAGGGGATGTGTGTGCATGATTCTGGACTCCCCTCAAATCCAGAATGACTTCATTGTAGAAACTAAGGCCTTTATATAGGCTCTCCTAAATTACAAAATGAAATGAAATTAAAAGCAAATTACAATGAAGTAAAAATTAACTATTCTAGATGCTTATTGTGTCCTTGATTTGTTGACAATTATGGGCTTGTTTGCTTGAGCATTGAATGCATGCTTCAAGGGTGTATTGGCATTTATTGGGGCCATTTTTGATTTCACAGACATTGAGAAATGCTCCCAGGCTCACTTCAATGTTTAACCCAACGTTGGACCCCAACGTTGGGGCACCAGCATTGGTAACAACGTCCAATTCTGAAGCTCAAACTTATTTTCCATCTCAAACTATTATATATTGTTGGAAAGCCCTGAATGTCTACTTTTCATTGCCGTTGAAAGTGCATCATTTGGAGCTATAAAGCTCCAGTTATACTCCCTCAAAGGTGCAGGGGTCAGCGGGCCTTACTACAGATTGGTACTTTGTTCGTCTAGGCAGTTTTCAGGGCAGTTTTATCCCTCAATTTTAGTGTCCACCATGTAGTTCCATATATGCTTGGATAGATCTGGATTCCTACTTTCCCAATGCTTTTGGAATAACTTCATTTGGAGCGCTTTATCTCAAGTTATTCTTGTTTTAATAAGACCTCATCAGGCTGTCACGAGAAAAGTTGGAGACAACGTTGGTGCGCCAACATCCTTCCCACATGTGTGCGTGGGTGACGCGTACGCGTGGATTGCCAATTTTTCCATGCAATTTGTCGAGCACGTTGGAGGTAACATTGGACAACCAACGTTCCCTCCAACGTTGGCACCTCTCTACCTCAACGTTGGACCCATAGTTGGAGTCCAACTTGGGCTCCAACTATGGTCTCTTGAATTGAAGTTTGAGGCATAGTTCGAGTCCAACTTTGCCTCCAACTATGCACATTTCTTGGCCAACGTTTGAGGCAACGTTGGAGCACCAACTTTTGCTCCAATGTTGCTTCCTTTTGCTTCCTTCCATGGCCTTTTTGTTACTTGTTTGCTTTCCCTTTCTTAGCTTCTTTTCCACATATTATCAATCAAACAATTGCATCAAAGTTTTCTATAATCATAAGATATTTGTACCATTCAATCATCAAGTAAAATTTGCAAAAAATCTTATGAAAATCACATAAATGACCAAGTTTAATTGAATCAAGGGATGTGTGAAATTCTCACCCAAATACTTGCTTATAGCTAAAGAAAGTGCATAAAACCTAATGAAAGCATGCCCAAAATGGCTTGTGAAACTAGCCAAGATGCCCTGGCATCACAACACCAAACTTAAATCTTGCTTGTCCCCAAGCAAGAAAAGAACTATGCACAAAGAATTCTCTTTAATTGGAATTGTATTGAAGAATTGCTTATGATGCCTTAGTGGGTGAAGTGATTAAGTGACAGTAGGGTGAACTCTAATTTATATGCTTATGCAAGGATTTCAGTGATAATTAGTCTTTACAATTTGGAAGTCTTAGATCTTAGGACTTTCATTCAAATGATATTATAGAAGTCTCTTTATTAATTTTCACCTTTGAAGCAGCACTTATTTTCTAGCATTTTTCTTTCTTTTTTTTTTATTTTGGCCTGGACTCCAAGTGTCATGTATCAAAGTGGCTCTTTAAATAAGCTTTCAATCAATACTCCCAGACCAGTTGGTCTAAGGTATTAGGTGTTGAAGCACCCCCTAGGATTTTGTTGCTAAGCCTCTCTCTTTGACACAAATCTACCACAAGCATTTAACTAGGATAACAACTCTTTGAGTTCTTAATTCTTTCATTTTCATCCTAGTAATTGATGCTCAAAGCCTTAGGCTTGTTCTCTATTTTTCTTTTTCTTTTGTTTTCTTTTGTTTCTGCTTCTTGGATCAATAGATGTTTGAGAGTTTCCATAATACTTCTCTAAACATCCTTTCCTGTCTATGTGCTCCCATGCAAATTTTCACAAAAATGCAACCTCAATATACACTTATACAATCAGAACCTCTACTTCTCTTAATCTTTTGCTTGCCCCAAGATTTAGAAAATTTCTTCAACATCTTCCTTTTAAAAGAATGATTTCATTGTTGCATTCTTAAAGATATTGGGTGCAAGTAAAATTCAAGATGATAATCATGATAACATAGCAACATGTTACAAATCAAATACAAGCTATGCTTATTCACAAGGGGTAATCACACATGCATACAGAGAAAAAACTTTACAACCTGGTAGTTCATCTTCATTATTGTTGTCCTTTTTCTCCTACTTTTCTCCCTTCCCACACCAATTTAGACTGATTGCTTGTCTTCAAGCAGTAAATAAAACAGTGATGATGGGGTTTATGATGGGTCATGAATGTCTTAAACAATGGAGTATTAGTAATACATGTACTTAAGCAAGCAAAATTAAAGATACAACAAAGGCACAAGAAGAAAAAATATAGACGATATGATTGCATAACCAAGAAGATGTTGTTGGATACATTGCATAAAAAAATAAGTGGCGCACCAAACTTAGTGCGACACTTTCTCTTAGAATTGATGCAATATCCAGAAAGATTGAAAACAGATTGTTGTAGGGTAACACCAAACTTAACATGTAACCATATGCCATTTTTATTTGAAAGAAAGCTAAGTAGAGGAACTGTTATATGTTAATAACACAATCACCAAGAGTCAAAGGTGTCACGAACAGGGGCTTCTTGGTGAGGCATTAACACAAACAGTTAAGGAGTAAGAGAAAATAAAGGACGAAAGCAATTAAGTGAACAAGCCAAAACAGAAAAAAATGTCTAATCTAGGTAATCAATCAACCGGTAGTTTGTTAATCACAATTAATCCCCGGCAACGGTGCAAAAAACTTGATACGGAAAAAAATTATACTTCTTCCATTAATAACTATCGGCAAGTGCACCGGGTCATATCAAGTTATAAAATTCACTAAAGAGTGAGGTCGATCCCAAAAGGATAAATGGATTAAGCAATCAATGGTTGATTAATTAGCCTATTTAGACGGTTCATATTGGAGTGATGATCAACAGGGAATGTAAATAACAGAAAAGGAAAGTGCAGAAGAGTAAAATGACAAGAATATAAAGTACAAGAAAGTACGGTGTTGGAAATATAAAGTGTAGGAAAGTAAATGACTATAAATTAAATGAAAAATTAAAAATAAAATGAACATTGGGATCAAGAGATATTGCATTCTCCGGATCAAGTTCATTCTCATCTCTTCCTCAATCAATGCATTCATTGATCTCCTTAGCAATCTTAGGTGATTTGATCCCAATTCCTTGGCAATCCAATCTCTCTAAACTTGAACAATTGTCCAATTCATTGATTTAATTGCTCATGGGAAGAGATGAAGCTTGGTCACTGATTATACCACACACCTTCATAGATCAAAGTATAGGTAGGATTATATGTCACGATATTCATCCAACCCCCAACCAAATCAAGCATGAGAAAGCATTTCTAGCATGATTTCCTTATTCCTCTATCAAGGTTCCGAGGAAATCCAAGTATGAATAATATTTTCGTCAAGAAAATTGTTCAATTGAATGAAGATTGAAAGATATCTAGCAAGACCAAGAGAAAAGACAGAGGAAGAAGAATGAAAACTACAATTGATCCATTAAATAACAATAGAGCTCTCTAACCCAATGAAAAGAGTTAGTTTAGTTCATTACTCTATTCTAACAGGAAAGAAAGAACGTGCAGAAAAATAAAGAAGAAGATCAAGAACTAAAGAAGAACTGAAAATGAAAATTTCATAAATGAAAATTACAATTGAAACTAAACTATTACAAAGGAAAGAAAATAAGAGAAAAGGAAGAAGAGTGGTGTGCACTAGGGGATGTGTGTGCATGAGTCTGGACTCCCCTCCAATCCAGAATGACTTCAATGTAGAAACTAAGACCTTTAAATAGGCTCTCCTAAATTACAAAATAAAATGAAATTAAAAGCAAATTACAATGAAATAAAAATTAACTATTCTAGATGCTTCTTGTGGCCTTGATTAGTTGACAATTGTGCACTTGTTTTCTTGAGCTTTGAATGCATGCTTCATGGGTGTATTGGCATTTATTGGGGCCATTTTTGATGTCACAGACATTGAGAAATGCTCTCAGGCTCACTTCAACGTTTAACTAAATGTTGGACCCAAAGTTGGACCCAACATTGGTGCACCAGCATTAGTAACAACGTCCGATTCTGAAGCTCAGACTTATTGTTCACCCCATACTATTATACCCTAAATGTCTACTTTCCAATTTCGTTGAAAGCGCATCATTTGGAGCTCTACAGCTCGAGTTATACTCCCTCGAAGGTGCAGAAGTCAGCTGGCCTTACTATAGGTTGGTACTATATTCGTCTATGCACTTTTCGAAGGAGTTTTTTCCCTCAATTTAAGTGTCCACCATGTAGTGCCATATATGCTTGGAAAGATCTAGATTCCTACTTTCCAAAGCTTTTAGAATCACCTCATTTGGAGCTTTGTAGCTCAAGTTATTCTTGTTTGAAGAAGACCCCGTCAGGCTGCCAAGAGCAAAGTTGGAGACAAAGTTGGTGCGCCAACGTCCTTCCCACGCGTGCGCGTGGGTGACGCATACCTGGATTGCCAATTTTTCCATGCATTTTTTCGAGCACGTTGGAGGTAACGTTGGACCATGATGAACGGACTTTTTTGTGGTCTAGAATTCACAAATAAAAGCTCATTAAAAGTATAGCTTCTAAACCAACAAGAATCCTTTCATACAAAAATTTGGTTGTCACAAGTACAAACCCCTAATAAAATTGATAAACAAAGTATTTAAATCTCAGGTCGTCTCTCAAGGAATTGCAGGGAAGTCTGCTTATAATTGGTTATGGAAAAGTGCGTTTTGGGGTTTTGGGTAGGAAACAAGAAAAGTAAGTTGCAAAGGAATAAACTAATAACTGGAAAAGCTCTTGGCAAGGTATGAGAACTGGAAGTCCTATCCTAGCTATCCTTATCAATTATGATGAGAATTATTAATTGCTCCCACTTAATTAACCCTCTATTTTTTAAGGAAAGTCAAGTGGACGAATCAATTTGGTTCCTCAAGTCCTAGTTAACTCCCAAGGAAAGACTAGCTTTAGTGGAATCCAAATCAATCAGCAACATTCAATTATCAATCAACAAAGGAGTTTGATAACTCAAGCGTCACTAATTACTCAACCAAGACCAAAAGGATAAAAATCTACTCTAGAATCCAACCAAGCATTTTATCAAACACATGGAAGGCACAACACAAAAGCTTAGATTGAGAGCATTAAATAACCTAAATTGAAGAAAGTGATCATAAATATGAAATACCTCAAATTGCATTAAATAGAAAATCAAATCTAACATGGAGTTCATAAACCAAATTGTAAAAGAAGCGAATCAACAAGAGGAATTGATAAACCAAAGTGCTAGAATAAATAAGAGTATAAGAGAACAAAATTAAAGAAACATTGAACCTGGAGTTGAGAAGAACTAATCCTAAAACTAAGAGAAATCCTAAAACCTAGAGAGGAGAGAGAACCTCTCTCTCTAGAAACTATATCTAAAACCTAAAATTGTGAATAATGATAAGTGTCTGAATGATTCCTCCACTCTGCAGCCTCTAATCTGTGTTTTCTGGGCCAAAAACTGGGTCAAAACTCAGTCCGAAATTGCCCCCAGCGTTTTCTACCTTTTTTGCACGTGGCTCACGTCACGCGTACGCATAGGTCACGCGTACGCGTCGTTTGACGAAATTTCTTGTCACGCATATGCGCCGGTCATGCCTACGCGTCACTTGTCCTTTGCGCTAGTCACGCGTACGTGTCAGGTATGTGCATGCGTCGCTGCCAGCTTCTTAAAACTTCATTTTCTTTGCATTCCTTCCACTTTTGCATGTTTTTTTTCATCTTTAAGCCATTCTTGCCCTATAAAGCCTGAAAACACTTAACACACATATCAAGGCCTCGAATGGTAATGAGAGAGGATTAAAATTAGCAAAATTAAGGCCAAAGAAGCATGTTTCTAATCATAGCACAAAATCAGGAAGGAAAATGTAAAACATGTGATTTTTATGAAAAAGTGTGAGAATAGTGAATAAAATGCACTCAATTAAGCAAAAGATGCACCACGAATTAGTAGTGCATCAAATCTCCCCACACTTAAACATTAGCATGTCCTCATGCTAAGCTCAAGAGAAGCTATAAAAGTAAAGAGGAATGGTAGAAAGTATGAGATGCAACCTATCTGTATGAATGCAGCTAAATGCAAAATGCTTTTACCTACTTGGTGAAAAGTAAATAAACCTTTCAAGAACAAATATGAACTGGATTTCACTAATTCAAATCATCAAATGAAGTACCAAGAATCGAGCATCGAACCCTCACTGGAAGTGTATACACTCTAATCACTCAGGTGTTTGAGGTTCGATTCTCTTAATTCTCTACTAATCTTGCTTTCTAAGACTTGCTATTCTTCTACCAATCAACAAAGATTTAATGCATAAAATACACGTATCAAGAGGTCTTTTAAGGGTTGTAATGGGGTTAGGGTCAAGGTAGGATTGTATTTGGTTAAGTGGACTAGAATTTGAATCCTTAATTAACCTAAACTTCTCACCTAACTTAGGACAATCCATGTAATTAAAATGCATATATATATATTCTTTTGTTTTTTTCTCAATGCATATGATTAAGGTATTGAATGCATAAACATGTCCTCAACATTCTTTTTCACATTTTTTCAAGAGGTATACAACACCCAATTCTCAAACCAAATATTGGCAAACCCAATTTCCCCTCACTTAAATCTTCAACACTCTCACTAGTCTAAGCTAACCAAGGATTCATATTAAGGACATTATTGTTTTACGCTTAGAGTTAATGATGAGCTAAAGTAAAGAACAAAGGGGTAAAATAGGCTCAAGATTGGTTTGCACAGGATAATGAAAAGGTTAAGGCCATATGGATATGTGAGCTATAGTGAACAACGGCCTCAATCATATAAGTGCATGCATACATCAAACAATGGAAATATAGAATCAAGCAAGACAAAGATCACAATTTAGAGAGAACAACACACACTAAAATAAAATATTGGTTGGTAAGATGCAACCAATCAAATAGACTCAAAATCTCACTGGTTTTGTGTGTTCGAGCTCTAAACTATGTTCCAAAATAAAATTTCTTCAAGCAAGTTTAACAAAAATTTTAATTCAAATAAGTGAAATGCTATAAAATAGTTTCTTGAAAAAGAAAATATTACTTCAACCAAGTAGTGGTAAAATATGTACAAAATGTAACAAACATGCAATCAAACATGCAAATGCAACAATGAACTAACAAAGGAAATTAAACATTGGTGTTGAGAAGGAACTAACTAACCCGTGGAAGTCAGTATAGACCTCCTCACACTTAAAGGGTGCACCATCCTTGGTGTGTGCAAAGATGTGCAAGTGGACGGGGGTTGTGAGCGACAACTACTGCTCTTTCTTTAATGGATTGTGCAGATGAATTTGTTGTTCGTCCTATTAAAAAGCTTTTCCTTTTTCTTTCTTGATGGCCATCCTGAAAGAAGAAAAAAGGAAGAAAAGGAACCCAGAAACAAAGATAAGGAAACAAATGGAATATGGGTGGATTGATGCCAAATAACGAAGATCTCAATTGCACAGTAGCTACAATATGCAAGTGATGAGCGGATAATTTATACCCTTTTTGGCATTGTTTTTACATAGTTTTTAGTACATTTTAGTTACTTTTTATTATATTTTTATTAGTTTTTATTCAAAAATCACATTTCTGGACTTTACTATGAGTTTGTGCATTTTTCTATAATTTCAGGTATTTCCTGGCTGAAATTGAGGAACCTGAGCAAAAATCTGATTCAGACGCTGAGAAAAGACTGCAGATGCTGTTGGATTCTGACCCTTTTGCACTCGAAATGGATTTTCTAGAGCTACAGAAGCCCAATTGGCATGCTCTTAGTTACGTTTGAAAGTAGACATATTGGGCTTTCCAGCAATATATAATAGTTCTTACTTTGCCCGAGATTTGATGGCCTAAACTGGCGTCCAAAGCCAGCTTAAAACTTTCTGGCGTAAAACGCCAGAACTGGCACTAAAACCGGTGTTTAACGCCCAAATTGGCACCCTGGGTGGCGTTTAACTTCAAGGATGGCCTAAGCACGAAAAAGCTTCAATGCTCAGCCCAAGCACCCACCAAGTGGGCCCCGAAAGTGGATTTCTGCACTATCTGCACTTAGTTACTCAATTTTTGTAAACCTAAGTTACTAGTTTAGTATAAAAACTACTCTTAGAGATTTATTTTGTAACTCATGACAATTTTATTCCATATTGTATCTCTGACGGCATGAGTCTCTAAACCCCATTGGTGGGGGTGAGGAGCTCTGCTGTGTCTCAATGGATTAATGCAATTACTAATATTTTCTATTCATTCACGCTTGATTCTATTCTAAGATACTCACTCATACTTCAATCCGGAGAAGATGATGATTCGTGACACTCATCATTATTCTCACATTTATGAACGTGTGCCTAACAACCACTCCCATTCTACATGAGCTCAATGTAGTCACTGGGCGACAGCTTGAGTGCGTATCTCTTGGGTCTTTGATTCTCGGACCGAGTCCGTGAGATAAGAACCTTCGTGGTAGAGGCTAGAATCAATTGGCAGCATTCCTGGGATTCGGAAAGTCTAAACATTGTCTGTAGTATTCTGAGTAGGATCTGGGAAGGGATGACTGTGAAGAGCTTCAAACATGTGAATGCTGGGCGCAGTGACAGTGTGCAAAAGGATAAGGGTCATATTCCAATGCTAGTGGGAACCGACAGATGATTAGCCGTGCGGTAGCTGTACATGGTATTTTTCATCTGAGACGAGAAATTCGACAGTTGATTAGCTGTGCAGAGGCCGTGCCTGGTATTTTTCATCCGAGAGGATCATACAGCTTGCCATTGAAGGAAGCCATGCGTGTTTGGAGAAGAAGACAGTAGGAAAGCAGAGATTCAGATGACATAGCATCTCCAGAACCTCAACCTGTTCCTCACTATTGAATCACAAGTAACCTTTTATTTCATGTTATTTATTTTTCATAAACAAAATCAACTTTATCATTAATCTCCTGACTAAGATTTACAAGATAACCATAGCTTGCTTCAAGTCGACAATCTTCGTGGGATCGACCCTTACTCACGTAAGGTATTACTTGGATGACCCAGTGCACTTGCTAGTTAGTTGTGCGGAGTTGTGAAAAGTGTAATCACAATTTCGTGCACCAAGTTTTTGACGCTGTTACCGGGGATTGATCGAGTTTGAACAACTAACGGTTCATCTTGTTGCTTAGATTAGGAAAAATTTATCTTTTTGGTTTAGAGTCACTAAAATTGAATCTTCTATAATTGTTTTTGGTTAAAATTTTAAAATCCTTATTTTCTTTTTCTAGATTTCTTTTTTCAAAAATTTTAAATTTTTTTCAAAAAAAAAAAACCAATAACCTCATAATTTAGTCTTCTGTTTGAGTTTAGTTTCATGTTTTAAGTTTGGTGTCAATTGCATATTTTTATTTTCCTTAAAATTTTTGAATTGCATGTTAGTATTTTTCTTCATGTTTTTGAATTATCAGTGTCAAAAGTATAAAAATTTTTAAGTTTGGTGTCCTTTGTGTTTTTAATTCCTTAAGAATTTTCAAAAATTTGTTCTTGGTGTTCATCTTGATCTTCAAGGTGTTCTCGGTGTTCATCTTGACATTCAAAGCGTTCTTGTTGTTTTCCTTGTTTTGATCTAAAAATTCTAAGTTTGGTGTCATTTTATTGTTTTTCTCTTTCCTCATTAAAGTTAAAAATATCTTTTCTCTTTAATTTTAATTGATCTTTTTCGAAATTTACATTAAAAATTCAGATTTTTATTTTAAAACTTTTATCTTATCTTATCTTAGTTTTAAATCTAAAAAAAATCAAATCTTTTTCAAAAATCATATATTTTTCAAAATCTTATCTTATCTTATTTCAAATTCAAAATTCAAAATTCAAAATTTAAATTTCAAATTTCAAATTTCAAAATTTAAAATTCAAAATTTAATTTTCAAATTTAAAATTTAAATTTCAAAACTTTTCAATTTAAAAACTTATCTTCTCTTACCTAACTTATCTTATCTTTTCTAATCTCAATTCTTCAAATCATATCTTTTTCAAATCTTTTCTTTTATTTATTTTATTACAAGTATCTTTAATTTTGAGACATATATTTTTCAAAACTTCCTAACCTCCTTCTCCCTCTTCAATTTTCGAAAAATCCTCACCCAAAAATTTTCAAATCTTTTTAATTAATTAATTAAGTTAGTTTTCTAATTTCGTTTATTTCCTTTCTTTTTATTTTTCTTTTATTCTATTTATTTATTATTTTCAAAATTTGCATCCTTTTATTTATTTACTTTATTTTCAATTTTGTTAAATTAAAAAAAAAAAGAGAAATAAAATTTTTATTTACAATCCACATCATCTCCCTTTCTCCATCATGGATCTAAGTGGAAATAAATAGTCTAGAAGGACTCTGGGGTCATATGCTAACCTCACTACTGCTGCATATAGGAGTAGTATCTGTATACCCCCATAAGAGCCAGCAATTTTGAGCTAAACCATCAGCTCATTATCATGGTGCAGCAAAATTGCTAGTATTCCAGTCTTCCACAGGAAGAACCTACTGAGTTTCTGGCATAATTCTTACAAATTACTGACACAGTATGTGATAAGGAAGTGGATTAGGATGTCTATAGATTATTACTGTTTCCATTTGCTGTAAAGATCAAGCTAAGAGGTGGTTAAATAACCAACCCACAGCAAGCATAACAACATGGAAATAGTTATCAGACAAATTCTTGAATCAATATTTTTCTCCAAAAAGGATGACACAGCTAAGGCTGGACATCCAAGGCTTTAAACAAGAGGATAATGAATCTCTTTATAATGCCTGGGAGAGGTACAGAGGGATGCTAAGGAAATGCCCGTCTGAAATATTTTCAGAGTGGGTGCAGCTAGACATCTTCTACTACGAGCTTACTAAAAAGGCCCAGACATCTCTAGACCACTCAGCTGGTGGATCTATACACATGAGAAAGATAATTGAAGAGGCTCAAGAACTCATTGATACATTTGCTAGAAATAAGCATCTGTACCTAAGAAGTGAGTCCTCCATGAAAGAAGAGGCTAAAGCAGTATCCACTAAACCTAGTCCTCAAGAACAAGTTGCTGAACTCAATCAGCAATTGCTCATCATAACAAAATAGTTTGAAGAATTCAAAGAGATGCTCCAAGATACTAAAAATGCTAACAAGAATATGGAAGCACATTGAATCAGACAAGACAGTAGCTATCTAAATAGATAATAGAAGAATGCCAAGCTGTTCAATTAAGGAGTCACTGAATGTATCAATCCAAGGCAGCAGAAAACCAAGAAAGGAACAACTGACAAAGGATAACCAAACCACTACCCAAAATCCCTCTGAGGACTGTAAGAGCCCAGAGAGGAATGATGCTGGCATTTAAACGCCAGAGAAGGGTGGATAGTTGGCATTAAACGCCCAAGGGACGGCCAATTCTGGCGTCCAAACACCAAAAAAGGGTGGCAATCTGGCGTTAAATGCCCATGCAGCACCCAATTCTTGCATTCAAACGCCACTAAGGGATCAGACATCTGCAAGTACTGATAACAACACCCTTAAGCAGGCTTCTCCAACCACTTCTGTAGGAAATAAACCTGCAGCAACTAAGGTTGAAGAATACAAAGTCAAGATGCCTTATCCTCAGAATAAACAATTTACCCGCTTTGCAGAATATCTAAGGACTCTTGAAATAAAGAGATCTTAAGTCGTAAGGATTGGAGAGAAACTGAAAAAATTTTCCTCATTGAAGAATACATTGCAGTCATTCCTAAAAGCTTACCAGAGAAGCTTAGAGATCCCGGAAGCTTTATGATACTATGCACATTAGAGGGTGCTTGTACCAAGACAACTCTAAGAGATCTTGGGGCAAGTAACAACCTAATACTTGCATCTACTATTAGAAACCTTGGTTTGACTGATGAAGTTAAACCAACCCGGATATGCCTCCAACTTGCTGATGGCTCCATTAAGATCCCATCAGGCATAATTGAGGACATGATCATCAAGGTTGGGCCATTTGCATTTCCTACTGACTTTGTAGTGCTAGAAATGGAGGAGCACAAGAGCGCAACTCTCATTCTAGGAAGACCTTTCCTAGCAACTGGACAAACCTTCATTGACGTCCAAAAAAGGGAGATAACCATGAGAGTCAATGAGGACGAGTTCAAGTTGAATGCTGTCAAAGAAATACAGCATCCAGACACACCAAAAGACTGCCTGAGCACTGATATTATTGACTCCTTGGTGGAAGAGGTCAATATGACTAAGAGTCTCGAATCAGAGCTAGAGGACATTCTTAAAGATGTTTAGCATGATCTGGAGGAACCAGAGAGAACAAAAAAACCTTTGAAAACTCCTCAGGAAGAGGATAAGTGATGAGCGGATAATTTGTACGCTTTTTGGCATTGTTTTTAGTATGTTTTTAGTGTGTTTTAGTTAGTTTTTAGTATATTTCTATTAGTTTTTAGTTAAAATTCACTTTTCTGGACTTTACTATGAGTTTGTGTATTTTTTTGTTATTTCAGGTATTTTCTGGCTGAAATTGAGGGACTTGAGCAAAAATCTGATTCAGAGGCTGAAAAGGACTGCAGATGCTGTTGGATTCTGACCTCCCTACACTCGAAGTGGATTTTCTGGAGCAACAAAAGCCCAATTGGTGCGCTCTCAACGGCGTTGGAAAGTAGACATCCTGGGCTTTCCAGCAATATATAATAGTCCATACTTTGCCCGAGATTTGATGGCCCAAA
>NC_029777.3:29110134-29127742 GCF_000817695.3 Arachis duranensis
CTTTAAACCAAAAGGCAAGGGTGAAAAGGATCCAAGGCTTTGAGCATCAATGGATAGGAGGGCCCAAGAAAGTAAATCCAGGCCCAAGCGGCTAAATCAAGTTGTCCCTAACCATGTGCTTGTGGCATGCAGGTCCAAGTGAAAAGCTTGAGACTGAGTGGTTAAAGTCGTGATCCAAAGCAAAAGAGTGTGCTTAAGAACTCTAGACACCTCCAATTGGGGACTTGAGCAAAGCTAAGTCACAATCTGAAAAGGTTCACCCAGTTATGTGTCTGTGGCATTTATGTATCCGGTGGTAATACTGGATAACAAAGTGCTTAGGGCCATGGCCAAGACTCATCAAGTAGTTATGTTCAAGAATCAACATACTAAACTAGGAGAATCAATAATACTATCTGAATTATGAGTTCCTATGGATGCCAATCATTCTGAATTTCAAAGGATAAAGTGAGATGCCAAAACTGTTCAGAAGCAAAAAGCTACTAGTCCCGCTCATCTAGTTAGAATCCGAGCTTCACTTAAAACTCTGAGATACTATTGCTTCTTGATTTCTTTTTATCCTATTTTATTTATCTAGTTGCTTGAGGACAAGCAATAGTTTAAGTTTGGTGTTGTGATGAGCGGATATTTTATACGCTTTTTGGGGGTAATTTCATATAGTTTTTAGTATCTTTTAGTTAGTTTTTAGTATATTTCTATTAGTTTTTAGGCAAAATTCATATTTCTGGACTTTACTATGAGTTTGTGTGTTTTTCTGTGATTTCAGGTATTTTCTAGCTGAAATTGAAGGAGCTGAGCAAAAATCTGATTTAGGCTGAAAAAGGACTGCTGATGCTGTTGGATTCTGACCTCCCTGCACTTGGAATGGATTTTTTGGAGCTACAGAAGTTCAATTGGCGCACTCTCAATTGAGTTGGAAAGTAGACATCCAGGGCTTTCCAGCAATAATATAATAGTCTATACTTTGCGCGAAGATAAATGACGTAAACTAGCATTTAATGCCAGTTCTATGTTGCATTCTGGCGTTGAATGCCAGAAACAGGTTGCAAGTTGGAGTTGAACGCCAGAAACAGGTTACAACCTGACGTTTAACTCCAGAAACAGCCCAGGCATGTGAGAAGCTCAAGTCTCAGCCCCAGCACACACTAAGTGGGTCCCAGAAGTGGATTTCTGCACTATCCATCTTAGTCTACTCATTTTCTGTAAACCTAGGTTACTAGTTTAGTATTTAAACAACTTTTAGAGACTTATTTTATACCTCATGACATTTTAGATCTGAACTTTGTACTTTTTGATGACATGAGTCTCTAAACTCCATTGTTGTAGGTGAGGAGCTCTACAGCGTCTTGATGAATTAAGGCAATTATTTCTGTTTTCCCTTCAAACATGCTTGTTTCTATCTAAGATACTGATTCGTACTTAATCATGATGAATGTGATGATCTGTGTCACTCATCACCATTCCCAACCCATGGACGTGTGCCTGACAACCACCTCCGTTCTACATTAGATTGAATGAGTATCTCTTAGATTCCTTAATCAGAATCTTCGTGGTATAAGCTAGAATCCATTGGCAGCATCCTTGAGAATCCGGAAGGTCTAAACCTTGTCTGTGGTATTCTGAGTAGGATTCAGGGATTGGATGACTGTGACGAGCTTCAAACTCGCGAGTGTTGGGTGTAGTGATAGACGCAAAAGGATCAATGGATCCTATTCCGACATGATCGATAATCAACAGATGATTAGCCGTGCTTTGACAGAGCATTTGGACCATTTTCACTGAGAGGATGGGAAGTGGCCATTGGCAACGGTGATGCCCTACATTCAGCTTGCCATGGAAGGAGCCATGCATGTTTGAAAGTAAGAAAGCATTATGTTGTAGGAATTCAGAAGACAAAGCATCTCAAAAACTCCAACATATTCTCCATTATTGCGTAACAATTAATTATTTTATGCCCTTTCACTTTTTACAATTGAAACTAAAGAACCTTATTGGTATCTTGACTAAGAATAATAAGATAACCATAGCTTGCTTCAAGCCAACAATCTCCGTGGGATTCGACCCTTACTCACGTAAGGTATTCCTTGGACGACCCAGTGCACTTGCTGGTTAGTTGTGCGGAATTACATAGTGTGAGTGTAATTTTCGTGCACCAAGGGTTCCATGGAATCTCTATGGTCTCTATATAAGCCTCAGATTCCCTTGGTTCCTCAAAGGGGAACTCTTTTTTGTTCAGAGGACATCCCATGAGGTTTTTCTCACTGGGAATCATGTCCTGCTCACTCTCTCCAGGTTCGGCCATGTTGGTCATGGTTATGGCCTTGCACTCTCTCTTGGAATTTTCTTCTGTATTGATTGGGAGAGTGCTAGGAGAAGTTTCAATAACCTTTTTACTCAGCTGACCCACTTGTGCCTCTAATTTCTAATAGAGGACCTTGTTTCATTCATAAAACTTAGTATGGTCTTAGATAGATCAAAGACTATGGTTGCTAAGCCAGGACGGCTCTGCTTAGAGTTCTCTGTCTGTTTCTGAGTAGATGATGGAAAAGGCTTGCTATTGCTAAACCTATTTCTCCCACCATTATTGTTATTGAAGCCTTGTTGAGGCTTCTGTTGATCCTTCCATGAGAAATTTGGGTGACTCCTCCATGAAGAATTGTAGGTGTTTCCATAGGGTTCTCCCATGTAATTCACCTCTTCCATTGCAGGATTCTCAGGTCATAAGCTTCTTCTTCAGATGAGGCTTCTTTAGCACTGCCAGATGCAGCTTGCAATCCAGTCAGATTATGAGAAATCATATTGAGTTGCTGAGTCAATATTTTGTTCTGAGCCAATATGGCATTCAGAGTATCAATCTCAAAAACTCATTTCTTCTAAGTTGTTCCATTGTTTACAAGATTTCTTTCAGAAGTGTACATGAACTGGTTTTTTACAACCATTTCAATGAGTTCCTGGGCTTCTACAGGTGTTTTCTTCAGATGAATAGATCTTCCTGTAGAATCGTCCAATGACATCTTGGATAACTCAGACATACGATCATAGAAGATACATATAATGCTCCATTCTAAAAGCATGTCAGAAGGATACCTTCTGATCAATTGCTTGTATCTTTCCCAAGCTTCATAGAGGGA
This sequence comes from Arachis duranensis, assembly GCF_000817695.3. Taxonomy (NCBI): domain Eukaryota; kingdom Viridiplantae; phylum Streptophyta; class Magnoliopsida; order Fabales; family Fabaceae; genus Arachis; species Arachis duranensis. The sequence continues at coordinate 29,113,266 of NC_029777.3, forward strand.
TTCACCTTCCTTCTGCTTGAAGGTTTGAACTTCCACTCTAAGCTTACTCATATTTTGAGGTGGAAAGAATTTAGCTAAGAAGGTGTTGGCCAGCTTTTCCCAAGAGTTCAAGCTATCTTTAGGTTGTGAGTCCAACCATATACTAGCTCTGTCTTTTACAGCAAAAGGGAAAAGCATAAGTCTGTAGACCTCAGGATCAACTCCATTGGTCTTAACAATGTCACAGATTTGCAAGAATTTAGCCAAGAACTGATGAAGATCTTCCAATGGAAGTCCATGAAACTTGCAATTCTGTTGCATTAGAGAAACTAATTGAGGCTTAAGCTCAACGTTGTTTGCTCCAATGGTAGGAATAGAGATGCTTCTCCCATAGAAGTCGGGAGTTGGTGCAGTAAAGTCACCAAGCACCTTCCTTGCATTATTGTTGTTGGGTTCGGCCATGGCTGTTTTATCTGCTTCCTTTTCAAAATTTTTTGTCAGGTCCTCTTTAGAGTGTTATGCTTTAGCTGCTCATAGCTTCCTCTTCAAGGTCCTTTCAGGTTCAGGATTAGCTTCAACAAGAATGCGTTTGTCCTTGTTCCTGCTCATATGAAAGAGAAGGAAACAAAGAAGGTATGGAATCCTCTATGTCACAGTATAGAGATTCCTTGATGTGTCGGAGGAAAAGAAGAATAGAAAGATGAGGAAGAGAGAAGAATTCGAACTTATAGAGAGGGAGGGGGTCCAAATTATTAAAGGAGGATAAGTGTTAGTGATTAAATAGAAAGAGATGAGAGAGAGTTTTCAAAAATTAAAAGATTTTTGAAAAAGTGGTTAGTAATTTTCGAAAATTGGTTAGTCGTTAGGTGGTTTTGAAAAAGATAAGAAATAGTGATTAGTTGAAAAAGATTTGAAAATAATTTTGAAAAGATAAGAAGTTAGAAAAAAATTTGAAATCAAATTAAAAGAGATATGATTGAAAAAAAATTTGATTTTAAAAAGATATGATTTTAAAAAAAGATATGATTGAAAAAGATTTTAAAAAATACTTGATTTGTAAAATTAATGACTTGACTAACAATAAATTAAAAGATATGATTCTAAAATTCAAATATTGAACCTTTCTTAACAAGAAAGTAACAAACTTGAAATTTTTGAATCACAACATTAGTTGTTAGCAAGGATTTTCGAAAATTTTAAAAGAAAAATGAAAAAGATTTAATTTTGAAAAAGATATGATTGGTAAGAGCGGATATGAAAAAGATAAGATTTGAAAAAATAGTTTTAAAACTTGAAAATTTGAAAAAGATTTGAATTGAAAGCAAAATTACCTCCTTGGTGTTATTCTGGCGTTTAACGCCCACTTGGCTACCTTCTTGGGCGTTAAATGCCCAGCCAGGTACCCTGGATGGCATTTAAACGCCAGAAATCCTTCCTTAGTGGGCATTTTTCTGAACGCGCAGCTTTTTCTCTGTGATTCCTCTGCTGTATGTTCTAAATCTTCAATTCTCTGTATTACTGACTTGAAAAGATATATTTTTGTATTTTTTTTAATTTTTAATGATGAGAGAGAAAAACAACAAAATGAAATTAAACATGAAAAACTAAGATCAAACAAGGTATGCATGCAAGAACACTTTGAATGTCAAGATGAACATCAAGAACACTATGAAGGTCATGATGAACATCAAGAACATATTTTTGAAAATTTTTAAGAAAAGAAAGACATGCAAGTCACCAAACTTAGAAGTTTTCATACTAGAGACACTAACAATTTGAGAATGCACATGAGAAACAACAAAAGACAGAAAACAAGAGAATTTAAAGATTAGACAAAGAAAATTGTCAAGAACAACTTGAAGATCAATGAAGAACACAATGCATATATTTTCGAGGGTAAAGTACTAAATTCGTCCCCTAGGGTTGGGCGTAATTTTGTTTTGGTCCTTAAGGTTTAAAGTGTTCTATTTGAATCCAAAAAAGTTTCATTTAGCATCAATTTAGTCCCACAGTGAAATCAAAATTAAATAATTAACAAAATGTCCTACATAACAATAGTACAAGAACAAAATCGATAATTTGGAGAACAAGTACAAGCACTAGAGGCATAAAATCAACCATTGATACATCAATACATTTATTTATTTTTTTATAATATAAATAAAATATTTTCTATAAAACTAAAGAAAATGATAAATAAATGTATTTATGCATCAATGGTTGATTTTGTGCCTCCGGAGCTTGTACTTGTTCTCCAGATTATCGATTTTGTTCTTGAATTGTTGTTATGTAGGATATTTTGTTAATTATTTAATTTTGACCTCATTGTGGGACTAAATTGATGCTAAATGAAACTTTTTTGGGTTCAAATAGAATACTTTAAACCTTAAGGACTAAAACAGAATTACGCCCAAACCTAAGGGACCAATTTAGTACTTTACCCTATTTTCGAAAAATGCAAGAAAAATAGAAACATGTAATTGACACCAAACTTGAAATTTGACACTAGACTCAAACAAGAAACAAAAAATTTTTTGTTTTTATGATTTTATTAACTTTTTTTGTATTTTTTTAAAATTATTTTGAAATAGAAAATAAGAAACTCAAAATTTTTAATAAGAATTCTAGGAATCATGCAATGTTAGTCTAAAGCTTCAGTCTAAAAAGATTAGACATGGTTAACCAAGCTTCAACAAGACATTACATACAACAGCCAAATTGATGGGAATCAACTGGCTCTTGTGATGATAAAAGCATCATCTGAAACTCTAGAATTCATTCTTAAAAATTCTAAAGAACAAAATAAAAAGAAAAATACCTAATCTAAGCAACAAGATGAACCATCAGTTGTCCAAACTCGAACAATCCCTGGCAACGGTACCAAAAACTTGATACACGGAATCGTGCTCTCACACACTTTCTTCACAACTCCGCGTAGCTGACCAGCAACTGCACTGGGTCGTCCAAGTAATACCTTACGTGAGTAAGGGTCGATCCCACGGAAATTGTCGGCTTGAAGCAAGCTATGGTCATCTAGTAAATCTCAGTCAGGCAGATTCAAATGGTTATGGGATTTTGATAATTAAAAGATGAATAAGACATAAAATAGGATAGTGATACTTATGTAATTCATTGGTAGGAATTTCAGATAAGCATATGGAGACGCTTTGTTCCTTTTGAATCCCTGGTTTCCTACTGCTTTCATCTAGTCATGCGTACTCCTTTCCATGGTAAGCTATATGTTGGGAGATCACCGTTGTCAATGGCTACCGTCCATCCTCTCAGTGAAAATGGTCCGACTACATGTTACGTAGGGCTAATCATCTGTTGGTTCTCGATCGTGACGGAATAAGATCCAATGATCCTTTTGCGCACTGTCACTGCACCCAGCTCTCACGAGTTTGAAGCTCGTCACAGTCATCTCATCCTAGATCCTACTCAGAATACCTCAGACAAGTTTTAGACTTTCCGGATCTTAAGGATGCTGCCAATTGATTCTAGCTTATACCACGAAGACTTTGATCTCACAGAATGGAAGGCTCTTGATGACATGTCATCATATACCTATTTTCTATGCTTTTTCATACAAGAAATTGATGATTTGTGCTTAAATATTGAATGCTTTTGTACTTAAAGGATATATTTTCTTGATCTTTTAATTTTATAAGTCTTGTAGGAAATAAGAAGAAAAAGAAGCAAAGAAGCACAAAAAAAAGGAGAAAAAAAGAGCTTTGGGACACACTTTGAAGTTGGAGCACACTTTGGAGCCTTAGGCCACGCTTTTAAAAGCGTGGCCCATGACCAAATTAATGAAGAATAGGCAATCAGCACACACTGCCCCGCTCTTGCCAAGGGCAGGGCAGAATCGTGATGCAAAGTGAGGCTGGAAGCAAGAATTTTCGCTAAGGTAAAATCTGGGCGCTCACAGCATGACCATGCCTTCTTCAAAGGGCTATAACTTGAGCTACAGATGTCCAATTGATGTGCTTTCAGTTGCGTTGGAAAGCTGACATTCAGAGCTTTCCAACGATATATAGCAATCCATATTTGGCGTACAATTGAGGCAGGAACGAAAGGCATATTTAAGGGCCAAAAATAAGCGAAAATAAACCAATGTGCTTCCACCAAGGTTCGAAGCTGGAGCCTCACCCCAAAGCAAAGTAGCGCTCATTTTTCTGCTCTGCCCTCTTGGAGAGCAGGACAATGTCGTGCTCTTCATGGAAAATCAAGGAAAATTGCTCCCCCAATTGCTTGCCACAAGGATCGAACACGGCACCATGAGGAAGTAAGGAACTAGGCGTGACTTTGGTGCCAAGAAAACCAAGGAAAAGAAGCAGCGTATGCCTCCACCAAGTTTCGAACTTGGAACTTCACTTTTGGAAATATTGCCCTGCCCTCCGCGAGGGTAGGGCAGCATTTTGTGGTGCACGGCCAGCGGGCAGAATCTGGCGCACCGAGGGGGTCTCGGCAGCATCAGCACGCATGGGCAGCAGAATCTGGCGCACCAAAAAACTCTGCCCTGCCCTACACAAGGGCAGGGCAGCGTCCTGCAGCACCACACGCACCAACACGCACGCACAAGCACCAGCACGCACACTTTCCTGCCCTGCCCTCCACAAGGGCAAGGCAGCCTCCTGGGAGCAAATAATCATGGGCCAAAAATTCAATTTCATATAAATTCAATTCCTCACCAAATTGAATCAAGGCCATCCAAGACCCATTCTCCCTCAAATCCAAAGCAAGCAAAAGCCCACTAAACATGACTCAAAGGCACACAGAGAAGCTAGATTAGGAATTTCATTTTTGTGAATTTGTTTTTAATTTCAATTTCATTTTATTTTCATTTTGTAAAAGAAGCCTATATAAAGGGCATCATTCTCATTTCAGAGAGGGGGTTGGCTCTAATAGGAGCTCAATTAGAAAGAGGCTTGCTCCATTAGGGAGTAGTAGTAGTAGATAGCTCTCTCTTCTACTTTGATCAAGGAAGGAATTGAGATCTAGACTTGTTTTCTAGTCTCTTTGATTTCCTGAGATCTTCAGTCTCATTTGGCAATTAAACTGAATTTAATTTCTGTTTGCTTCTTCAAGCAATTCTGCTTTCTGTTTAAGATTTGTTGCAAGTTACTTTTCTGCTTGATTGCTCCTTACATTCTCTTGTTGAATTTTAATTCCCAGCACCCAAGTCCTTTTACTTTTCATGCAATTTAATTATTCTGCAATTATACTAAGTGCTGCTTATTGCTTTCCTTTAAATTTCCTGCACCCAATCCCCTTTACATTTCATGCAATTTACTTTTCTTGCAATTTAAGTTTCAGCTATTTTACTTTCTTGTTATTTAAGTTTTATGCAATTTTGCTTTCTGCAACTTTAAGTTTCCTGTCATTTATAATTCTGTTGGCTACATTTCATCTAATATCCCTTTAATGTTAGCTTGACTAAACTAATCACCCACTAAAGTTGCTTGATCCATCAATCCCTGTGGGATCGACCTCACTCATGTGAGTTATTATTACTTGATGCGACCCGGTACACTTGCCGGTTGGATTTGTGTGTTGGAAATTCGTTTTTCGCAAAAACACCATCAGCTCTATTGTCAGGAGAGGCAACCATGCGTCGTGGACTAAGAGGCCAAGAGATATACATTCAAGCTTGTTTTCAGGTAGAATAGAAGTGGTTGTCAGGCACGCGTTCATAAGTGAGAATGGTGATGAGTGTCACTTGATCATCACATTCATCATGTTGATGTGCGAATGGATATCTTAGAATAAGAATAAGCTTGAATTGAATAGAAAATAGTAGTAATTGCATTAATTCATGAGGAACAGCAGAGCTCCACACCTTAATCTATGAGGTGTAGAAACTCCACCGTTAAAAATACATAAGTGATAATGGTGTTCATTCGTTTCGGCCCCAGAGGAGGAACCAGAATAACCAAGACGTCTAATACAATGAGAAAAAGTAATATTTATACTAAAACTAGTAGCTAGGGTTTACAAAAATTGAGTAACTAAGGTAGATAGTGCAAAAATCCACTTTCGGGGCCCACTTGTTGTGTGATTGGACTGAGCATTGAAGCTTTCACGTGCATAGGCTTTTCTTGGAGTTAAATGCTAGCTCTGGTGCCAGTTTGGGCGTTTAACTCCAGCTTTTATGCTATTTCTGGCGTTTAACGCCAGAAAAGGGTGTCTGACCGGCGTTTTGATGCCAATTTGGGCCATCAAATCTCGGATAAAGTATGAACTATTAATCATTGATGGAAAGCCCAAGATGTCTACTTTCCAACGCAGTTAAGAGCTCGCCAATTGGGCTTTTGTAGCTCCAGAAAATTCATTTCGAGTGCAGGGAGGTCAGAATCCAACAACATCTGCAGTCCTTTTTTCAGCCTCTGAATCAGATTTTTGCTCAGGTCCCTCAATTTCAGCCAGAAAATATCTAAAATCACAGAAAAACATACAAACTCATAGTAAAGTCCAGAAATGTAATTTTTGCATAAAAACTAATAATTATATACTAAAAACTAACTAAATCATACTAGAAACTACCTAAAAACAATGCCAAAAAGCGTATAAATTATCTGCTCATCATCCTCTAAATGAGAAATTGTTTTGAACAAGGGTGATGTGTTGAGGCTTTAACTTAAAGTTATTGGCATGAATGGTTAGTTTTAGAATGCTACTTCCATAATTTCTTGGGTTTGGGTTGATGTATGAGCCTAGAACTCTTCTCTCTTGCCCAACATGATTGGCTGCACCCTCTCTGGCATGATTATGCACCTCTTCCTCATGATGGTTCTCTATATCATCCTCCATATTCATATCTAAGTCCTCCTCTTCTTCCTCTGCACCAATAATCTTATTTCCTCTTTATTCCCTTTGTAGTCTAAGGAAGGTCCTCTCTGGTTCACTATCAAAAGAGGTTGAAGTTTCTCCTCTTCTACCTGTCATACACTCAGCAAACACAGAAAAATAGCAAATGGAAAAGTCACTAAAAATTATGGTTAGAGTGGTTAGTGCAACTGATCAAACAGTTAGTGGATTAGTGTGCTAGAAAGTAAATAAACAAGGGAAAACAACTTAGATTGTAGAGAATAGCGGTAAACAACTGAAAGTGAAACTAATTAACAAAAGCAAAGAAAAATGTTCAATCTAGTTATCCTCCAATTTAATCATTGTCAATGCAAAATCAATCCCCGGAAATGGCGCTGATGCACCACTATTTCGTGATACATCTTATGCTCAATTGAGTGTATTTTATCCACTATTCTCACACTTATTCATACAATTTGTATGGTTTTATAATTCCTTCCCAATTTTGTTCTATGATTGAAACAACAATCTTGCAAAAATGGAAGAAATGCAAGGAAACAAAGGAGCTAACCAGCGAGGGACGATGCAGACGTGCATTAGGCGCGCACGCGCATATTAGTACACTCACACCTCGACGCGCATGCGCACCTGGCGCGTACGCGCAACAGGAAAAAAGGACAATTGACGCGCACGCGCACCTAGCGTGCACGTGTGGCGTGCACGACATACAGGAGTTGCAAAAAAATGCTGGTGGCAATTTCGGGCCAAGTTTGGACCCAGTTTTTGGCCAAGAAACACAGACTAGAGCTGGGGAACAAGCAGAGACTCAAGACACATTCTCATTCGGATAGTTTTTAGTTTTAGTTTGGAATCTTAGAGAGAACACTACTACCTCTTCTAGGGTTCCTCACATTCATAATTCTTAGAGTAGGTAGTAGTATTCTCTCTAAGATTCCAAACTAAAACTAAAAACTATCCGAATGAGAATGTGCCTTGAGTCTCTGCTTGTCCCCCGGCTCTAGTCTATGTTTCTGGGCCAAAAACTGGGTCCAAACTCAGCCCAAAATCGCCTCCAGCGTTTTTCTGCAACTGATGTATGTCACGCATGCCACGCGTGTGCACCAGGTGCACATGCCCGTCGATTGTCCTTTTTTCCTGTTGCGCGAACGCGCCAGGTGCTCATGCACGTCGAGGTGTGAGTGTGCTAATGTGCGTGTGCGTGCCTAATGCGCGTCCGCGTCGCCCCTCGCTGGTTAGCTCCTTGGTTTTCTTGCATTCCTTCCATTTTTGCAAGCTTCCTTTCTATTCTCCAAGCAATTCCTGCCCTATAAAGCCTGAAAACACTTAACGCATGATGAGCAGATATTTTATACATTTTTTGGGGATGTTTTGATATAGTTTTTAGTAGGATGTAGCTACTTTTTAGTATATTTTATTAGTTTTTATGGAAAAATCATATTTCTGGACTTTGCTATGAGTTTGTGTATTTTTCAATGATTTCAGGTATTTTCTGGCTTAAATTGAGGGACCTGAGCAAAAATCTGATTCAGAGGCTGATAAAGGACTGCTAATGTTGTTGGATTCTGACATCCCTGTACTCAAAATGAAATTTTTGAAGCTACAAAACCCCAAATGGCGCTCTCTCAATTACGTTGGAAAGTAGACATCCAGGGCTTTCCAACAATATATAATAGTCCATACTTTGCCTGAGTTTAGACGGCGCAAACTGGCGTTCAACACCATCTTTCTGCCCTATTCTAGCGTTAAACGCCAGAAACAAGTTGCAAGCTAGAGTCAAATGCCAAAAACAAGTTACAAACTGGCGTTCAACTCCAAAAAAAGCCTCTACACGTGAAAGCTTCAATTCTCAGTCCCAACACACACCAAGTGGGCCCGAAAGTGGATTTCTGCACTATCTATCTTAGTTTACTCATTTTCTATAAACCTAGGTTACTAGTTGAGTATAAAAACTACTTTTAGAGATTTAATTTATATCTCATGATATTTTACATCGGAATTTGTATCTTTGACGGCATGAGTCTCTAAACCCCATGGTTGGGGGTGAGGAGCTCTGCTGTGTCTCGATGAATTAAAGCAATTACTTCTGTTTTCTATTCAATCACGCTTGTTTCTTTTCAAAGATATTCATTCGCACTTCAACATGATGAATGTGATGATCCGTGACACTCATCACCATTCCCAACCTATGAACGTGTGCCTGACAACCACTTCCGTTCTACCTTAGATTGAATGTATATCTCTTGGGTTCCTGGTTCACGAGTTTGACTGCCTCTCCTGACAACTGAGCGCTCAATTCGTGAAACCAGAGTCTTCGTGGTATAAGCTAGAATCAATTGGCGGCGTTCCTGAGATCCGGAAAGTATAAACCTTGTCCGTGGTATTCCGAGTAGGATCTGGGAAGGGATGACTGTGACCAGCTTCAAACTCACGAATGTTGGGCGTAGTAACAGACGCAAAAGGACCACTGGATCCTATTCCAACATAAGTGAGAACCAATAGATGATTAGCCATGTACATGGACCATTTTCACTGAGAGGACAAATGGTAGCCATTGACAACGGTGATCCACCAACATACAGCTTGCCATGGAAGAAGCTTTGCATACGTGAAAAAGAAGACAGTAGAGAAGCAGAGATTCAAAAGATAGAGCATCTCCAAAACTCCAACCCATTCTTTATTACTGCGTAACAAGTATTCATTTCATGCTCTTTCACTTTTCACAATTAAAACTAAGAACCACTATTGATATCCTGACTAAGAATAATAAGATAACCATAGCTTGCTTCAAGCCGGTAATCTCCGTGGGATCGACCCTTACTCACGTAAGGTATTACTTGGACGACCCAGTGCACTTGCTGGTTAGTTGTGCAGAATTATAGTGTGAGTGTAATTTTCGTGCACCAAGTTTTTAGCGCCGTTGCCGGGGATTGTTCGAGTTTGGACAACTGACAGTTTATTTTGTTGCTTAGATTATGAATAATTTTTTTGTTGGTTTAGAGTCACTAGAATTGCATCTGCTATTTTTCTTTCAAAAAAATCTTTTAAAAATACTATTTTTCGTTATTAATTTTTAATTTTTCTTCGAGTCTTCTATTTGAGTTTAGTCTCATATTTTAAGTTTGGTGTCAATTGCATATTTTTATTTTCCTTTAAATTTTCGAGTTTGTGTTCATTGTTCTTACTTGATCTTCAAGTCGTTCTTGCTATTTTTCTTGTTTGATCTTTAGTTTTTCTTGTTTTGTGTCTTTTCTTGTTTTTCTTGTGCATTTCAAATTATCAGTATTCAAAAAATTATATATATTAAATACCTTTTTAAAACACGATAAATTTATAGCTCAGTTGGCTAGAGCGTTGTGCTTGTGTTCTTGGTAATTTGGTATCTTCCTTTTAAAACTTTTTCAAAAATAATTTTTATTTGATTAAATCTTGTGTCAAACTTTTAAGTTTGGTGTTCTCTTGTTATTTTTCTTTAATTTTCGAAAATTTATTTTTAGTTTTCTAAAAGTTTTAAGTTTGGTGTTCTTGAGTCTTTGAATTTTGTTCTTGTTGTTCTTGTGAGTCTTCAAGGTGTTCTTGAGTTATCCTTGTGTTTTGATCTTAAAATTTTTAAGTTTGGTGTTCCTTGGTATTTTCCCTCTAAAATTTTTGAAAAACAAGGAGCATTAGATCTAAAAATTTTAAGTCTTGTGTCTTTTGTGTGTTTTTCTCTTTCATAATAAAATTCAAAAATCAAAAAATGTCTTTTCCTTTAATTGCTCATAATTTTCGAATCCCTTGGGTTGACTTAGTCAAAATTTTTTAAATCATACCCTTTTAAGATTTTTAAAATCATATTTTTTTCAAAAACATCCTAACCACTTTCTCTCTCCTCACTTTTTCGAAAGTCCTCATAAAATATTTTCAAAATTTTTTTATTTATTTTAGTTTTTTTATTTTATTTTATTATTTCAAAAAAAATTTCATAAATAAATATAATAAAATAAATAAAATAAATCCACATCATCTCTCTTTCTCCATCATGGACTTAAGTGGAAATGAACAGTCCAGAAGGACTCTGGGTTCATATGCTAATCCCACTACTGCTTCATATAGGAGTAGTAGCTGTATTCCCTCCATCGGAATCAATAGTTTTGAGTTGAATCCTCAACTCATTATCATGGTGTAGCAAAATTGCCAGTATTCTGGTCTTCCACAGGAAGAACCTACTGAGTTTCTGGCATAGTTCTTACAAATTGTTGACACATTACATGATAAGGAAGTAGATTAGGATGTCTACAGATTATTACTATTTTCATTTGCTGTAAAAGACCAAGCTAAGAGGTGGTTAAATAACTAACCTAAAGCTAGCATAAGAACATGGAAACAGTTGTCAGACAAATTCCTGAGTCAATATTTCCCTCCTAAAAAGATGACACAGCTAAGGCTGGACATCCAAGGCTTTAAACAAGAGGATAATAAATCCCTTTACAATGCTTGGGAGAGGTACAGAGAGATGCTAAAGAAATGCCCCTCTGAAATGTTTTTAGAATGAGTGCAGTTAGATATCTTCTACTACGGGCTTACAGCAAAGGCTCAGATATCTCTAGACCACTCAGCTAGTGGATCTATACACATGAGAAAAAAAATTGAAGAGGCTTAAGAGCTCATTGATACAGTTACTAGAAATCAGCATTTGTACTTAAGTAGTGAGTCCTCCATAAAAGAAGAGGCTAAGGCAGTATCCACTGAACTTAGTCCTCTAGAACAAGTTGCTAAAATCAATCAGCAATTATGTTATCTGACATAACAGTTGACAGAATTTAAAGAGATGTTACAAGACACTAAGGATGCTAACAAGAACATGGAAGCACAACTTGACCAGACAAGACTACAGTTATCAAAACAGATAACAGAAGAGTGCCAAGCAGTTCAATTAAGGAGTGCAAAAACATTGAATACCTCAACTGAAAGCAGCAGAAAGCCAAGAAAAGAACAAATAATAGAGGATGAGCAGGCTGCTACCCAAAATCCCTCTGAATATAGTAAGAGCCCAGAGAGGAATGATTTTGGCATTCAAATGCCTATGAGGGGTCAGACACTTGCAAGTGCTGATAATAACTCCCTCAAGAAGGCTTCTCAACCTACCTCTATAGGAAATAAACCTGTAGCAACCAAGGTTGAAGAATACAAAGCCAAAATACCTTATCTTCAGAAACTCTGCCAAGCAAAATAGGATAAACAATTTGCCCACTTTGTAGACTATCTTAGGACTCTTGAAATCAATATTCTGTTTGCAGAGGCACTTGAGCAAATACCTTCTTATGCTATGTTCATGAAAGAGATCTTAAGTCATAAGAAGGATTGGAGAGAAACTGAAAAAGTTTTTCTCACTGAAAAATGCAGTGCAATCATTTTAAAGAGCTTACCAGAGAAGCTTAAGGATCTTGGAAGCTTTATGATACCATGCACATTAGAGGGTACCTATACCAAGACAGCTCTATATGATCTTGGGGCAAGTATCAACCTAATCCCTTCATCCACTATCTGAAAGCTTGGCTTGATTGAAGAGGTCAAACCAACCAGGATATGTCTTCAACTTGCTGATGGCTCCATTAAATACCCATCAGGCGTGATTGAAGACATGATTGTCACAGTGGGGCCATTCGATTTTCCCACTGACTTTGTAGAGCTAGAAATGGAGGAGCACAAGAGTGCAACCCTCATTCTAGGAAGACCTTTCCTAGCAACTGGACGAACCCTCATTGACGTCCAAAAAGAGAAAGTGACCCTGAGAGTCAATGAGGACAAGTTTAGGATGAATGTTATTGAAGCAATGTTGCATCCAGACACATCAAAGGACTGCATGAGAGTTGATATTGTTGACTCCCTGGTAAAGGAGATCAGTATGGCTGAGAGTCTCGAATCAGAGCTAGAGGACATCTTTAAAGATGTTCAGCCTGATCTAGAGGTACCAGAGGAGATAAAAGAACCTCTAAAAACTCCTCAGGAAGAGGAGAAACCTCCTAAACCCGAGCTCAAACCACTACCACAATCCCTAAAATATATATTTCTGGGAGAAGGTGAAACTTTTCCTGTAATCATAAGCTTTGCCTTAGAGCCACAGGAAGAGAAAGTACTAATTCAGGTGCTAAGAACACACAAGACCGCTCTTGGGTCGTCCATTAGTGATCTCAAGGGCATTAGCTCAGCCAGATGCATGCACAAGATCCTACTGGAGGATAATGCCAAACCAGTGGTTCAACCACAAAGGCGGCTAAATCCAGCCATGAAGGAGGTGGTGCAGAAAGAGGTCACTAAATTACTATAGGCTGGGATTATTTATCCTATTTCTGATAGCCCCTGGGTTAGCCCTGTCCAAGTTGTACCCAAAAAGGGAGGCATGACAGTGGTTCATAATGAAACAAATGAACTGGTTCCTACAAGAACAGTTTCAGGGTGGCGTATGTGTATTGACTACAGAAGACTCAGTACAACCACAAGAAAGGATCATTTTCCTTTACCATTCATAGACTAAATGATAGAAAGGCTAGCAGGTCATGACTATTACTGCTTTCTGGATGGCTACTCAGGCTACAACCAAATTGCAGTAGATCCCCAAGATCAAGAGAAAATAGCGTTCACATGTCCATCTGGAGTATTTGCCTACAGAAGGATGCCATTTGGTATATGTAATGCACTGGCAACCTTTCAGAGATGCATGCTCTCTATTTTCTCTGATATGGTGGAAAAATTTTTGGGAGTCTTCATGGACGACTTCTCAGTATTTGAAGATTCATTTAGCTCCTGTCTTGACCATCTAGCACTTGTTCTGAAAAGGTGCCAAGAGACCAACCTGGTTTTAAACAGGAGAAATGTCACTTTATGGTGACTGAAGGAATTGTCCTTGGACGACCAAAGGGATAGAGGTGGATCAAGCCAAGGTAGAGTTAATTGAAAAATTACCACCACCTACCAATGTTAAGGCAATCAGAAGCTTTCTGGGACATGCAGGATTCTATAGGAGGTTTATAAAGGATTTTTCAAAAATTGCAAAACCCCTAAGCAACCTGTTAGCTGCTGACACGCCATTTATCTTTGACACAGAGTGTCTACAAGCTTTTGAGACTCTGAAAGCTAAGTTGGTCACAGCACCTGTCATATCTGTACCAGACTGGACATTACCATTTGAATTAATGTGTGATGTCAGTGACCATACTATTGGTGCAGTATTAGGACAGAGGCATAATAAGCTTCTGCATGTCATTTACTAAACTAGCTGTGTTCTAAATGACACACAGAAGAGTTACACAACCACAGAAAAAGAGCTGCTTGCAGTGGTTTATGCCATTGACTAGTTTAGATCCTATCTAGTAGGATCAAAAGTGATTGTGTACACTAACCATGCTGCTCTTAAATATCTACTCATAAAGTAAGATTTAAAACCCAGGCTCATAAGATGGGTGTTTCTTCTGCAAGAGTTTGATATAGAAATAAGAGACAGAAAAGGGACAGAGAATCAAGTAGCAGATCACCTGTCCTGGATAGAACCAGTAGAAGGGATATCTCTCCCCCTCACTGAGATCTCTGAAACCTTTTCGGATGAGCAACTCTTTGCCATTCAGAAAGTGCCATGGTTTGCAGACATTGCAAACTACAAGGCAGTGAGGTTCATACCCAAAGAGTACAGTAGG
>NC_029777.3:29128455-29151357 GCF_000817695.3 Arachis duranensis
AATTAATAAAGCAGAAGATGAATTGGAAGTAACTAGAATTCAAACAGGAAATGAAATTAAATTGCAGCAGGGGTTCACAGAAGAACCAAAAAGGAAAATGGGATCTCAGGACTCAAGAGACTAGATAGCAAAGTCTAGATCTCAATTGCCTTCCCAGATCCAAGTTCACAAAGCAATTGACAAGAAATTAAAGAAGAAGCAGTAAAGGAAATGTAATTGAACTGAATTATGCAGAAGAGAAATCAAAGAGATCCTGAATGGAGATTGAGACAGAAATTCCTCAATTCTTCACACCCAAGACTCAAACAAGAAAAGTAAAAATGCTCCAGCAAGAACGAGGAAGAAGAGAGATCAATTCTCCTCCCCAATTCTCTGAAATCTCAGTTCCTAGCTCTCAATGAAGTCTCAAAATTCCCAAAAAGAAGGTTCAAAAATCAAAAGTAAAAGTAAAGGTGAAGGTAAAAGGTAAAAGGTCCAAGGTCCTTAATTACATCAAACTATCTCCTATTTATACACTTTCTATTCTTGGATCTTGGGATTTGGATGGGCTTTTAATTTGGTGAAGAAATGAATTAAATTGGATTTTTAATCCAATTTTCAGCCCAAGAAAAATTGCTTCCAGGAGGCTGCCCTGCCCTTGTGGAGGGCAGGGCAGGAAATGGTGCGTGTGGCCCTTGTGTGTGCGTGTTGGTGCGAGTGATGCTGCAGGATGCTGCCCTGCCCTTGTGGAGGGCAGGGCAGAGTTTTTTGGTGCGCCAGATTCTGCTGCCTGTGCGTGCTGCTGCTGCCGAGAGTCCTTGGTGCGTGCCAATTTGGTGCGCTGGCTGTGCACCACAAAATGCTGCCCTGCCCTCGCGGAGGGCAGGGCAATGTTTCCAAAAGTGAAGTTCCAAGTTCGAAACTTGGTGGAGGCGCACGCTGCTTCTTTTCCTTGGTTTTCTTGGCACCAAAGTCATGCCTAGTTCCTTACTTCCTCATGATGCCGTGTTCGATTCATGGAGAATGAAAGCAAGCTTGTTTTCTTTTTGTTTGAACGCTACTCCTTCCCTCCTTGTCCTTGGGTTCGAAACCCATAGGAAGCACTAGGAAGCAATTTCCTTTGAATTATTCTTGATTGGAGCCCGATATTGCTATTGAGGAGGGCAGGGCAGAATTTTTGCTTCCTTTGGTCCTTGGCATCAAATTGTTCTCCGCCCTTGTTGTGGGCAGGGCAATGTTGCTTTTCAAGGCTTGGTTCAATATGTTGCTCTCCTGGAGGGCAGTGTGCCCTTGTGGAGGGCAATGTTTGCTTCCTCCTTCTATGCGCCATGCTTCTTCTCTCTTGGGCCACGCTTTCTTAAGCCACGTTTTTCCTTTTTTTTCTTTCTTTCTTCACCTACAAGAAACCAAAACAACCACTCAAAGTATCTCTAAATTCACAAGGTTTATAATTCATTAAAAATCAATTAATTCTTGCTCAAACCTCATGATTTAGCATCAATTTAATGGTAGTTGCTTGATTTAAAGAAGTTATGCATTTTCATTCCAAATCACTTACTTAGGATGCAAGAAAGTGCATAAAGACTAATAAAACAAGTGAAATTAGCTTGAAAAATGGGTATATGATGACTTGTCATCACAACACCAAACTTAAATCTTGCTTGTCCCCAAGCAAGCATCAAAACTAAGAGAAAATGAAATGAACAAGAAAAGAACACATATCCTTATTAGGCATATAGCAGAACTTGATTTATGGAGTCTTTTTGGAGACAATGATAACTCAATTATTGTTGCTGTTACATAAATATACATTTTTCTCAAAGGCTTACTAAACTTGCTGTTATAAGGTCTATTCTTTCTTTGCTCCCTTGCTAACTTTTCTTTTTTTTTTTTCATGTTACTTAACAAGCTTATTATTCTTTCGGAGGCTTGGTGTCTAATGTTGCAGTAGTAGCCTTTGGCTTTATTTTTACTCAACATCTTTCCACCACAGACACATGACTCACTATTTCCTCCTAGGATCATTGATGCCCAGCATCTCTTTGGATAACTAAATGTTCTGTATCTAAGTTGCTCTTTATTGTGGACTTTCAATTGGCCATCCCAAATCAATTGATCTAAGTGACCGGGTTTTGAAATACCCCTCAGAATTTACTTATCCAAGCATATCCTAATACAAGAACACCACAGGCATGTGTCCTAGGGTCCAAGCTATTGGTGTCCAGCCTTTATTCTTTATTTTTCTTGCCACATTGGCTTTTTCTTCTTCCTTTTCTTTATTTTTGTTCTCAAGGGCTTTTTCTTTATTAATAAGATCCTTTATAACAGCAAGCTAGCTCATACTTCAATGAAAATGATACTATACAGCAATTATTTCATGAGTTAGGCATTTAATCAGACACATATACCACCATTAACTTCCATTCTACTTATGCAACATTGGATATTTACTTTCCAATTCAAACAATTCTCTTTTATTCAAGCTTATGGGAAACAAAACAAAATTCAGCTAGGTGATGGATGACAAGCAATATGCAGATTTAGCATACTTAATCAAACATCTTCACTTGCAACTAGATAAACACTTTAGCAGGATATATAATGGTTTCCATGTTCAAAACAATTCACAACAGCAAGGATTAAGTTTAGATACAACCTTTGAAGTTGCAGCCCTTTGATTCCTCCTTCTGTTGTGTTTTCTTTGAATTAAGATGCACAATATCTTCAATTGTTGACTCATGTCCTGCATAATTCTCAAAGTTGCTTGCTTCTCAAGCCCTTAATTACATGGTTAGTATGCATAAATTGAGTGTGGCTCTCGGATTTATTTAGGTGTGGAAACACCAAACTTAATTGCTTGCCACTGCCTCTGATGCAACAAGTTAACCATATGGAAAACCTTGTGTTCTTGCTAAAGGTTATGGAATTAAAGCTAGAAAGCAGTTAAATAGTTGAATAATTTGTTTGGTTGCTTGGAGCTAGCATTATGCAAGAGGTGAAAATGTGTTTTTAAATGAGATTTTTGGTGGAACACCAAACTTAGAATCTTTCATTCTCCCTTAAATTGTTTTGGTGTGCAACACCAAACTTAGCTCCTTGCAATGCATACCAATTATTCAACATTTTTATTGAAAAAGTTATGAAAGAAAACTACCTCAGGTTGGATTGTGATGACAAGTCATCATATACCCATTTTTCAAGCTAATTTCACTTGTTTTATTAATCTTTATGCACTTTCTTGCATCCTAAGTAATTGTTTTATTAGTCTTTATGCACTTTCTTGCATCCTAAGTAAGTGATTTGGAATGAAAATGCATAACTTCTTTAAATCAAACAACCACCATGAAATTAATGTTAACTCATAAGGTTTAAGCTGAATTTAATTGATTTTTAATTGATTTATAAGCCTTGTGAATTTAGTGATACTTTGAGTGGTTGTTTTGGTTGATTGTAGGTGAAGAAAAGAAGAAAAGAGAAAGCGTGGCTTAAGGAAGCGTGGCTCAAGGAGAAAAAGGCGTGGCGCATAATGGAGAGAGCAAGCATTGCCCTCCACAAGGGCATACTGCCCTCTAGGAGGGCAACATAAGGAAACAAGGCTTGAAAGGCAACTCTGCCCTGCCCACGACAAGGGCAGAGCACAAAATTGTGCCTTGGATCAAAGAAGAGAAAAACCTTGCCCTGCCATCCACAAGGGCAATATCGGGCCTTCATGGAAAATAAATCAAAGGAAAAAGCCTACCAATGCTTGCCACAAGAGTTGAACACGGGACAATGAGGAAGCAAGGAACTAAGCTTCATTATGGTGCCAAGAAAGCCAAGGAAAAGGAGTAGCGTGTGTTTCGGCCATGTCTCGAACGCGGGAGTTCAGTTTGGAAACACTACCCTGCCCTCCGCGAGGGCAGGGCAACATTTTATTGTGGCACGGCCAGCGCACCAACCTGGCGCACCAAAGCATCATCCGGCAGCACCAGCAGCGCACCAAGGCACCAATCTGGCGCACCAAACTTTTCTGCCCTGCCCTCCGCGAGGGCAGGGCAGCATCCTGCAGCGCACACCAACGCACCACGCCCGCACCAAGGCCGCACGCATCAAATCCTGCCCTGCCCTCCACAAGGGCAGGGCAGCCTCCTGGAAGCAATCCTTCATGGGCTAAAATTGGATTTAAAAATCCAATAAAATTCATTTCTTCACCAAATCAAAAGCCCATCCAAATCCCAAGACCCAAGAATAGAAAGTGTATAAATAGAAGATAGTTTGATGTGATTAGGACTTTTACTTTACTTTTGAACTTTGAATTTTCCTTTGAACCTTTACTTTTATTTTAAGCTTTTGAACTTTCTCTTAGGGACTTCACTGAGATTTCAGAGAATTGGGGAGGAGAATTGATCTCTCTTCTCCCTCGTTCTTGTGTGGGCATTCTTATTTTTCTTGTTTGAGTTTTGGGTGTGAAGAATTGAGGAAATTCTGTCTCAATCTCCATTCAAAATCTCTTTAATTCCTTTTCTGCATAATTGAGTTTAATTTCAATTTCCTTTACTGCTTCTTCTTCTATTTCTTGTTAATTGCTTTGTGAACTTGGAGATGGGAAGGCAATTGAGATCTAGACTTTGCTTTCTAGTCTCTTGAGACCTGAGATCCTATTTTCCTTTTTAGTTCTTCTGGGAACCCTGCTATTTCTTGTTCTTTAAGATTCAGCAAATTTACTTTCCTGTTTTTTTAATTTACTGCAATTCTCCCCTCTCCCTTTACATTCCAAGCAATTTAGCTTCTGTTAAAACTAAACCACTCAACCAATATTTGATTCGCTTGACTAAATCAACCACTAAACTAAAATTGCTCAATCCTTCAATCCCTGTGGGATCGACCTCACTCCCGTGAGTTTTTATTACTTGATGCGACCCGGTACACTTGCCGGTGAGTTTTGTGTTGGATCGTTTTCCACACATCAGATTGCCTCCCAACAAGCGCTCTTTTATTGTCACTAGCTTGACATCTTCTGTTTTTACTTCAAGAAGGATTTAGGTCCTGAACCTCTTTTTCCTTGTCCCATTGTCCTCCTAGGTATAGCTTTGCTCTGTGACCATTTGCTATGAATCGACTCTTTGTTGCTTCATCTAGCAATTCAATACTCCCATAAGGAAAGACCTTGGTTACCAAATATGGACCAGTCCACTTAGACTTAAGCTTGCCAGGGAATATCTTGAGTCGTGAGTTGTACAAGAGTACTTGTTGTCCAGGTTTGAATTCTTTCTTCAAAATCTTCCTGTCATGCCACCTCTTGGCTTTTTCCTTGTATATCTTGGTATTTTCATAGGCTTCTAGCCTAAATTCATCCAGCTCATTTAGCTGCAACAACTTTTTCTCCCCTGCTGCTTCAGAATCAAGGTTTAGAAGTTTAGTAGCCCAAAAGGCTTTGTGTTCAAGCTCTACAGGGAGATGACAAGATTTGCCATATAATAGCTGAAAGGGGGACTTCCCAATGGGAGTTTTGAAAGCTGTCCTGTACGCCCATAGTGCATCTTCCAACTTCCTAGCCCAATCCTTTCTTGTGCTACCTACTGTTTTCTCTAGGATTTTCTTCAATTCTCTGTTTGCTAATTCAGCCTGCCCATTAGTCTGAGGGTGATATGGTGTGGCTACTTTATGAATAACTCCATATTTATGAAGAAGTTTCTCCATTTGTTTGTTACAAAAATGACCACCACCATTACTGATAAGACCCTTGGGTACTCCATATCTAGTGAAAATGTGCTTCTTGAGGAATTGAAGGACAATTTGTGCATCACAGGCAGTTGTGGCTATGGCTTCCACCCACTTTGAAACATACTCCACTGCTACCAAGATATATCTGAAAGAATAGGAAGGGGGAAAGGGTCCCATGAAATCAATGCCCCATAGATCAAATAATTCTAATTCCAAAATGAAATTCTGCGGCATCTCATTCCTTCTTGTCAATCCTCCTTCTCTCTGGCATTCATTACATTGGTGGACAAACTCTCTGGCATCTTTGAAGATAGTTGGCCAATAGAAACCACTTTGCAATATCTTTGCAGCTGTTCTTTCTGGACCAAAATGTCCACCATAAGCTGAGCCATGGCAATGCCACAATATATCTCTTATTTCACTTTCAGGGACACATCTCCTAATTATTCCATCATAACATCTTTTGAACAGATAAGGTTCATCCCACAAGAACTTCCTCGCTTCATTGATTAGCTTCTTCACTTGTTGCTTAGTGAATTCTTGAGGTATCTTCCTCCCCACTTTGTAGTTTGCTATATCAGCGAACCATGGTATTTGTTGGACCAGCAAAAGATGTTCATCTGGGAAGCTTTCATTTACAGGTTGTGAGGCTTCTTGAATTGTTTCTTGTGGCAACCTTGACAAATGGTCAGCAACTCGGTTCTCAGTACCTTTCCTGTCCCTTACCTCAATGTCAAACTCCTGTAGAAGTAGTATCCACCTGATAAGTCTTGGTTTAGCATCCTGCTTTGACATCAAATACTTGAGGGCAGCATGGTCAGTATAAACCACAATTTTAGATCCTATCAAGTATGATCTAAACTTATCAAATGCATAAACTACAGCTAACAATTCCTTCTCTGTTGTGGTGTAGTTTTTTTTAGCCTCATTCAACACCTTACTTGCATAATATATGACATGATGCAAGTTTTCCCTTTTTTGTCCAAGTACATCACCAATTGCAATATCACTTGCATCACACATGAGTTCAAAGGGTAATTCCCAATCCGGGGGTGTGATAATTGGTGCTGTTGTGAGTTTATGTTTTAAAGTTTCAAAAGCATGCTGGCAGTTTTCATCAAAAACAAAAGGATTATCAATCATTAATAGATTACTTAAAGGTTTAGCTACTTTAGAAAAATCCTTGATAAACCTTCTATAAAATCCTGCATGTCCCAAGAAACTTCTAACAGATTTCACATTAGTTGGTGGGGGAAGTTTCTTTATAATTTCCATAGATTTCACATTAGTTGGTGGGGGAAGCTTCTCTATAATTTCCACCTTTGCCTTGTCAACCTCTATCCCTTTTCTTTGTGACCAAGAACAATCCCCTCAGGTACCATGAAATGGCACTTTTCCCAGTTTAAAACCAAATTAATTTCTTGGCACTGTTTCAAAACAAGAGTTAGATGTTTCAGGCAAGTATTGAAATTGTCACCAAAAATAGAAAAGTCGTCCATGAAAACCTCTAAAAACTTTTCGACCATATCTGAAAAAATGGAGAGCATACACCTTTGAAAAGTGGCTGGGGCATTGCATAGTCTAAATGGCATTCTTCTATAAGCGAAAACTCCAAACGGACATGTGAATGAAGTCTTTTCTTGGTCCTTTGGATCTACCACTATCTGATTATACCCAGAATAGCCATCCAGGAAGCAATAGTAAGCATGGCCGGCCAATCTTTCAAGCATCTGATCAATGAAAGGAAGTGGAAAATGATCTTTGCGTGTGGCATCATTCAACCTCCTATAATCAATACACATCCTCCATCCTGTCACAGTTCTTGTGGGAATGAGTTCATTCTTCTCATTAACAATGACTGTCATTCCTCCCTTCTTTGGTACCACTTGGACTGGGCTTATCCATGGACTATCAGAGATAGGATATATTATCCCTGCATTCCACAATTTCATTACTTCCTTCTGGACAACTTCCTTCATTGCAGGATTTAACCTTCTCTGAGGTTGAACTACTGCTTTGAAATTGTCCTCCAAGAGAATTTTATGCATACATACTGCAGGGCTAATGCCTTTCAGATCATCGATGGTCCATCCTAAAGCGTCCTTGTGAGCTCTGAGTACATCAAGAAGCTCTCCTTCTTCTTTTTTTGTCAGGGATGAATTGATGATCACTGGGAAACTTTCTGATGTGCCTAGGAATGCATATTTGAGATGAGTAGGTAATGGCTTCAGTTCTTGTTTATGCACCTCTTCCTTCTTGCTTGGGTTCACCTCCTTGTCAATAGAGATCTCAGCTACGTGTTCCTCTACTGTCTCTTGATTAATTTCTTCTTCTTGCTCATGCTGATTAGTGTCTAATATTTCTTCCACCAGACTCTCTATCATATCCACCCTCAGGTAATCTTCTTGCTCAGGAAGGTGTTGCATTGACTTGAAAACATTTATGATCATTTGCTCATTGTGTACTCTGAAGATCATTTCTCCTTTTTCCACATCTATAATGGCTCTTGCAGTTGCTAGAAATGGTCTTCCCAAGATGATTGAATTGTTTCCTTCCTCGTCGGTGTCCAAGATCACAAAATCCGCAGGAAAGATAAACTTCCCAACCTTCACTAATAGATTTTCCATAATTCCATTGGGTGTCTTGATTGATCTGTCGGCCATGACTAGTGACATCCTGGTGGGTTTGAGTTCTTCTATAGCAAGCTTCCTCATCATGGACAGGGGCATTAAGTTGATGCTAGCTCCAAGATCACCGAGAGCTTTGTCCAAGGTTAAATTGCCTATGGTGCATGATACTACAAAACTCCCTGGATCTTTAAGCTTTGGTGGGATTCCTTTTTTGTAACATAGCGCTACATTCCTCACTGAGCATTACCGTCTCCTTCTCATTCCAACTCCTTTTCTTATTGATGAGCTCCTTTAAGAACTTGGCATACAGAGGCATTTGCTCCAATGCCTCAGCCAAAGGTATGTTGATTTCCAGCTTCTTGAAAGTCTCTAGGAATTTAGAAAAGTGTTGGTCCTTAGTCTTTTTGTGGAATCTTTGGGGATAAGGCAATGGAGGTGTCAAGCTTTTCTCCACTTGATGTTGTCTTGGATTTGGTTCTTCCATGATTTGCTTTCCCTTCTTCAGATTTTGTGGTCTATTTTCTTTTTCTTGAGGTTGATTCTGAGGGTGATTGCTTGCTGTTGTATCTTCATCATTGGTTGCCTCTTTTTCAACTTATTTCTTGTCACTTTCCTTGGGTTTCTTAGTGGCTTCTTCATCTTTCAGCAGAATTTTTTCACTCCTCAACTGTATTGCCTTGCAGTCCTCTTTTGGATTAGGGATGGTGTCACTCGGTAGTGAGCTTGATGGTTTTTCAACAGAAATCTGCTTGGAGATTTGCCCAATCTGCCTTTCTAGGCTCTTCATGGAAGCTTCTTGGTTCTTTGTTGTCAATTCTTGGTTCTTCATCATCTTCTCCATGAGCATCTCTAGATTAGTAATCCTCTGAGAGTCTTGTGAGATTGGTTGGTTTTGGGGTGTTGATGGATGATGGTAGGTGTTTTGGTTAGTTGGGTGGTTATTGGGTGGATAATGGTTAGAGTTGGGATAAGTATTTTATGGTTTTCTGTATGTGTTTTAGTTAGTGTTTGGATGGTTGTTGTGGTTTGTGTTTTTCCAATTGTTTTGAGTTGAGTTCCTTTGCCATGGCTGCTGAGTTTGATTATGGTTGTCTCCCCATCTGAGGTTGGGATGGTTCTTCCAAGAGGGATTGTAAGTATCACCATAGACTTCATTTGTTCCAGGATTTTGGTTGTGCATGTATTGGACTTGCTCTTGCTGTTGCTCCTTTTGAATTTCTTCATTTTGTCCCCAAGTAGTTGATGGTTGGCTTGTGGCACTCACTGATGCAACTTGAAGGCTGTCAATTCTCTTGGCCATCTGCTCAAACTGCTGTTGAATTTACTGCTGCATCATCTTGTTCTGAGCTAGGATTGAATCCACTCCTTCCAACTCCATTACTCCTCTTCTTTGCGATGGTTGGCGTTGCCTTTGGTGAGCAAAGAAATATTGGTTGTTGGCCACCATATCAATGAGATTTTGAGCTTCCTCTATAGTTTTCATGAGTTGTAATGAGCCTCCAGCTGAATGATCAAGTGCTTCTTGAGCCTTCAGAGTAAGTCCCTCATAGAAGTTCTGTAGCTTGTCCCACTCAGTGAACATCTCTGGTGGACATTTCCTTAGCAGTGCCTTATATCTTTCCCATGCCTCATATAAATTTTTAGCATCCATTTGAGTGAATGTCTGCACCTCAGTCTTCAATCTTATGATCCTTTGAGGGGGATAAAATTTGGCAAGAAACTTGCTCACCAAATCATCCCAAGTGTTGATGCTCTCCTTTGGAAAAGTTTCTAGCCATTGAGTGGCTTTGTCCTTGAGAGAAAATGGAAAGAGCAGTAACTTGTAGCTATCAGGAGGCACACCATTGGTTTTGACAGTGTCACAAATCCTCAAGAAGGTAGATAGGTGTTGATTTGGGTCCTCTAATGGCCCTCCTCCAAAAGAGCAGTTGTTTTGGACCAAAGTGATGAGTTGTGGCTTTAGTTCAAAGTTGTTTGCATTGACATTAGGAGTAAGAATGCTACTCCCGCAGTGTCTAGCATTTGCAAATGTGTAAGAAGCCATTACTCTTCTTGTTGTGGGTTATTGTTAGCTCCTCCTTCTGGTTGATTGGGATTTGATGGATCTCCTTTCATCTCTTGAAATTCCTCCTCAGATTCTTCCTCTCCAATTGAGGATCCTCCAATGGACTTCCGTCGTAGGAACAATTGTTCTTGATTAGTGTAATGAGTGGTGGCTTCATGTCATGCTATTCTTCATCTGTAGAGACTTCTTTTCTAATGATAGTCTTTCCTCTGACTTCGTTCCTGTGGAATGCGAACAATTAGGAACAATAAACAGCAGCACTCTTAAGAATTGAGTGCAGTTAGTGTGTTGATAGAGGCAAATATTCAAACAGTTAGTGTGTTAGTCAAAATTAAAGAAACAGAAAAGAAAAAGTGCTTGATCTAGACCTCCACTTCACTTAATGATTGTCAATCTATTTCAATCCCCGGCAACGGCGCCAAAAACTTGATGTGTGGAAAACGATCCAACACAAAACTCACCGGCAAGTGTACCGGATCGCATCAAGTAATAAAACTCACGAGAGTGAGGTCGATCCCACAAGGATTGAAGGATTGAGCAATTTTAGTTTAGTGGTTGATTTAGTCAAGCGAATCAAGTATTGGTTGAGTGATTTTGTATCCAACAGTAAGTAAATAACATAAAATATAAAGGGAGAGGGATGAATTACAGAAATTAAAGAGAACGGAAAGTAAAGGTGCTGAATCTTAAAGAACAAGAAATTAAATGACTGAAACTTAAAGTGCAAGAAATGTAAATTGCAGTAACTTAAAGTGCAAGAAATATAAATTGCTTGAATGGAAAGGGGAGTTGAGGATTGGGAATTCAGAATTTCAGCAAGGGAAATTAAATTGCAACAATTAATAAAGCAGAAGATGAATTGGAAGTAACTAGAATTCAAACAGGAAATGAAATTAAATTGCAGCAGGGGTTCACAGAAGAACCAAAAAGGAAAATGGGATCTCAGGACTTAAGAGACTAGATAGCAAAGTCTAGATCTCAATTGCCTTCCCAGATCCAAGTTCACAAAGCAATTGATAAGAAATTAAAGAAGAAGCAGTAAAGGAAATATAATTGAACTCAATTATGCTGAAGAGAAATTAAAGAGATCTTGAATGGAGATTGAGACAGAAATTCCTCAATTCTTCATACCCAAGACTCAAACAAGAAAAGTAAAAATGCTCCAGCAAGAACGAGGAAGAAGAGAGATCAATTCTCCTCCCTAATTCTCTGAAATCTCAGTTCCTAGCTCTCAATGAAGTCTCAAAATTCCCAAAAAGAAGGTTCACAAATCAAAAGTAAAAGTAAAGGTGAAGGTAAAAGGTAAAAGGTCCAAGGTCCTTAATTTCATCAAACTATCTCCTATTTATACACTTTCTATTCTTGGATCTTGGGATTTGGATGGGCTTTTGATTTGGTGAAGAAATGAATTAAATTGGATTTTTAATCCCATTTTCAACCCATGAAAAATTGCTTCCAGGAGGCTGCCCTGCCCTTGTGGAGGGCAGGGCAGGAAATGGTGCGTGCGGCCCTTGTGCGTGCGTGTTGGTGCGAGTGATGCTGTAGGATGCTGCCCAGGGCAGGGTTTTTTGGTGCGCCAGATTCTGCTGCCCGTGTGTGCTGCTGCTGCCGAGAGTCCTTGGTGCGTGCCAATTTGGTCCGCTGGCTGTGCACCACAAAATGCTGCCCTGCCCTCACGGAGGGCAGGGCAATGTTTCCAAAAGTGAAGTTCCAAGTTCGAAACTTGGTGGAGGCGCACGCTGCTTCTTTTCCTTGGTTTTCTTGGCACCAAAGTCACGCCTAGTTCCTTACTTCCTCATGGTGCCGTGTTCGATTCATGGAGAATGAAAGCAAGCTTGTTTTCTTTTTGTTTGAACGCTACTCCTTCCCTCTTTGTCCTTGGGTTCGAAACCCATAGGAAGCACTAGGAAGCAATTTCCTTTGAATTATTCTTGATTGGAGCCCGATATTGCTCTTGAGGAGGGCAGGGCAGAGTTTTTGCTTCCTTTGGTCCTTGGCATCAAATTGTGCTCCGCCCTTGTTGTGGGCAGGGCAATGTTGCTTTTCAAGGCTTGGTTCAATATGATGCTCTCCTGGAGGGCAGTGTGCCCTTGTGGAGGGCAATGTTTGCTTCCTCCTTCTATGCGCCACACTTCTTCTCTCTTGGGCCACGCTTCCTCTTTTCTTATTTTCTTCACCTTCAAATAATCAAAACAACTAATCAAAGTATCACTAAATTCACAAGGCTTATAAATCAATTAAAAATCAATTAAATTTAGCTTAAACCTCATGAGTTAGCAATCAATTTAATGGTAGTTGCTTGATTTAAAGAAGTTATGCATTTTCATTCCAAATCACTTACTTAGGATGCAAGAAAGTGCATAAAGACTAATAAAACAAGTGAAATTAGCTTGAAAATGGGTATATGATGACTTGTCATCAGCCACTGAGCTGGTAATCTACCTCATGGTTACGCCATGCCTCAACAAGGGATCTTAGAGATTGAGTTGTTTGATGTATGGGGTATTGACTTCATGGGGCCTTTCCCACCATCATACTCAAACACTTACATTCTGGTGGCAGTAGACTATGTATCTAAATGGGTAGAGGCAATTGCAACACCCACTAACAAAACTAAGACAGTACTGAAGTTCCTCCAGAAACATATCTTTAGCAGATTTGGTGTCCCTAGAGCACTAATCAGTGATGAAGGCACTCATTTCTGCAATAAACAGCTTTATACTCCCATGGTCTGATATAGAATCAGCCACAAGGTGGCAACTCCATATCATCCATAGACTAATGGGCAAGCTGAAGTCTCTAATAGAAAACTAAAAAGAATCCTAGAACGGACTGTAATTACTCGTAGAAAGGATTGGGCCAAGAGCTTGGATGATGTTCTATGGGCATACAGAACAACATTTAAGAATCCTATAGGAACCTCTTCATACCAGCTTGTGTATAGGAAGGCTTGTCACCTACCCGTGGAACTAGAGCATAAAGCCTACCAGGCAACCAAATTCCTAAACCTTGATGCCAAATTAGCTGAAGTGAAAAGATTGCTCCAACTGAATGAGCTAGAGGAATTCAAACTCAATGCTTTTAAAAATGCCAAAATTTACAAGGAGAAAGCAAAGAGATGGCATGATAAGAACCTGTCATCCAGAGTCTTTGAGCCAGGACAAAAGGTTTTGCTATTTAACTCTAGGCTCAGGCTATTCCCTGGGAAACTAAAATCCCAATAGAGAGGACCATATGTGATTACAGGCGTGTCACCATATAGATATGTAGAGCTTTAGGATATTGATTCTGACAAAAAGTTCACTGTTAATGGACAGAGAGTCAAACATTATCTTGAAAGCAATTTTGAGCAAGAATGCTCAAAATTGAGACTAGATTAAAGCTCAGTAAGGTCCAGCTAAAGACAATAAAGAAGCGCTTGCTGGGAGGCAACCCAGCCATTACTGTAATTTATTTGTTATTTAAATAATAATTATAGGAGTTTAATAAATTATCATCAGAACTAATTCTAGAGTAGAGAGCAGAGAAAAGAAGCTCACTGGCATGAAAATGCTAGTAAGAGGCACTTTTGGGCGTTAAACGCCATAATGGGCACCATTCTGGGCGTTTAACGCCAGTAAGGATATCTTTCTGGGCGTTAAACGCCAGAATGGGTGCCATTCAGGGTGTTTAATGCCCAGTGATAAAGACTTTATGGCATTTAACGCTAGCCAGGGTACCTGGCTGGGCATTATACCCCGAAAACAAGCAGCAAATGGGCGTTAAATGCCCAAAATAAGCAACTCTTGGGCGTTTAACGCCAGAAACATGGAGGGGAGGTAGTTTTGTTTTCCAACTCAATTTTTTTTATTTTTTCATGTTTTCATCCATAATTTCTTGTATAAACATATTACAAATCCTCATCTTTTAATTTCAAATTTCAAAAATAACTCTTAATCCTAAAAATCTTTTCTTCTTTTCAAATATTTTTTTTCAAAACTCATATATCTTTTTTATTTCTTTTCAAATTTTTTGCAAAACCCATATATCTTTTTAATATCTTTTTAAATCTTTTTCAACTCATCATAATATCTTTTCCAATTTAATTTTATCTTTTCAAAATTCTCTCATATCTTTTCAATTTTAAAATTACATCTTTTGCATTTCATACTTATCTTTTACAAATCATATCTTCTATCATATCTTTTTCAAAAATTTTTGAACCCACCCTTTCCTTTTAAATTAACATTCGGCCAACCCCTTTCCTCCACAATTCGAATTTGGCTCTCCTCCTTGTCTTCTCCTTTCTTTTCTTTTGCTTGAGGACAAGCAAACCTCTAGAGGACATATGCATCCTTGGAGCTAAGTAGATAACCAGTACAAAAGGTGTTCCAAACCAACTCAAGAGAGGGGATCTCAAACCAGTTGCTAGGGGCTGGCTGGATTTCATTGGGCGTTCCATACTGCCTACCAGCAACCGCTCCGAAGTCACTATCAAGAGAGCAGTGAGGATCCATTGTATTATGCAAGGCAACAAAGTGGAGATTCATCATATGATTTCTTGTGAGCTCTACACAATTGCAAATAAGAACTCCAAGGATGCCAAATTGGCTTACCCAAACTTGATCTCTCTGCTATGTAAAGAGGCTGGGGTGAAGATGGGAGTAGATGAGTTCATCCCAGTCGAACATCCAATCACCAAGAAGTCAATGGAGGGACAACAAGTACAAGAAAACTCCATCAAAAGGAGGGTGCAGGAGTTTCTCCCAGAAATCTCTCAGATTGACTACTAGACCCGCCTAGAAGTATTTGTCACCAAGCTGCAAGAAACTATGGATCAACTCAAGGAAGAACAGCAGAATCAAAATAGTATGATCTGCAAACTACTTAAGGAATAGGAGAAGCAAGGGCGTGAACTTCAGGAGCTGAAGCGCCAGAAGCTATCTCTTGAAGGTCCAGACAACCCACAAATTGAAGGAGCATCCATCTCCCAAAATAAAGGTTGTTGAGTCCTAATCTTAACTCTATGATAACTTCTGCTATTAGAACTCTATTTTAGGAGTCATATGAGTAGTCGTAGTTAGTATTTTTATTTTTATTTTTATCATCTCCAAGTAAGCTATAATTTATTTTTCTCATCATCATTAAACATGAATGAAATAGTAGATATTTTCAGAATAAGAAGGCAAATTTTTCGAGTTCTTAAGAAGAAAAATTCAAATTATTTATATGTGGTGGCAACACTTTTTGTTTTCTGAAAGAATGCTTAAACAATGCATATTTTTTATCTTGTTGTTTATGAATGTTAAAACTGTTTGCTCTTGAACGAATGTTGAAAAAGAAAAATGTTATTGATAATCTGAAAAATCATAAAATTGATTCTTGAAGCAAGAAAAAGCAGTAAAAAAAAAGCAAGCAGAAAAAGCCAATAACCCTTTAAACCAAAAGTCAAGGGTAAAAAGGATCCAAGGCTTTGAGCATTAAGGGATAGGAGGGCCAAAGGAATAAAATCCTGGCCTAAGCGGCTGAATCAAGTTGTCCCTAACCATGTGCTTGTGGCATGCAGGTCCAAGTGAAAAGCTTGAGACTGAGTGGTTAAAGTCGTAATCCAAAGACTGTGCTTAAGAACTCTGGACACCTATAACTGGGGACTTTAGCAAAGCTGAGTCACAATCTGAAAAGGTTCACCCAGTTATGTGTCTGTGGCATTTATGTATCCGGTGGTAACATTGGAAGACAAAGTGCTTAGGGCCACGGCCAAGACTCATAAAGGAGCTGTGTTCAAGAATCAACATACTAAACTAGGAGAATCAATAACACTATCTGAATTCTGAGTTCCTATGGATGCCAATCAATCTAAACTTCAAAGGATGAAGTGAGATGCCAAAACTGTTCAGAAGCAAAAAGCTACTAGTCCCGCTCATCTAATTAGAATTGAACTTCATGTAAAACTCTGAGATTGCCTCTTGATTTTCATGCTATCCTATTTTGTTTATCTAGTTTCTTGGGGACAAGCAACAGTTTAAGTTTGGTGTTGTGATGAGCGAATATTTTATACGCTTTTTGGGGGTATTTTCATATAGTTTTTAGTAGGATCTAGCTACTTTTTAGTATAT
Source organism: Arachis duranensis (assembly GCF_000817695.3). Lineage (NCBI taxonomy): Eukaryota > Viridiplantae > Streptophyta > Magnoliopsida > Fabales > Fabaceae > Arachis > Arachis duranensis. Next base: position 29,144,928 of record NC_029777.3, read on the forward strand.
TTTTATTAGTTTTTATGCAAAAATCACATTTCTGGACTTTGCTATGAGTTTGTGTGTTTTTCTATGATTTTTGGTATTTTCTGGCTGAAATTGAGGGACTTGAGCAAAAATCTGATTCAGAGGCTGATAAAGGACTGCTGATGCTGTTGGATTCTGTCCTTCCTGCACTCGAAATAGAATTTTTGGAGCTACAGAAACCCAAATGGCGTGATCTCAATTGCGTTGGAAATTAAGACATCCAGGGCTTTCCAGGAATATATAATAGTCCATAGTTTGCAAGAGTTTAGACGACGCAAACTGGCATTCAACACCAACTTTCTGCCCTATTTTGGAGTTAAACGCCAAAAACAAGTTGCAAGCTAGAGTCAAATGCCAGAAATAAGTTACAAACTGGAGTTCAACTCTAAAGAAGGTCTCTACACGTGAAAGCTTCAATGCTCAGCCCCAACACACACCAAGTGGGCCCTAGAAGTGGATTTCTGCACTATCTATCTTAGTTTACTCATTTTCTGTAAACCTAGGTTACTAGTTGAGTATAAAAACTACTTTTAGAGATTTATTTTGTACCTCATGATATTTTACATTGGAATTTGTTTCTGGCATTTAACTCCAACTTGCAACCTATTTATGGCGTTCAACGCCAGAATGTAACATGGAACTAGCATAAAAACACCAGTTTACGTCGTTTATCTTCAAATAAAGTATGGACTATTATATATTGCTGGAAAGCCCTGGACGTCTACTTTCCAATCCAATTAAGAGCGTGCCTATTGGACTCTTGTAGCTCCAAAAAATCCATTTCGAGTGCAGGGAGGTCAGAATCCAACAACACCAGCAATCCTTTTTTAGCCTGAATCAGATTTTTGCTCAGCTCCCTCAATTTCAGCCAGAAAATACCTGAAATCACAAAGAAATACAAAAACTCATAGTAAAGTTTAGAAATATGAATTTTGCCTAAAAACTAATAAAAACATACTAAAAAGTAGCTAGAACCTACTAAAAACTACCTAAAAATAATGCCAAAAAGCGTATAAATTATCCGCTCATCACAACACCAAAATTAAATTGTTGCTTGTTCCCAAGCAACTGAAAATCAATTAGGATAAAAAGAGGGGAATATACTATAAATTCCAAAATATCAATGAAGCTTAGTTCTAATTAGATGAGCGGGAATAGTAGCTTTTTGCTTCTGAACAGTTTTGGCATCTCATTTTATCCTTTAAAGTTTAGAATGATTGGCATCTATAGGAACTCAAAATTCATATAGTGTTATTGATTCTCCTAGTTTAGTATGTTGATTCTTGAAAATAGCTAATTTATGAGTCTTGGCCGTGGCCCTAAGCACTTTGTTTTCCAGTATTACCACCGGATACATAAATGCCATAGACACATAACTGGGTGAACCTTTTTAGATTGTGACTTAGCTTTGCTAAAGTCCCCAATTAGAGGTGTCCAGAGTTCTTAAGCACACTCTTTTTCTTTGGATCACGACTTTAACCACTCAATCTCAAGCTTTTCACTTGGACCTGCATGCCACAAGCACATGGTTAGGGACAGCTTGATTTAGCCGCTTAGGCCTCGATTTTATTTCCTTGGGCCCTCCTATCCATTGATGCTCAAAGCCTTGGATCCTTCTAACCCTTGCCTTTTGGTTTTAAGGGCTATTGGCTTTTTCTGCTTGCTTTTTCTTTTTTTTCTCTTTTTTTTGCCATAATTTTTTTCGCAAGCTTTGTTCTTCACTACTTTTTCTTGCTTCAAGAATCAATTTGATAATTTTTCAGATCATCAATAACATTTCTCTTTTTCATCATTCTTTCAAGAGTAAATAATTGCAACATTCATAAACAACAAGATAAAAAATATGCTTTGATCAAGCATTCATTCAAAAAACAAAAAGTATCGTCACCACATTAATATAATTAAACTAATTTCAAGGATGAATTCGAAACTCATGTACTTCTTGTTCTTTTGTATTAGAAACATTTTTCATTGAAGAGAGGTGAATGATTCATGGAATTATTCATAGCCTTAAGACATAGTTACTAAATACTAATGATCATGTAGTAAAGACTCAAAACATAGACAAACATATAGCATAAAACTGAAAAACAGAGAGATAAGAACAAGGAAGTTAAGGAATGAATCCACCTTAGTGAGGGTGGTGCCTTTTTCTTGAAGGACCAATAGTGTTCTTGAGCTCCTCTATGTTTTTGAGCTCCTCTATGCCTCTTCTTTGCCTCTGTTGCTTGATCCCTAGTAATTTTGGTGCTCCTATCCTTAGTTGCTCCCAATAATTGTGTGGAGAAAAATGTTTCCCTTGAGGTATCTCAGGGATTTCTTAATGAGGGAATTCCTCATGCTCTTGTTGAGGTCCATGAGTGGGCTCTCTTGATGTGCAGTCAAATGCTTTACTACTGAGCTATGGACCCTTGAGATGAATCTCTCCATCTCCTATGACTCGGAGGTGGAAGCTTTTGTCTTCCTTTTCCTCTTTCTAGAGGTTTCTCCGGCCTTAGGTGCCATAAATGGTTATGGAAAAATAAAAAGCTATGCTTTTACCACACCAAACTTAGAATGTTGCTCGCCCTCGAGCAAAAAAATAAAGAATAGAAGAAGAAAAAGACATGGAGAAGAGGGAGAGAGGTATGGGTTTCGGTCAAGGGAGAGAAGAGAGGGTAGTGCTATGTGAGAACGAAGAAGAGAGGAGTGGGGTAGGTGGGGATCCTGTGGGGTCCACAGATCCTGAAGTGATCATGTGGGGTCCACAGATCTTAAGGTGTCAAGGATTTCTCATCCCTGCATCTTTCTTGCTCAACATTGCTTTCAAGATAATGCTTGACTCTTTGTCCATTAACAATGAACTTTTTGTCAGAGTCACTATCATGAAGCTCTGTAAACCATGGTGCTTCTTGAATGGCAAAATGTTGCTCATCCGGAAAGGTTTTAAAGATCTCAGTAAGAGGGAGGGACGTCCCTTCTACTGGTTCTATTCGGGACATGTGATATGCTACTTGGTTCTCTGTCCCTTTTCTGTCTCTCATTTCTAGATCAAACTCTTGCAGAAGTAACACCCATCTTATGAGCCTGGGTTTTGAATCCTGCTTTGTGAGTAGATATTTAAGAGCAGCATGGTCAGTGTACACAATCACTTTTGATCCTACTAAATAGGATCTGAACTTGTCAATGGCATAAACCATTGCAAGCAATTCCTTTTCTGTGGTTGTGTAGTTCTTCTGTGCATCATTTAGAACATGGCTGGCATAATAAATGACGTGTAGAACTTTATCATGCCTCTGTCCCAACACTGCACCAATGGCATGATCACTGACACCACACATTAATTCAAATGGTAATGTCTAGTCTGGTGCAGAGATGACTGGTGCTCTGACCAACTTAACTTTCAGAGTCTCAAACGCCTGCAGACACTCCTTATCAAAGATAAATGATGTGTCAGCAGCTAGCAGATTACTCAGAGGTTTTGAAATTTTTTAAAAATCTTTTATAAACCTCCTATAGAATCCTACATGCCCCAGAAAGCTTCTGATTGCCTTAACATTGGCAGGTGATGGTAATTTTTCAGTTACCTCTACCTTAGCTTGATCCACCTCTATTCCCTTGTTCAAAATTTTGTTCCCAAGCATAATTCCTTCAGTCACCATAAAGTGACATTTCTCCCAGTTTAAAACCAGGTTAGTCTCTTGGCACCTCTTTAGAACAAGTGCTAGATGGTCAAGACAGGAGCTGAATGAGTCTCCAAATACTAAAAAGTCATCCATGAAGACTTCCAGAAATTTTTCCACCATATCAGAAAAAATAGATAGCATGCACCTTTGAAAGGTTGCAGGTACATTGCACAGACCAAATGGCATCCATCTGTATGCAAATACTTCAGATGGACATGTGAATGCTATTTTCTTTTAATCCCGGGGATCTACTACAATTTGATTATAACCTGAATATCCATCCAGAAAGTAGTAGTAATCATGACCTGCTAGTCTTTCTAGCATCTGGTTTATGAATGGTAAAGGAAAATGATCCTTTCTGGTAGCTGTATTGAGCCTTCTGTAATCAATACACATACGCCACCCTGTAACTGTTCTTGTAGGAACCAGTTCATTTTTTTCATTATGAACCACTGTCATGCCACCCTTCTTAGGGACGACTTGGACAGGGCTCACCCAGGGTCTATCGGAAATAGGATAAATGATCCCAGCCTCTAGTAATTTAGTGACCACCTTCTGCATCACTTCCTTCATGGCTGGATTTAGCCGCCTTTGTGATTGAACCACTGGCTTAGCATTATCCTCCAATAGGATCTTGTGCATGCATCTGGCTGGGCTAATGCCCTTAAGATCACTTATAGACCACCCAAGAGATGTCTTGTGTGTCCTCAGCACTTGAATTAGTGCTTCCTCTTCCTGTGGCTTTAAGGTAGAGCTTATGATTACAGGAAAAGTGTCACCTTCTTCCAGAAATGCATATTTCAAGGATGGTGGTAATAGTTTGAGCTCGGGTTTAGGAGGTTTCTCCTCTTTCTGAGGGATTCTCAAAGGTTCTATTATTCTCTCTGGTTCCTCCAGATCAGGCTGAACATCTTTAAAGATATCCTCTAGCTCTGATTCAAGACTCTCAGTCATATTGACCTCTTCCAACAGAGAGTCAATAATATCAATGCTCATGCAATCGTTTGGGGTGTCTGGATGCTGCATAACTTTGACAACATTCAACTTAAACTCATCCTCATTGACTCTCAGGGTTAATTCCCCTTTTTGGACGTCAATGAGGGTTCGTCCAGTTGCTAGGAAAGGTCTTCCTAGAATGAGAGTTGCACTCTTGTGCTCCTCAATTTCCAGCACCACAAAGTCAGTGGGAAAGGCAAATGGCCAACCTTGACAATCATGTCTTCAATCACACTTGATGCGTATTAATGGAGCCATCAGCAAGTTAGAGACATATCCGGGTTGGTTTGACTTCTTCAGTCAAACCAAGCTTTCTAATAGTAGATGCAGGTATTGATACTTGCTCCAAGATCACTGATGAATGGATTTTTGACGGTTTAGAATTTCACAAATGAAATCTCGTTGAAGTATAGTCTCTAAACCAACAATAATCCTCTCATACAAAAATTTGTTTGTCACAAGTACAAACACCTAAAATCTATAAACCGAAGTATTTAAACCTCGGGTCGTCTCTCAAAGGACTTGCAGGGTAGTGTTCTTGTTATTGGTTATGGACTTGTTTATTTTGGGGTTTCGGATGAGAAATATGAATAGTAAATGGTAAGAAAACTTTATTAACAAAATGGTCTTGGCAAGGTTTGGTTGTCAAGGGTCTGCATCATTATCACTAGCCACAAGTATGGTAGTTGCAAGGATTAATCCCACTTAGTCATCCTTAAATCAATTAACAAAGGAAAGTCAAGTGAGTTATATCAATCCTAGTCCATAAGTCCTAGCTTTCCACTAATTGGATTAATGAAGGCTAGAGTTAATGGCTATAAACTATCAATCAATTGGACACTAGAAACTCAAGAAATCCTAAGTCACCTTCTTGATACGTAAAAATTAGATTTCACGTATAACCGGCAAGTATACCGGGTCGTATCAAGTAATAAAACTCACAAAGAGTGAGGTCGATCCCACAGAGATTGGTAGATTAAGCAACTTTAGTTAAATGGGAGATTTAGTCAAGCAAACATAGTTTTGATTTCATGAGCATTTTGATTTTTGAACATAATTGCAAGAATTTAAATGGCAAAGAATGTAAAGAACTAGAAGAAAGAGAGAAATAAAGTGAAAGTAAATAACGGAAACTTAAATTGCAAGAAACTTAAATGACATCAAAAGTAAATTGCAGGAAAATAGAGTGCTGAATTCTAAAGAGTAGAAGAGTAAATAGCAAGAGATAAAGACACAGAATGTAAATGACAAGAATAATAAATTGCAATAGTGTAGAAGGGAATTGGGCAATGGGTATTCAAACACTAAGAGCAAAAGAAATGAGAATTAATAATAGAGAGGATCATTAGGGATCATAGATGCAAGTTTTCATGAATTGATGTTAATCAAATCCTTCTCAATCATGGGTATAGATCCATGGCAAGTGGGTAATTGAATCCCAATCTCTTGGTGATTCAATTTCTCTCAACATAACCGATTGCCACTCTCGTGATCTAATTGTTCATGAGAAGAGATGAAGCTCAAATCTAATCCAGCCACACAACTCCCATAATCTCAACCAAGGAGAGTTACATCTCACATACTAACCAAGGTGTATTGATTAAAGAAATCATGAAAGGATGAACTCTAAACTGAATTATGTGGCTCATTCCTCAAATTCACCACATAATTCATATAGATTAACCCCTCTCTCGATGGTGGTTGAATCTTTGAAGAACAAGAGTTCCCTCTTTAGATCAACCACTAGAATT
>NC_029777.3:29152406-29153499 GCF_000817695.3 Arachis duranensis
CTTCCTGGCGTTGGCAACGTGGTTGGCAAGGCTTCCTGGCGTTGGCAACGTGGTTGGCAAGGCTTCCTGGCGTTGGCAACGTGATTGGCAAGGCTTCCTGGCGTTGGCAACGTGGTTGGCAAGGCTTCCTGGCGTTGGCAACGCCCTCGATCTCCTCTTCAAGACTTCATTCTTGTTGCTTGGCGTTGCCTTGAATAACGCCTATGGTTCTTGGCGTTGGCAACGCCAGCTTCTTCTCCTCTTGGGCCAAACTCACTCATGTGCATTACCTTGAGACACGCCAATGAAGTAGCACGTTGGCAACGTGCTCGAGCTTCTTGGCTGGGCAAATTCTTCTAGCTTAGCGTTGCCTTGAACAACGCCCATACTCTCCACGTTGGCAACGCCCTCGAAGCTCCTTCATGGCCCAAGTTCCTTGCTTGTGTGCGTTGCCCATAAAAACTCACTCCTTTCTCCAAGTTGGCAACGCCAACATTTGCTCTCCAGGGCTGCCTGGCGTTGCCTTCAACAACGCACCTTATTCTTCAAGTTGGCAACGCCAACTTTGCTTCTCCAAGGCTGCCTGGCGTTGCCTTCAACAACGCACCTTATTCTTCAAGTTGGCAACGCCAACTTTGCTTCTCCAAGGCTGCCTGGCGTTGCCTTCAACAACGCACCTTATTCTTCAAGTTGGCAACGCCAACTTTGCTTCTCCAAGGCTGCCTGGCGTTGCCTTCAACAACGCCCTCCATTCTCCAAGTTGGCAACGCCAACTTGTGCTTCTCCAGGGCTGCCTGGCGTTGCCTTCAACAACGCCCCCTTTTCCCAAGTTGGCAACGCCAACAACTTTTCTTCTTCTTGCCCAGCTTGCATCATTCTTGCTTCCATGCTTCCTTGTTTCATCACCTATCATCAACAAAGGAAATAGCTTCAAAGTCTTACCAATTCATGCAATAAATTTCATGAGATTCATTCATACTCATTCATGTATGTATTCCTTAAATCATTTGCATGAATTTGGCTAGAATCAACATGTTCCTTGGTGTTCTCATGCATGAAGATAAAACTCATAAAAGGACTTGTTTATTTAGAGAAAATGAGTGAAATTAAGCTA
>NC_029777.3:29154350-29155024 GCF_000817695.3 Arachis duranensis
CCCTTTGGATCTTCTTTCTTTTTGCTTCTCCGTTCTCCTTGTTGTTTTGTCGTTGCATCCCCCTCTTCTCTTTGCCACACTCCTGAGCTTATCATTGTCTCATTTAGCCTTTGTTGATTAAATCTCACCCTTGCAAGTTCCTGTTCTTCAAATATCTTGCGAGCTTCATTAAAGGTTTTAATTTGTGGGTTGAGTAATGGGGGTGTGGAACAGAGGTAACTGAGCTTTTCTTGGGTGTATATATCATAGTCAAGTCTGTCCTTATGCCTGGCTTCCCTGAACATTCTGCTTTCATTGAACTCTTTGTGAAATGTATCATGTCTAGCATCCAACCTATGGAGAAGCTCTCTTTGCTGAGCTTGCTCTTTCCTTAGTTGAGCTTGTTCTTGTATTACTTTCTCCATGGCTTTTTCATGTTCCACATTTGAATTGTTGATGGCTTCCTGCATCTTGGCATATTGTTCTTGTTGTAATTCCATCATGTGTGTTTGGTATTCATTTTGTTGGTTCATCCATTGAACTTGAACCCCTCTTTGTTGGTCCATCAACTGCCAAAGGTCCCTTTGTTGCTGAGCTTGTTCCTCTTGGCTTCTTTGAATCTGTGAATATTGCCCAAAAATCCCTTCCAAGGCGGCTTGGAGTTGGTTCATGTTCAAGGTATGAGGTTCTTCCAT
>NC_029777.3:29159425-29159882 GCF_000817695.3 Arachis duranensis
TTTTTTTGAGCTTCATTCAATACCTTACTTGCATAGTAGATAACATGAAGCTTCTTTTCCTTCCTCTGCCCCAACACAGCACCGATTGCAAGGTTTCTTGCATCACACATGAGTTCAAAAGGTAGTCCCCAACTTGGGGTGTGATGATTGGTGCTGTGGTGAGCTTAGCCTTTAGAGTTTCAAAAGCATGTTTGCATTCATCATCAAAGATAAAAGGATTGTCTACCACCAGCAAATTGCTTAGTGGCTTTGCTATTTTGGAAAAATCTTTGATGAATCTCCTATAGAATCCAGCATGCCCGAAGAAACTTCTAACGGCTTTCACACTAGTTGGCAAAGGAAGTTTTTCTATAATTTCTACTTTTGCCTTGTCAATCTCTATACCTTTTCTTGAAATTTTGTGACCAAGAACAATGCCTTCGGGTACCATGAAATGGCATTTCTCCCAATTCAAAAC
>NC_029777.3:29159982-29168546 GCF_000817695.3 Arachis duranensis
TACTCATCTTTGTAAACCCTAGGCTACTAGTTCTCTACAAATAGGACCTTTTACTATTGTATTTTCATCTTTGGATCTTTGATCATTTTTTGATCACTTTAGATCTTAGGATCATCTTTGGACATCTAGTTCTTAGATTATGGGAGGCTGGCCATTCGGCCATGCCTAGACCTTGTTCTTATGTATTTTCAACGGTGGAGTTTCTACATACCATAGATTAAGGTGTGGAGCTCTGCTGTACCTCGAGTATCAATGCAATTACTATTGTTCTTCTATTTAATTCAACTTATTCTTATTCTAAGATATCACTTGTTCCTCAACTTGATGAATGTGATAATCCGTGACACTCATCATCATTCTCACCTATGAACGTGTGCCTGACAACCACCTCCGTTCTACCTTAGATTGAGTGGATATCTCTTGGATCCCTTAATCGGAATCTTCGTGGTATAAGCTAGAATTGATGGCGGCATTCAAGAGAATCCGGAAGGTCTAATCCTTGTCAGTGGTATTCTGAGTAGGATTCAAGGATTGAATGACTGTGACGAGCTTCAAACTCGCGATTGTGGGGCGTTAGTGACAGACGCAAAAGAATCACTGGATTCTATTCCGACATGATCGAGAACCGACAGCTGAATAGCCGTGCCGTGACAGGGTGCGTTGAACATTTTCACTGAGAGGATGGGAGGTAGCCACTGTTAACGGTGAAACCCTACATACAGCTTGCCATGGAAAGGAGTAAGAAGGATTGGATGAAGACAATAGGAAAGCAGAGAGACGGAAGGGACAAAGCATCTCCATACGCTTATCTGAAATTCTCACCAATGAATTACATAAGTATCTCTATCTTTACTTTATGTTTTATTTATCTTTTAATCCTTAATCCTCCATAACCATTTGAATCCGCCTGACTGAGATTTACAAGATGACCATAGCTTGCTTCATACCAACAATCTTTGTGGGATCGACCCTTACTCGCATAAGGTTTATTACTTGGACGACCCAGTGCACTTGCTGGTTAGTTGTGCGAAGTTGTGATAAAGAGTTGTGATTGCAATTGAACGTACCATGTTGATGGCGCCATTGATGATCACAATTTCGTGCACCAATAAGCCTCCTAAACCCGAGCTCAAACCACTACCACCATCCTTGAAATATGCATTTCTGGGAGAAGATGAAACCTTTCCCGTGATCATAAGCTCTGCTTTAGAGCCACAGGAAGAGAAAGCACTAATTCAGGTGCTAAGGACATACAAGATAGCTCTTGGGTGGTCCATAAGTGATCTTAAGGGCATTAGGCCAACAAGATGCATGCACAAGATCCTATTGGAGAATGATGCTAAGCCAGTGGTTCAACCACAGAGGCGGCTAAATCCGGCCATGAAGGAGGTGGTGCAGAAAGAGGTCACTAAGTTACTAGAAGCTGGGATTATTTATCTTATTTCTGACAGCCCCTGGGCGAGCCCTGTCCAAGTTGTCCCCAAGAAGGGAGGCATGATAGTGGTTCATAATGAAGACTACAGAAGACTCAATATAGCCACCAGAAAGGATCATTTTCCTTTACCATTCATAGACCAGATGCTGGAGAGACTAGCAGGTCATGAATACTACTGCTTTTTGGATGGCTATTCAAGTTACAACCAAATTGCAGTAGATCCTCAGGACTAAGAGAAAATAGCATTCACATGTTCATCTGGAGTATTTTCCTACAAAAGGATGCCATTTGGTCTATGCAATGCACCTGCAACCTTTCAGAGGTGCATGCTCTCTATTTTCTCTGATATGGTAGAGAAATTTCTGGAAGTCTTCATGGATGACTTCTCACTATTTGGAGACTCATTCAGCTCCTGTCTTGATCACCTAGCACTCGTTCTGAAAAAGTGCCAAGAGACTAACCTGGTTTTAAACTGGGAGAAATGTCATTTTGTGGTGACTGAAAGAATTGTCCTTGGGCACAAAATTTTGAACATGGAAATAGAGGTGGATCAAGCTAAGGGGGAAGTGATTGAAAAATTACCACCACCTGCCAATGTTAAGGCAATCAGAAGCTTTCTGGGGCATGCAGGATTCTATAGGAGGTTTATAAAGGATTTTTCAAAAATCGCAAAACCTCTGAGCAATCTGCTAGCTGCTGACATGCCATTTGTCTTTGACACAGAGTGTCTACAGGCATTTGAAACTCCGAAAGCTAAGCTGGTCATAGCACCAGTCATTTCTGTACTAGACTGGACATTACCATTTGAACTAATGTGTGATGCCAGTGACCATGCCATTGGGGCCGTATTGGGGCAAAAGCATAACAAACTTCTGCACGTTATTTACTATGTGTACACTGACCATGCTGCTCTAAAATATCTCCTCACAAAGCAGGATTCAAAGCCCAGGCTTATAAGATGGGTGTTGCTTCTACAAGAGTTTGATATAGAAATTAGAGACGAAAAGGGGACAGAGAACCAAATAGCTAATCACCTGTCCCGGATAGAACCAGTAGCAAGAGCGTCACTCCCTCCTACTGAGATCTTTGAAACCTTCCTGGATGAGCAACTCTTTGCCATTCAGGAAGTACCATGGTTTGCAGACATTGCAAACTATAAAGCTGTGAGGTTCATACCCAAAGAGTACAGTAAGCAGTAAACAAAAAATTTGATTTCTAATGTAAAATACTACTTGTGGGATGAACCGTATCTCTTTAAAAGGTGTGCAAACGGAATGATCAGTAGATGTGTACGTAGAGAAGAGGCACAGAAGATCCTCTGGCATTGCCATGGATCACAGTATGGAGGACATTTCGAGGGTGAGTGAATAGCCACCAAGGTTCTCCAATGTGGCTTCTACTGGCCTACCCTCTATTGAGATTCCCAAGATTTTGTACGTAACTGTGACAATTTCCAAAGAGCTGGTAATCTGCCTCACGGTTATGCCATGCCTCAGCAAAGGATTCTAGAGATTGAGTTGTTTGATGTATGGGTATTGACTTCATGGGGCCTTTCCCATCGTCTTACTCAAACACTTATATTCTGGTGGCAGTAGATTATGTATCTAAATGGGTAGAGGCAATTGCAACACCCACTAATAATACTAAGACAGTGATGAAGTTCCTCCAGAAGAATATCTTCAGCAGGTTCGGTGTCCCTAGGATACTGATCAGTGGTGGAGGCACTCATTTCTACAATAAACAGCTTGACTCTGCTCTGGTCCGATATGGAATTAATCATAAAGTGGCAACTCCATATCATCCACAGACAAATGGGCATGCTGAGGTCTCAAATAGAGAACTAAAACGGATCCTAGAACAGACTGTAAGTACCCGTAGAAAGGATTGGGCAAGAGGTTTGGATGATGCTCTGTGGGCATACGGAACAGCATTCAAAACTCATATAGGAACCTCTCCATACCAGTTAGTATATAGAAAAGTCTGTTATCTGCCAGTAGAACTGGAACACATGGCCTACTGGGCAACCAGGTTCCTAAACCTTGATGCTAAGGTAGCTGGAGAGAAAAGATTACTCCAATTGAATGAGCTGGAAGAGTTCAGACTCAATGCTTTCAAAAATGCTAAAATTTATAAAGAGAAAGCAAAAAGATGGTATGATAAAAGGCTGTCATCTAGAGTCTTTGAGCTGGGACAGAAGGTCTTGCTGTTTAACTCTAGGCTCACATTGTTCTTTGGGAAATTGAAATCCCGGTGGAGGGGACCATATGTGATTACAAGTGTGTCACTATATGGTTATGTAGAGCTTCAAGATATTGATTCTGACAAAATGTTCATTGTTAATGGACAGAAAATCAAACATTATCTTGAAGGCAATGTTGAGCAAGAATGCTCAAAACTGAGACTAAATTAAAAGCTCAGTAAAAGTCCAGCTAATGACAGTAAAGAAGCACTTGCTGGGAGGCAACCCAGCCATTAGCAAAGGTTTTGTTATTTAAATAATAATTATACGAGTTTAATATAATTTATTTTAAGGTTGATGATCATGTGGAGTCACAAAAATAGCTGCAGAATCAAAGTGGAATAAAAAACAGCACAAAAAAATAGCTGCACGAACGACGCGAAACCGTGGACGACGCGCATGCGTGGTACGAGAAATGCTAAGTGACGCGAACGCGTGGACGACGCGAACGCGTGACGTGCACGATCTGCAGAATTACAAAAGTCGCTGGCAGAGATTTTGGGCCGCATTTCATCCCAGTTTTTGGCCCAGAAACACAGATTAAAGTCAGGGAACTTGCAGAGACTCAGGATGCTTTTCATAATTCTCTTTTCATAGTTTTAGATGTAGTTTTTAGTGAGAGAGGTTCTCTCCTCTCTCTTAGGATTAGGATTAGGATTAGAATTAGAATTTATTTTAGGATTAGGATTTCTTTTCACCTCAGGATTATTTTATCTTCTTCGGGTTCAATAATTTATGTTTCTCTTCTACTTTTATTTACTCTGATATTTTTAATTGTGTTTGATTGATGTTGCCCAATTGGCTGATGATATTGTCCATGTTAGAATTGACATTTTTCTATTTAATATAATTTGAGGTATTTCAGACTCATGATTGCTTTTCTTTAATTTTAATTTAGATTATTTACTATTGGCTTTAATTGATTAACTGGAAGCTCTTGAGTTCTTAACTATTCATGATTGATTGTTATGTCGGCTAATTAACTGGAATTCCACTAACTCTAGTCTTCCTTATTTCCAAAACCCCCAATTTTACCTTTTTCATAGCCAATAATAAGAACATACCTCCCTGCAATTCCTTGAGAAGACGACCCGAGGTTTAAATACTTCGGTTATTAATTTATTTAGGAGTTTGTATTGTGACAACCAAAATGTTTGTAAGAAAGGTTGATTGCTTGGTTTAGTAACTATACTTACAACGAGAGTTTACTATAACTTCTAAACCATCAATCTTCAGTTCTTCAGTATTGCTTCTGTAAGAGTTTGATATAGAAATAAGAGACAGAAAAGGGACAGAGAACCAAGTGGTAGATTACCTGTCCTGAATAGAACCAGTAGAAGGGCGTCCCTCCCTCTTACTGAGATCTCTAAAAACTTTTCGGATGAGCAACTCTTTGCCATCCAGGAAGTTCCATGGTTTGCAGACATTGCAAACTACAAGGCAGTGAGATTCATACCCAAAGAGTACAGTAGGCAGCAATCAAAGAAATTGATCACAGATGCAAAGTACTATCTTTAGGATGAACCATATCTCTTCAAGAGATGTACAGACGGAGTAATCCCTAGATGTGTGCCTAAAAAAGAAGCACAGAAGATCCTCTGGCACTGCCATAGATCACAGTATGGAGGATATTTTGGAAGTAAGTGAACAACCACAAGAGTCTTCCAATGTGGCTCTTACTGGCCTACTCTCTATAAAGACTCCCGAGTGTTCGTACTTAATTGTGACAGTTGCCAAAGATCTGACAATCTACCTCACAGTTATGCCACACCTCAACAAGGGATCTTGGAGATTAAGTTGTTGATGTATGGGGTATTGACTTCATGGGGCCTTTCCCACCATCATACTCAAACACTTATATTGGTGGCAGTGGATTATGTATCCAAATAGGTGGAAGCTATTGTAACACCCACTAATGATACTAAGACAGTGCTGAAATTCCTCCAGAAACACATCTTCAGCAGATTTGGTATCTCTAGTATACTAATCAGTGATGGGGGGACTCATTTCTGCAATAAACAGCTTTACTATGCTTTGGTTCGATATGGAGTTAGCCACAGGGTGGCCACTCCATATCATCCAAAGACAAATGGACAAGCTGAAGTCTCTAATAGAGAACTTAAAAGAATCTTGGAACGGACTGTGATTAACCGTAGAAGGGATTGGGCAAGAAGCTTGGATGATGCTCTGTGGGCATATAGAACAGCATTCAAGACTCCTATAGGGACCTCTCCATACCAGCTTGTGTATGGAAAAGCCTATCACTTGCTAGTGGAACTGGAACATAAGGCCTACTGGGCAACCAGATTCCTAAACCTTGATGCCAAGTTAGCTGGAGAAAAATGATTGCTCTAGTTAAATGAGCTAGAGGAATTCAGACTCAATGCTTTTGAAAATGCAAAAATTTACAAAGAGAAAGCAAAAAGATGGCATGACAAGAAGCTGTTATCCAGAGTCTTTGTGCTAGGGTAGAAAGTTCTGCTGTTTAATTCTAGGCTCAGATTATTCCCCAGGAAATTGAAATCTAGGTGGAGAGGTCCATATGTGATTACAAGTGTGTCACCATATGGATACGTAGAGCTTTAGGATAATGACTCTAACAAAAAGTTCATTGTTAATGGACAGAGAGTCAAACATTATCTTGAAAGCAATTTTGAGTAAGAATGCTCAAAATTGAGACTTGATTAAAGCTCAGTAATAGTCCAGCTAAAGACAATAAAGAAGCGCTTGCTGGGAAGCAACCCAGCCATTAACAAATCTTATTTTTCAATTAATTGATTTTTATAGGTTCATATTAATTTTCTTCAAGGTAAAATGGCAATTGCATGAGTTCACAGAGTTACAGAAGGATTCAGAGAATAAAACAGCAAGAAGAGACTCACTGGTGCGAAAAAGCTAGTAAGAGCTGTTTTGGGCGTTGAACGCCAAAAAGAAGCATCTACTGGGCGTTCAACGCCAGTAGAGATAGCCATCTGGGCGTTAAACGCCAGAAAGAAGCATCTTATGGGTGTTTAACGCTATGTTTACAGCGTCCTGGGCGTTCAGAAAAACGCCCAGTGACAAAGGAGTTCCTGGCATTTAACGCCAGCTAGAAGCAACAGCTGGGCGTTAAACGCCCAGGCGAAGCTACAAATGGGCGTTAAACGCCCAAAACATGCAGTGTTTGGGCGTTTAATGCCAGGATTGTGGGGATGAGGTGAATTCATTTTCAACTCAAATTTTTTCCATTTTTTTCAATTCATGATTTCCTGCATAAACATGTTAAAAACTCTCATATTTCAATTCCAAAAATTTTAATCCTAATTTTTCAAAGATATCAAATGTATCTTAATTCATAAGCACAAATCCTTTTCAAATCCCCTCCAACTTCTTTTCAATTTTTTTTCAAAACTCAATTATCTTTTCAAATTCATCTCAATTTTTTTAAATAAAAATTCAGATTTATCTTTTAAATTAAATCTTTTTCCTATCATAATTATCTTTCACAAATCATATCTTCTATCTTATCTTTTTCAAAATTTTCGAAAACCCACCCCCTCCCTTTAAATCCACATTCGGCCTCTCCCCTCTCATCCACAATTCGAAATTAGCTCTCCTCATATCCCTCTCCTTTCCTTTCTTTTGCTTGAGGACAAGTAAACCTCTAAGTTTGGTGTGTTTATCTGTGATCACTAAGCCATACCCACTAAGATCATGGCTCCTAAGGGAAAACAAACCACTCCAAGAGGCAAGAAAGAGAATATTCCAAAACCACTTTGGAATCAAGGGAAGTTTTTAACCAAAGAACATTCAGACTATTACTACAAAATAATGGGTCTATGGTCAGTGATCCCGGAAGTTAAATTCGATTTGAAAGAAGACGAATATTCGGAGATCCAAGAGCAAATTCGAAACAGGAGCTGGGAAATCCTAGCTAATCCTGAAACAAAGGTGGGAAGGAACATGGTTCAGGAATTCTACTCTAATCTGTGGCAAACTGACAGGCAGAGATTAGCTGGAGCCGGCTTCTATGACTATCGAACTCTGGTCAGAGGAAAGATTGTTCACCTTCACCCTGACAAAATCAGGGAGGTCTTTAAGCTACCTCAACTGAAAGATGACCCAGACTCCTTTAATAGGAGAATGATGAGAACACATAAGGGCTTGGATGAAATTCTAGAGGACATATGCCTCCCTGGAACCAAGTGGACAACCAGCACAAAGGGTGTTCCAAATCAACTTAAGAGAGAAGATCTCAAACCAGTCGCCAGAGGTTGGCTGGACTTTATTGGGCGTTCCGTCTTGCCCACTAGCAACCGCTCTGAAGTCACCATCAAAAGAGCAGTAATGATGCATTGCATTATGTTGGGAAAAGAAGTGGAAGTTCATCAGGTGATTTCTTGTGAACTTTACACAATTGCAAACAAGAACTTTAAAGATGCCAAATTGGCTTATCCAAGCCTAATCTCTATGCTATGTAAAGATGCTGGAGTGAAGATGGGAGTAACTGAGTATATCTCAGTTGAGCGACCAATCACCAAAAAGTCAACGGAAGGACAACAAGTGCAGGACGACCCCATCAAGAGGAGAGCACAAGAGTTCCTCCCGGAAATCCCTCAAATTGAATACTGGGAGCGTCTTGAAGCATCTGTCACCAAGTTACAAGAAGCTATGGAGCAATTAAAGGAAGAACAGCAAAATTAAAATAGCATGCTTTGCAAACTGCTTAAGGAACAAGAGGAGCAAGGGCGTGAATTGAGGCAACTGAAGCGTTAGAAGCTATCTCTTGAAGGGCCAAGCACCCCACAGATTAAAGGAGCATCCACCTCACAAAATAAAGGTTGTTGAGTCCTAATCTTAGCTTTAACTCTGTGATAGTTGTTCTTATAGGAATTTACCTTAGAAATTATA